>NC_134220.1:17887707-18190738 GCF_965140235.1 Caretta caretta | reverse complement strand
ACCTTGAAGTCTTTAAACCACGGGCCAAATATTAAACTGGAGTGTTTCACCACTGAAGTAACTCCTTGTCCGTCTTTAAATCACTGACATATCCAACTTTGGTGTGCTCACCGCATGGAAGAAGGCAAGGACACATGTGGTATGGTTTTTAACCAGACCGCAACTTTATTAGTCAAATTACATCCAAGGGTCCCGTCAGGGGGCAGTTCAGACCAGTCACTTGCACCCCATTAAGCTTTTGCCAATTCTTTGGCTGCTCCCACCACAGTGGAAGCCAGTCACCATGCTAGGAGGTTCTCTGGGTGCCTCTACCTGTCTGCTAACAATCCTCCCCTTTACGAAGGTTGAGGCGAGAGGGGACCTTGACCCCCACCCCGCTAGCACTGCCGTCAGTCACCCCGCAACCCTGGGATAATGTCCCGGCCCCTGTTTCACATTTGTCCCAGGGGGCTAGACATGTTTCCCCCATCTCATAAGAGGATGCTCTCGGGATTCCTACTGTGTTACCCTTTTTTTAAGCCTAAATCAGCAGATTTGTGCACTGGGCACCTGCCACAAGGAGCTGCCAGCATCAGTTTGGCTGTCTCCACTTGGAAACAGGAAGTGGCTCTGAGTGCAGGGCTCCCTTTAGAGCTCCAAATCTCATGCCAAGTCCCGCGAGACTCCCAGTATTCCCTGGAAGTCCTGTTGAGGCTGGAAATCTTGCAAGAACCCAGCCCACCTTGTCCTTTTATGCCCTCTCCCATCACAGGAGCCACCATATTCACCTCTTGCTGGGCTCATAGCCCCAGCCAACCCTAACTCCAGGTCTTGAACTGTGAGGCAGGAAGCATAGGGGACGGCATATTGAAACTATTCCCTGCCTGAAATCACAAACACTCGCACAACAGCCACAGAAGACGAGGGCTGTGAGCCTGCACTTTCTAGAGTAGTCTTCGCAAAAAGAAAAGGAGTACTTGTAGCACCTTAGAGACTAAACAATTTATTTGAGCATGAGCTTTCGTGAGCTACAGCTCACTTCATCAGATGTCTCTGATTACTCAGACATAAGGCAAGATAGTGGGGGCAGATAATAGTGCATAGGGAATTCTGGGATTACATGTGTGGAAGGTAGAAAACCACCACTTTTACCCTCCAAAGCAACCTCTGCCTCATCCTGAATCTGATCTTGCACCATAGCAGTTGATGGGATTGTGATCAAGTCCTCTTTCCATGTTGATTTAACAGCTAGTTTTGCAATCTCTTCAATGTGCTAACTGCAATCCATTTTGACAGGTTTCAGAGAAGCAGCCGTGTTAGTCTGTATTCGCAAAAAGAAATTGTTTGCCTCTCTGCTCCATACCTTACTAGAAAGTTCACTTCAACCTCATTTAGGGCAGGAGGATGGGAAGCATATATGGCCTCTGTGTGGCAGATTGAGCCAGTTCCACTGTGTTTTTCTTTTTTGTTAACTTTCCCTGACTGGAACCTTGTGTTGGAGGAAACTGTTTACAAACTCTGGGGCAATTAGGGTCTGCTTTGCAAACATTCTTGGTGGAATTAAGAGGCAATTGGCAAAATTCAGCAAACAATCCTTTTACAAGCCTGTATGAACATAGTACAATGGGCTGTTTACAGTTTTGCTTATAGACCAGGAGTGTTAACAGGCCTCTAGGAATATCCAGGTAATTGAAGCTTTTGTCTTTCAGTGAGCCCCCATAGCTGTCAACAGTTGCCATTCTTTACATTTCTTTAACTTTGTATTTTGACAAGGGCTTTTGTCCCATTGACAACAGCTGCGTGGGAGGTAAAACTGTGGAGAGCTGCTTTTTTTTTTTTTAATTCCTCTGCAGTTGACATTCCTTAGACAAAGTTTGTGTGGAGACTGGTTGTGTGATTTACACCATCTTAGTTTGCTAGTTCTTTTGAGAGTACCTCTGGAACCCCTCCCATCATCCCAGAACAGCCTTTTCTCCATAGGTCCCTGAGAATCTTGTGGGTCAACTTGAAGTTTTTCCTATTACTTAATTATTCATTTAAACCTGCTCTCAACACAAAACATCAGTCTTTCTCTTTTGACCCAAGGCCTTTCTTTTATCATGGGGAGGGGGGCATAAGGATACTGAAGTGTGTTACCACAGAAACTAAACTGATCTATTGAAATCTACTTTTTTGGGAGGGGGGGGCAGGAAGAGATGACATTGGTTTTGTTTTTCATGTATTTCCCCAGGCGGAATTGCTTTTGCTGTAGTTGCTTCTTTCTTTGTGTCACTCTTGCACATTCAGCAGCCTGAGAGTTCCTGTTTCTTTATCTGTATATGAATGTAAGTTTCTTTAAATTGTTTAAGAAAAACCCCATACACTTAATAAATATTGTAGCTTGGCTTTTCACTGGAGCTGGCCATTGATTTCCTTTGAGAATGGGTGGGAGGTGGAGGAAAATCTATTTGGGCTTGTTGCACACCCTCCATTTTCCAGAGCTTGAGCTTGTTTTTACACTCTCCATTTTCCAGGTCATTCTATATTGATCAGTAGTCCAAATCATACACTGATAATTATAATTATTTCTTGCACGCTGTAGCATTCTTTTAGCTCTATTAGCAGGTTTGATTCAAAGGTTAACATACATAGAGCGCGCTGGGCTTGTTTCTGTGTAGAATCACAGATATTAGAGCCCAATTCCTGCAAAGACTAAGAACGTGTGTACATTTGCTGACTTGAATAGTTGCAGTGAGGTCAGTGGATCTACTCAGATGAGTAAAGCTTATGTACGTTAAATCTATGCAGGATTGGAAGAGATTGGAAAAGAAATCTAGCCTCTCTCATCTGGTCCATAAGATAAACGAAGTAGTTGTTGCTTGCTGTCCAAAATAGTCCATTTAAAGGCAACATCTTGCATTTGGATTCATGCGGATGGAGCCAAATTTGCAAACTGCTCTTCACCCACGTGGTGCTTCGCTGGCTTTTTCAATTGCAGGATTGAAGCCTCGGTGTTTAAACTAAGGAAAATGTAAATTAAAATGAAATGAAAATCTTTGCTTTCCTTTTCGTTTTTAAACAATTAATTATGGTGTATTTTCAGATTCTGAATTGAAAAACTTATCCTCAGATATCAGATGTTTGTTTCATTTGTATGTCAGTTTATAAAATTTAGATTGCAGTTTTGATGGTTCACTTGCTTTTTACAGCTTTCACTTATCTATGTCAGGCAAAGTTGTGTATCACACAGAGCAAAATTAGGTATCAAAATAAGGCAGTTCTGCACCTTTTAGTAATGGAAGCCATCTGTAATGGATTTTTATACTCATTATGGTTGTGTGGGTCTACCAGATCTATATTAAGCAAGCAAGTTTCCCATAGAGCTTTTTTCCCTTAAAGCACAGGTAAGATTGTTTTTAGTTTTCTACAGTGCCTTTTTCATTTTTTTCCACATTATACACTACTCAGCTGTAAATAGAGAGACAACCGTGAATCTTCAAAAGCCACTAATACTTATAACCTCCTAGAAATCACATTAGATTTGGATAATAATGGATATTTACATTCCAAAATTATTTTTTTAAAAAATCTGCTTTCAAAAACATTTGAACTAAACTACCATGTTTAGAGAGGCTAACATTTATGTATCAAATCTATGAAATATCTTGGCATGACTAATAGGCAAAAATATATCAACTTTAAAGAAATTGTCAAGAATTATTTTAAAATAAAATAATACTTTTCTGGGCTTGGTTAATTAGAATTTATATCAAGTGGTACAACTGGGTTCTTTTGAATAAGTCTCAGCAAGAATTTCTATTAATGCTTGTGAGATACAGAATTCTCAAACAAGAAGTGGAAATTACTTGATTAGTTTGTATGTATAATTTTTAAATTACATTTAGAGCTGTTACAAGGTGGTCGGTTGGCAGCCTGGAAAGTCCCACACTTATAGAACCAGTACAACATAAGATATCAACAGTGCAACCTCCCCCCCACTACCTCTCAGATTTACTTCAAATTTGTTTCAAGTTGGTTACTGTTTGGGCCCTATTTAAAGAGGGAAATTTTCTAAAAAAATTCCCTCCATCGCTTGCCCCAATTAATCCACACTAGGGGTAGATTCAGCGTATATGAGTAGAAACCTCCAGCTGTAGCCACCACTTTAGCCACTGAGTCATTTATCTATCACTTGGGGTCTTTAAATCAAGACTGGGTGTCTTTCTAAAAGATATGCCGTAGTTCAACCACAAGTTATGGGTCTAGATGCAGGAAGCATTAGGTAAAATTCTCTGGCCTGTGTTATGCAGGAGGTCAGACTATATGGTCAAAATAGTCTCTTCTGTCTTTGAAACCGATTAATCTACTAATCCCATCTCAGTGCAAGTCTAAATGACACAGCAGTCAAAATGATAGCCACAGTGTTGTGTAGACAGCGCCTTAAGTGTGAAAAGATAATTAAGTCTTTTTGGTTCATTCATTCTGTAGCTTGTGTACACCTAAAACACAGTTGAGCCACTGCAGCAGCACCACTGTAGTGCTTCAGTGTAGACACTACCTGCACCGATGGGAGGAGTTCTTCCATCAGCGTGGGTAATCCACTTCCCTGAGAGGCAGTAGCTAGGTCCATGGAAGGTTTCTTCCATTAGTCTAGCTCTGTCTATGCAGGGACTTAAGTGGGCTTAACTACCTTGCTCAGGGACATGGATTCTTTGCACCCCTGACCGATGTAGTTAAACTGACCTAATTTTCTAGTGTAGACCAGGCCAGAGAGACCACAAGAAGTAGTATCAACTGGATGGTGTTTTGGGGCCATGGACCCCTTCCACTATAGGAACTGGACTAAAGTAATCTGTTTCATATTGAGCTCCAAACAGCTGTTAGATGATACTGGCTTTTGGTCACTACTGACTTAGGCTGGATTTCGACCACACAGCTGGAGATGAAAAGCTCCCAATCCCCTAAATCATCCAGTCTCCCTAAATAGTGTATTTATAGAGACCATAATTAGCTTACTGCTCTGACTCTATCTCCCTTTTCTTTTTCTCTTAAGCTTTTCGATTGATGCTTTGTCAGTACTGTGTTGAGCCAAGTTCAGGTTCAGGCAGGTGGCTACACACCGTGTGCTGCCAATACACTTTAATCACGAGGTGCGGTGCCCTTCGGTCTTAGGCCTGGGCCTCCCCAGAGCAGAAAACAGCACAGCTTTGTTGTGAGGGTCTTTCTGAAGTCAGCAAACATCCACTGGGGCTAGGGACTAGGATGAGAGTCTCTAACAAAGTGATTTTGTCTTTTGACCGTCAAACATGATGTGGAAACCCCCGGTCTCCAGAAGTGACACTAACCCCTTCTATTTATTTGTTTATTTCATGAAACTTAGCAACATAAGTTGAAAAGTAGGGCATGTGTGAAATTATTTGAAAGGACCAGTCTGTATAAAGTTGGGGGGAGGGATAGCTCAGTGGTTTGAGCATTGGCCTGCTAAACCCAGGGTTGTGAGTTCAATCCTTGAGGGGGCCATTTAGGGATTTGGGGCAAAAATTGGGGATTGGTCCTGCTTTGAGCAGGGGGTTGGACTAGATGACCTCCTGAGGTCCCTTCCAATCCTGATATTCTATGATTCCTTAGTGAAGTTTTAAATATGCTGAAAAGTAGGGGGCAACAGCATCTTTGAAGGTTCTGTCACTGAGAATTTAGGTTTCAGTCTAGCAAAACATTTAACCATGTACTTAATGTGTAGCACAAGAGCTGTCCACTAGGCATTGGCTTCCAGTGGTTTCTGAAGATTACCCTGACAGTGGTAATGATTTGATAAGCTGATGTTTGAAGATGTGCAAAATACAAATGTAGTGCAGCCTACCTTGTGACATTTGGTTCTATAAGCACAGCTCTTGAAGGGAACAGGGTTGCATATCTCTGAGTTTGCTGCAGTTTTTGGATTGTTTCTTTCCAGAATTTCAGTTTAGGCACGCATGGCTATCGCAGCATTACAGGAATTTTACATCCTTCTTTCTTGCAGTATTTTCCATAGATTCATAGATTCCAAGGCCAGAAGGGATTATATAGTCTGACCTCCTGTATAACACAGGCCATAGAACTTCCAAAACAATTCTAGAGCATATATTTTAGAGAAAATCCAATTTGATTTAAAAATGCTCAGTGATAGAAAATCCACTACGACCATTGGTAAATTGTTTCAGTGGTTAATTACTCTCATTGTTGAAAATGTACACCTTATTTCCAGTCTAAATTTGTCTAGCTTTAACTTCCAGTCATTGGACCAAGTTGTAACTTTTTCTGCTAAATTGAAGAGCCCATTATTAAATATTTGCTACTTTATACAAGTGCACTCCTTTTATAAGAATTACATTTGTCCTGGATGATTTGATTCTTATAAGCAGTTGATTCTTTCAAGCGGCTTATTTTAGTTAGTTTAGGAATGATTTTGTTCCAGTGGTTTTGATAACTATACGTGGTTGATTCTAATATCAGTGATTCTTATAAATGGAGTACACAGTGTAACACATGGAACAAATGTATTTAGCTCTTTGCAGTTAACTGAATGACTGAACCTTAAGGGCACCTGAAAGTTTAACAAAGTTTGTGTGTTGTGACTTTCCTTCTTTTCTTTCCTTTAAAAAGTGAAACGGAGCTCAGAAGTGAAAATAGAGTTGCCTAAACCTATGGTGGGCTGTGAGGGGAGACCCAAGTTGCCATGGGATCCTATTTAGCTCGGTAGCCCCATCTCCTATTGAATTGCTTACATTTTTATACTTTAAAATAGGCTCGCCGCTCTTCTACATTTGCACAGAAGGTTCAGGTGCTGAAGCATTCAGCTGGCTAAGGCTGTTCTACCTGAAGCACCACATTACCTATAGAAAGAAAAGGAGTACTTGTGGCACCTTAGAGACTAACCAGTTACCTATAGAGTGTTCCCAGGTTAACCTAACCACTGCCCGTTGCTGCTGACAGATGGATAAGTCTCGCTGCAGCAGCGTCATTAAAGAGAGATCAAATCAGTAGTAACCAAGATTACCAACTTCTTTGCTTTGAATTCTTGTTTCTTCAGAACTGTGAGAGACACGAGTGCACAGTGAAAGGAGTTGTCAGTGAAAGGAGGCTGAAAATCAGAAGAGGCTGTTACAGTTTGAAGAAGGGCCGGGTCATGCCACTTTTTAAAGACTTTTGAAACATCTGAAAAGTGTTTGTTGAAATAACAGCCAAAAAATTATTGACCACCCCGCCCCCCCATCCATGATCCACATACATTTTTAGGTGGGAATATTATTACTGCAAAAAGTTAGGTGAGAATAAGCTTTAGATTGGAAACCTGTGGCAATCTTCACTATAGAATCATGACCGACGAATGCCAGGTTTATTGTGTGCTTTGTACGTATCAAAGAATACAGAGTCGTAGGGTCCTTGGGGATGGTCACTTCATATGCCAAAAGAAAGGAGAGATTGTGTAATTTCTAAGGCAAACCACAGAAAGGCAAGGGTGTCACAGCATAACTGCATTATGTTTCACAACGTTCCAATTAAGCTAACTTATTATACAGTAAGGAACAATCCTCCTTCTCTCGAGATTAGAAGATGGGGACTAGATGACCTAAGAAAAGGTTTCCTTTTCTTACTTCGGTAATACAGATGTGCAGATTTCTCACGTCCAGTTTCCATACTTGTGGTGCATGGTCTCAGCTTATTGAGCCCCAATAAAGCAGTTCACAACATGGATTCCCATCCTAACCTCTGTTTGCAAATGTGCGCTGCAGTATCCACGCACGGGGAACTAAAATTCCAGTGGAATCCAGAAGCCCCACAACAACTAGACGTTTCCACTCTGTGTGGATTTATTTCTATCTTGCAAATGTAAATCTTTCTGACCTGTGGCCAATGAAATCCATACACCCCTAAAGATTCAGAGTTCTAGTTATCTTGCCATCGCTTGTACAATGAAAATGAAATATTCCCTTTTCAGAAACAATAAAAGAGTTTGCTCTGAAACTCTTTAAATAAACACTTTTCAACTTGGGTTTGCAATCTGATTTTAAGCTAAACTATTCAAAATAATTTATTTTAAATATTTTCAGTTACCATTATGGGTACCACTAAACTGATTTAGAAACTGTTGCCACCTTCACAGTTTCCTCATTAAATGACAAAGTGCTTATCAAGCTAGGGGCATCCACAGCTGTGTCTATACATTTCCAGAGTTTTGGATGAAAAGAGGCCAAGATTTGTATTGAAATATCCATGTGACATCCAGTGGTTGTTGCAACACATAGCTGATTGTCTCATTTGATTAAAGCCGACTTTGTGTGTGAACATCTAATTCAACTACTAGCACATTGTATTTTTATTTTAAAAAAAAGAGAAATCTGCTGCTAGTTTGCATATTTTATTTATTTTGGCAATGTAAAATGTATACAATGAAAGTGTACACTCTGTTCATTGAAATATCTATTAATCAGCCACCTGAAAGATTGTAGATGATGATGCAGGAGTTTCATTTATATACAGATATTTCATGAAGCCTTTTCTCTCTCTCTTTCTCTAATCTGCAGTGTGACAGCGAGAGTGATATTGACGATAAGGTAAGACTGAATTCCCTTTTTCCATATGCTTCACCAGCTTGAAAATTCCCCTATGAGAAAAATAAAAATGAATCTAACAGTAACATAATATTTTCTTTTAGCCTTCATGTCAAATTTAGAAATATCAGTAACTTGTATCCGTTTCACAAGATGATAGTCTCAGCCTTTGCCCTAAGCTTAGACATGCAGCCAAGCTTTCTGTTGCTAACACAATACCCCTTCTTGATTAATGTGCCAGGGTTTGGTAGGATGCAAGTCACTGTGTTGGCACTATCTTTTTGTTTTGGAGAAAGACTTCCCTGATAACTCCTCAAGAGCCAATATTTTATTTATAATAACCTTTGAACATGTCAGTTTTATAATGGGTTTAGAAGATGGACAACTGGTACTGCACTGTCTATGAGGATAGGTAACTGTCAGGGAGTATTTTGTCATGTTGCATGCATATTTATCACGCAGCAGTGATTTTTCTGACCTTTTTGTTTGATATGGATGTTAGACAGTGGGAGGTTATAGCAATATGTTTTGGTATATGTATAGGGACTTCTTGTTTCATACCATTGACCTCCATTCTTGTGCTTGAGCATCACCTTTGCAGTGAAAACACACAACCCCTAGTGGAAGCAGCAGCTGCTACATGCTTTTGAACATCAAGCATTTTTAAGTCTTCAGCGTCCCCATAGCCATCTGTTTTAGCAGATATTAGTCTCAGGTTAAATCTTCGTCAAACCTTTGTTTTTCCAGTCCCTTATATCCATGCATGAGAACCAACAACATGCACAGATTCCACTGGATCAGCGTTACAAATGTAAAGGCTGAGTTCTGAAATTCCTTATCCTGTTTGGCAGCACAATTGCCTGTAACCATAGGAAGAAGTGAATTCAAGATGCTGCATTGAAAGCTAATGCTAACTAAGTTTTATGAGGGTGGGTTGGTTGTTTTTTGGCATGGGTTTAAAACCAGGAAAATGTATGCTGTCCTTCATTTTTTCATTGTCTTCTTTTAAAAGTCCACTCAAATATCTAATTTTCCCTGAATGAGACAACAGATACATTTTGGCAAAAAGTCTTAAACAAAGAGGAATATTTTAATCATGGCTCTTGAATGAAAAAAACAGTGGACATTTTTAGTAGACATTTTGTTTTTGCAGCATATATTTCTATGGCTGTCTGCCGCATAAGGATAAATAATAACAGAGGGTGATTTTTGGCAGAGAAACAGGTTGAATTTACTCCCCCAAAGCTTGGGTACCATAGGGTTAAAACATTTCTTACACTGCGCAATCAGAGAAAGTAAAAGCAATCATTTAGAAAACAGTTTAAAAGATCTGCCAGTCAAACCTCAGATGAAGTTGTAAGTGACATGTAGTTTTATTATACAGCTATGCTATTAATGATTATCTAAATTACACTGGTAGACCCAGCTAGCAGCATTACATCTGAGACTGACGTTTGTTAGATTAGGTTTGACTTCACCTTGTAGTGAAGAAATTGAAATCTGAACAACATTGATTAGCTTTCAGAATGTGGGATCTGAGGTTACCTTTAGAGGAAGCGGCATTGTGTTTGGCTGGTAACTTACTGTCCTCTACAGCAAATGAAAGACCATTCTAGCATTCCATACCATTATTATAGCATTTCATATATATCTGTAATTGGACCATCCAGTCTCATACATGTTCCAACTACCCCCTCCTTTTAGTAAATCCTGCCTAATCAAAGTACTTTCTGTACCAAAAAGGGAGAGAGAGCAATTGTCTTTTTTTATATCTCTTCTCTGATCTGTAAAGACATGAGGCAAGACATCAGTTTCATTAAGTAGGTCTCTGGCATTAAGTAAGGTTGCCTTTTGTGTCCGCAAAGACATGTGCATGCAGCACCAAACTATAAGCACCATTATGGCTGAAGCGGAGGGATTTCAGTCTTTCCAATGGGCCTGATAGTGCAAATGCCCTTCATGTGGAATTCCGACTAAATTCATGGAGCACATGGAGAATCAGGCTCTGTTTACATTTGATATTATACATAAGGGGACAACTGTTGGTTATAGATCTTAATCCTGCCCTGGCTGATACAAGAAGGAGCTATCAAAATGCTGGCCTGAGTGGCCTCAACAAAGAATTCTTTATGGTAGCCTGAGAGATTGCACTGCGGAGTATTTCTACTCCTCAGAACATTAGCAAAGTGTGCCCTCTAATAACATTTCCTGCCCTTTGCAGCCAGTTGTAGGGCTAGACATATGCTCTAGCCCACACACCACACTCTCTAAGGGATAAGATGTATGGACCCTGCACCTTTCTTAGCATTTTGAAGTGCTGCAGAGAGATCCTATCTTGCTGCTTGCTCAGCAAGAAGCTCTCTGTGCCATCTTTATAGATAATAATACACACATACCCTTTGAGCACTAATTAAATGCAGGGCAGCATTTATTAATAAAATACTTTGCACTTACATAGCATTTTTCATTTGTAGATCTCACATCACTTCACTAAGGTGGGTTAGCAGCAGCCGCAATCCCATTTTATGGGTGGGGAAATGGGAGAGGGGAGAAATTGTCCACAATTACACAGAGTCAGTGGCATCCGCTGGGAATAAAACTCAAGTCTTCCGACTCCCAGTTCCATATCCTATCCACTGCCTGCTACTTATCCCTTATTTATTTAGCCCATAGATATAGAGGTTGTTAGAGCTCCCAACATTTTAAAAATGCATACGTTAGAGCAACATTTGTAATTTTTCTTCCCTGTACTAGTAGCTATAAGCAGACCCTTCGTAGTTTTTACTTTTATGCAGTCACATCCAGTACTCTAGAGGGCAGTGGCATGGGGTAATCAAGTTTGAGCACAGTTAATTATAAAGAAGATGAACCAGAACTGAAGAGTGATATTTATAGTTGCATGAGGTGCAGTCTGATGGCAGATTGTGACAGTGCTTCCAAATGATGACTCTGCTGTTTTTAAAAGCACAGAGACTTCAGGTAGGTATACTAATGAAGCCAGGAATTAATGCACCCCTTCCACTTTCTGAGGGAGAGTGCTGCGAATTTCCACCAACTGTTGCCTCAAGTTTCTGTTTCACCACAGAACTCTCCAGGGAAGCGAACGGGGAAATACTTTCTCTCACCCACTTTCCATGATTTCTAAGAACTGTTTTTTGTTTTGTTTTTTTAAATGAAACAATAAACTGAGCTTTTCTACCACTGAGACAAACTAAGAGCTCTGCAAACCATGCATTCCCAATGTCGGTAACATGAATCCCATTACTTCTGCCTTATGTTCATTGAAGGGCATGGATTTGGACGCTGCCGTTGTTAGAAGAATTACAGGGTAGTTTTTTGGTAGCTGTGGAGAGTATGTCACCTTTTTTTTTTTGGTGATGAGGAAAGAGGAGGGGAGTTCGTCTGGTAACGGTATTACACTATGTTCCAAAATATGCAGTAGCTGCTATGTGAGGCTCATGGTCCATAAACATTGTTACAGAAAATATATACTCCTTTAATAGCAACAACAGCATTAACAGATAGCAATTACCCTTCATTTTCAGGAACAATAAAGTCTCCATTAATTCAAGATTTATGTAGTTATAGCATTTAACACAGGAATAACACCACAGAGAATTGGTTTATACACATGTAATGAGAGAGCTTATGGCATACTTTAGTGAACATTAACATAATAGAGTAATATAAACCATCAACAGTTCCACTTATTGTCTCTTACCTGCTTTAGCAACACTATGAAAAGTGGCTAGCAGCTTGGTAATGTGCTCTGTTAAATGGCGTTCTGCAGAAAGCCAAAAGTCAAGTTGCATAAAACAAGGGAATGAGTAAGCTCTGCTCATTACACCAAAATGTTGTTCTGATTTTTTTTTTTAATAACAGTGCTCCCGACCATGGGTTTTTTTGTTTTTTGTTTCTTTTTAAAAAGCCTCTTTCTTTCTAAGTAATTCAGCGTTCATGTTCTTTCATTCTTGGGCTTCTGTCTGCTGTGTGTGAAATTATGGGTTGTCAGTTTAATTGTATGGACCCTGGGTATAAGCAAGCTCTCCAAATCAAGGGTTAGATATCAGGCATTTCTTCATTTAATGTGGTGCTAAATAAGTCATAGAAAAAATGACATTGTGTTTCCAAGTTAATTAAATGTTCGCTCTGTGTTTATGCTGCAGTTCAGTTTTGTGTTCTAGCTCTGGTAGGAGAGCGTCAAGTAAGTAATATCTGAGCTTGAAGTGAAAATTAAAAAGGGTATTGGTGGAGCTGCCAAAATAGTGTTTTCCCAGTTCTCTTTGCAAAAGCACAGTACATTTGCTTCAGGTTCCTTTGTAGCCCATTTGTTAGACCTTATTCGCGCACCATAATTTAGTTCTTCAAATTCAACTTCACCCTGCTACGGTTATTTACTGGGCACTGACAATGTGTTCAGCACCTTATAAATATATGACGGCTTACAGTCCTTGCTCCAAATAGTTTACAGTGTCAGCACTGCCCCAAGTCTTCAGATGTACACAGTACATAGAGCGCTAGTACAAATGTGGGTGATGTAAGAGTCTTGCAAAGGTCATTTTCGAAATGCTTCTTGGAGCAAAAATATTCCCAACATATAATCACAGTCTTTTCAGATAAACCTTTCTGAATGTTTTTCCCCCCATTAATTTCCACTCTGTCATTGATGTTCAGCATTTACCGTCAGGAACACTGGATGGAGAACTCACTTTGTAGCTCATCGGTGCCCCTCCATAATCAGCTGAAAATTTTTAATAGCAGAAGGGATGGGCAATGTAAATACCCATCCAAATCTATGTCCGTTCCCAAACCAAACCTAACCCTCTGTTCAGTTCTCAGGTTGACTGACTGTGTCTTAAGCTTTCATCCTCCATGCAGGTCTTCCTTTGTCCAATACCTGATGCATCCTCAGTTCTTTGGCTTCCCATTAAAAGTATTCTGGGGCACAAATAGCCAGAAAGCTCCAGACTGCAAAGTGCATTTCACACAAGTCCAGGTGAGGCTGTCAGAACTACAGAACCCTATCTCACAAAAGCAGAAGTTACAGGTGCTGGAGACTTTCCCCTAGCTTCTTAATTACTTTGTCCAGAAATGAGTTCTAGGTGTGCTACATTCTGTTTACTAGAGCAGTTTAAAGACTAAGAATCTCAAAGAGCTGAGTCATTGCAGTCTATTGTATCAGCCCTTGTACTCCGGAGCCTGGACTGGTACATGGGTCAGTGTTGAAGTCAAGAGGTTACATTTGCCTCTCTTTGCTTGAGAATGCACTTGTTACCACCCTCCCCAACCAAAATGCAGGATGAATGTACCTGTAGGCTGGTAGATTCTGCTTGTCAGATGCTGTTTCAACTGCTCCCTTGTGGTTTAGAAGATGAGTAAAAAGCTCTTGAAAGAATTGCAACAATCATGCACTCTACCAGGGATCATGAATTATTCTGTATATACTATAAAGAAAATGTAACCTAAAAAGTAAAGAACTTTAATGACATTTCATAATATCCTGACTCTCTTTACCAAACTCCATTTTTTGACGAGAAACAAGATGGCCTTCTGAACAAATAGATTATGTTGAGCTTCGTAATGCCTGAAAACTCAATTTGAAAGCTTCACTCTTTTTTCTGTGCTTTTAAAGAAGTTTGCTATACTTTCTCTGTTCCATTGGGTTTCCTCTAATTTTGTGTAATATTTTTATTATTACCCATGCATCGCGACTCCGCAGTGTATTGACAGTTGCAAAAACACTTAAGAGGGAGAAATGGTTGAATGAAGTTTTTTATCAGTTCACTTCTGCTTAAGAATAAGATGATGGGTCCGAGCAGGATGCAGTGTAGATAAAAGTGGTGGTACACTCAGCATTTGAAGCTTTGCACTATTTATCGGTGCCCAATGCCAATTTACAGCCATTTGGCATCTGGAAGTTTAAAACCATATTGAGCCAATGTACTTAATATGTACTTTATGTACTCAGCTTTACTATACCCCATGATGTCCCATCCCAGCATTTGCATTGCATTGGCTTGAAGTTTGTCAAAAATCATAGAAAATATACACAAAAAACATGGTTCCCAAACCTCACAGACCTACTTAAGGGCTCTATTTCCCTGGCCTTTCTCACACCTGTGTCAAAATTAGTTGGAGATCTTTGCCTAAATCTTTGGCAGCAGCTGACTTAATTTGTGGTTTACTGCTCCTGACAGTTTATTGGGGAAGCAAAGCGCGCCTTCATCTCCAATAATAAACAGCCCACCCGCCGACACTTTGACAGACTTAATGGTTTTTTATACAAAAATGGACAGACTTAATGTTTCGACTGTAGCGATCATCTGTCCTGATCTCCTTAATGAAATTAGATTAAGTGCACCTGGGAAAATGCTGAGACGGCACATTGCTTTCATCACCTCCTTTAATTTAAAACCAATTTGCGGCGAAAATATTCTCTGAAGCCAAGGGATGCAGAGAGAAAAAAGGAGGGAGGGAGGAAGGGAAGGGGATTTTAAAATCTATCTGGATAGCTGCTGGCAGTTTTAATTCCTTTTCCTGCTGGCAGTGTGAAATATTAACAGCCTTAAGAACTGAGAGTTTAAAGACTCACTCGCTATCCCTTCTGTCTTTCATAGGGAGGAAAGAAACAAAATAAAATCTTTACAATCAAGATCACATCCAAGGACAAAGTCATTTGCATATTAAGGCTTTTAGATTGGGGTAACGGGGGAAGGAAGGCCTGATGGATTTACAAAGGTTTGCTCACCTTTCCTGCTCTTCAAACAGCTGGGATGAATTTCCCTAAAATGTATCATTTCCTCTGATTTTTTTAACTATATGGAAATATTCTTTATTGATTGCTATATACCTTGGTAATGATTCAGTTGACCAGGGGGGAGGGATAGCTCAGTGGTTTGAGCATTGGCGAGCTAAACCCAAGGTTGTGAGTTCAATCCTTGAGGGGGCCATTTAGGGATCTGGGGCAAAAATTGGGGATTGGTCCTGCTTTGAGCAGGGGGTTGGACTAGATGACCTCTTGAGGTCCCTTCCAACCCTGATATTCTATGATTGATTGTATGTAAACAGTATTTTGCTAATGTAGCTGTAAAACCAGATGCAATATGTACAATATAACATGGCAAAAGAGCTGAAAACTATTAGAAACATTCCTTGGGTTCATGCTGATGAGAGACAGAAACATGTATTTTTAATTAAAAAAAAGTTCCAAAGACTAAGCAGAATCCCTTTTCCATGAAGGATTTTTCTTGTTTTCCCACTCTGTCTTCACTGATTGGAAATGCCCTAAAAATTTGCTGAAGGGCTTTCACAATTGAGCTACAGTTCGGCTTTAAAAATGCCTGGAATAGGTTGGACTCTTCCTGTATGAGGAAAAAGATCTATATGTGTTAAATGCTTATAGCTTTTGGCATTTCAATTACTCTGTAGTATTGTAGGGTCAACAGCACAGAGCTGCTTTATCCACTACCTGCCTCAGGTTTCCGTCTTGTTGTATCAGTAGCATTCAGACTACGGGCAAGTAGTTTGCACAGATTTGGAATCTTTTCCAATTCACTTTTATTCAGCTTCGTTCTTCCAACAAGATTTTCATCAGCCTCGGTGTTCTGTCAGGATACCCACCACATTCTGTGCCTGTCCCGTATCTGACACAGCCAGTCCCCAAATCAAAGAGCAAAATCCCCTCCCCAAATATCTCAGTAGTTAAGGACACGAATGCAAAAAATGTGCATCTAGCACAGTCACCAAATCTTATATTTTCATTTGCCTGTCAGTAGTCAACACTGAGGCCTCAGTATAAGGAACACTGGAAGAGAATTCCAAGAATATTAAATTTAACATTCAAAATAACAACATGACTGGGACTTGTTCATGCAAATCTTTATCTGTGCAAGTAGAGCCTGGTTTTCAAAAGTTCTGAACGTCCACAACTGTAGTCTAATTCCGCTGGAGCTGTGGATCCTCAGCATTTCTAAAAATCAGGCCAGTCGTCATTAGTCACTTGACTGGTCCTATAGACCTCAGTGGAACTACGTATGTGAGTAAGAGTTTTTGTCAGCAGGCCGCTTATTGTCAATGCATCATTCAGGTGATGTAAGTCTTAGTCTTAGACATGCTGCTCAACAAGAAAGATCAGCCCCAAATGTCCTTGTCCGTAAATACTCGTTCATGGGAAAAGTCTACATTCGCTTTAAGCATATTCATTTATTATTTAATGGAATCAACCTGATAAGTGTTTTTAAAGAGAATCAAGCAGGTGTATGTAGCTGGAATATTATAAATAGAAAAGCAATAGGCTGAAATTGAAAGGGTTCCCATTCATATATAAACCAAGTTGGTAATATCACTAGATCTGAGTTTAATTTATAGTGTCTGCAGCTCTCAAAACCTAAGCAGTCTCTTAGTTCTGGATATAAATATGCTTTCTGAACTATTTATTTATACTAATTGCTGAAACCTGCCCTGTGATATATGATATGCACCACTGTGTATCCTGAACAATCAGACTATGGTTAATAAGGGACCATGAGTCTCTTATTCCCCTAGCCTGAACTTTTTGTCTGTCCCTCATCCTCCCTCCAATCCCCACGGAGCCCAGGACAGGGAAAGGAAACAGAATTGCCTGTTCTTAGGATTGTAGTCGCTATTAATGAGGAAGGCTTATTAGAATGATCACTGAGCTTTCCCCCCTGCAAGGGCAGGTTATAGTCACGCAGTAGAGGACCCTCCTGCAGCCTTCTTTCAGTGCCTCCACTGGCACTGTCTTTTCCATAAAATGCTGGTTTCTTGTCCTCCTTTCCAGGGCCCCTCCCAGCTCTGCCTCTGTCCACCGATCCCTTTTTGTTCTAATGCATCACCCACACCTCTTCTACTCTGCCAGTGCTGCCAGCCTTTCTTCCTTTTGATTCGCCTCTCCCACCACTGTCTTCTGGTGTTATTGCTAAGGCCAAAATTTTGCCGTGATTATTTTTAGTAAAAGTTATGGACAGGACACAGGCAATAAACAAAAATTCACAGAAGCCGTGACCTGTCTGTGACTTTTGCTGCTGCGGCTGCATGGTTTCCCCTGCCACCATGGTGGCTGGGAGCTGAGGGGTTCCTCCTCCACCCACGGCGGTTGGGAGCTGCAAGGTGACCCTATTTCCCAAAGAGAAAACGGGACACTACCAGCTGCTTGCACAGGCCACCTCCCTTTCCCCTCTCCCCCCCGAGACTGTTACCCATCGCTGGAACCCTGCAGGAGGCCTCCTGAGGAGGCTTTTGCCCGTCTCTGGAAATCCAACTCCAGTCCCTCGGCCCCTGAAGCTGAAGCAGAAAATGTCATGAAGGTCTCTGGAAGTCACGGATTCCGTGACCTCCATGACATAAGCGTAGCCTTAGTTACTACACACCACATAGCATGCCTTCCATGAAGGTATCTCCTCCTTCAAATCCCTTCTCAACACCCACTTCTGCCATGAGGTCTACAAGAGATCATAGCTAGGCTGATGTGCATTTGGGGATAGTTGATATTTATTTTAATTTACTCTGTTTTATGGGGCTCCTTTTCTTCCAGTGAGCTCTTCAGAGCAGGGATGATGTCCTGCTGTGTGTGTGGAGGTGACCTAGCATGTTTTAGGCACTACTGGAATACAAATAACGCACAATAATAATAATGTGTGCTTATATAACATTTTTCATCCAGAGCTCTCAAAGTGTGCTAAAAGATGAGTAAGCATTATTGTCCTCATTTTACAGGTGAAAAAGCTGAGGCTCAGAGAAAATAAGTGATTTGCCTATGGTCACACAGTGAGCTAGTGGCAGAGTTGGGACTAGAAGCCCAAATCGCCTGACTCAGTCCAAGGATGTGACCACTTCCTCTACCAGTATTATTATTACGCTCTTATTACAAACAGTCTTCCCCAAAACTAATCATTGGACGTTTGCCTTGTGTATATTTATTTTCTTTAATAATGACAGGCATTCCTTGAAAATTAATTAACTTTTAGCTAAAGTGGGATACATTTTGGATTTGTTTTGTTTAAAATTCATGTTTTTCATGTTACATTGAAAGTCTTGTTCATGTTGGGACCTTGAAGCTTGTTCTCTTAAGTGCTTTAATGTGGCGAGAAGTATCAAGATATTGTTCTGATCGCTGTCTCCTTTGAACTCTAACAAACAGTGCATACGAGATCATTTGTGCAACTGCAAGAAATTAAAAGGTTGCTCCAGAAGGCGAGCTCTTTTGGTAGAAGTGGAAGCTTCTTGCCGCAAGTGTCTGTATTTAGTCAAATTAATATTACTAGTTCTTCTCAGCCTTCTGAAGTCTCCACAATTCTTTGAAACTCTGGCTCTGTTTGTGCTTCATACATCATTTCCAACAGCCATCAACAGTTTAAGTCCTCAAAAATAATCTCCAGCTAGGACAGTAGGTGATGATGTACAGTGTAAAGCATCTGGAAGGGCAGTGTGCTTTAAATGGATGAGTAAAAACTTGTTTTCACCTATCCCCTTTGCCCCTCACCCCATCTAATATATATATGAGAATGAGGAAGGAAGGGGGAAATACTCTGTAAGTATAGTAATACTAACAGCAATACTCGGTAGGTAAAGTAAGATATTTATTCTTCATAATGCATATCTTAAAATCACTGCACAAGCATTGATTCATCCTTTCAATATCCATGTAATTATAGGTATGTTTCCCATCCTACAGATGGGGAAATTAAGGTAAAAGTGTCTTGCTCCAGATGGCAAAAGCAATTAGAAGCAGAGAGAGGAGCTCCTGACACTCAATCTCCTGCTCCAATCCTTACACTATTGCTGCCTCTTGTACACTCTACATAACAAGTACATTTATTGCTATGTAAATGAGGAGGGGCTGAGATTTTATTTGTACTGTCAGTTCATTTTGGAAGGATGGGCTTTGCTGTAATGCTACCCAAAATTAAATAATTCAGTGTAAATCTAAGGGATGATTATCTGGAGCTCTAGTGTCCTTTGCTGGGAGATAGCCTTTCATTTTGGTCGTGCAATCAATCATTATGGGTTCTTTTAATATTTACTTGAATACCATACTCCATTCTTGTTTAACATTAGCTTATACGCAGCTGAAATGCAATAAAGCATTACCCTGAGTTTCATGTACTCAAATCCAGTTTCCCTTAAATAGCAATTTAGTACAGATATTTCTTTCCTATATGTCCTAGGATAATTGTACATAATTAGCACTACTCCAAGTGGAAAGAGTGAGCATCCTATAACAATAAGACAGGGGAAGTGTGCACAAGGCAGTTAATGACAGATTTCAGAGTAGCAGCCGTGTTAGTCTGTATTCGCAAAAAGAAAAGGAGGACTTGTGGCACCTTAGAAACTAACAAATTTATTTGAGCATAAGCTTTCGTGAGCTACAGCTCACTTCATCGGATGCATTCAGTGGAAAATACAGTGGGGAGATTTATATACATAGAGAACATGAAACAATGGGTGTTACCATACACACTGTAACGAGAGTGATCACTTAAGGTGAGCTATTACCAGCGGGGGGGGGGGGGAGAGGGACTTTTTGTAGTGATAATCAAGGTGGGCCATTTCGAGCAGTTGACAAGAACCTCTGAGGAACAGTGGGGGGTGGGGATGGGGGTGGGGGGAATAAACATGGGGAAATATTTTTACTTTGTGTAATGACCCATCCACTCCCAGTCTCTATTCAAGCCTAAGTTAATTGTATCCAGTTTGCAAATTAATTCCAATTCAGCAGTCTCTCACTGGAGTCTGTTTTTGACGTTTTTTTGTTGAAGAATTGCAACTTTTAGGTCTGTAATCGAGTGACCAAAGAGATTGAAGTGTTCTCCAACTGGTTTTTGAATGTTATAATTCTTGACGTCTGATTTGTGTCCATTTATTCTTTTACGTAGCGACTGTCCGGTTTGACCAACGTACATGGCAGAGGAGCATTGCTGGCACATGATGGCATATATCACATTGGTAGATGTGCAGGTGAACGAGTCTCTGATAATGTGGCTGATGTGATTAGGCCCTATGATGGTGTCCCCTGAATAGATATGTGGACACAGTTGGCAACAGGCTTTGTTGCAAGGATAGGTTCCGATGAAGTGAGCTGTAGCTCACGAAAGCTTATGCTCAAATAAATTTGTTAGTCTCTAAGGTGCCACAAGTACTCATTTTCTTGTTCCTGGGTTAGTGGTTCTGTTGTGTGGTGTGTGGTTGCTGGTGAGTATTTGCTTCAGGTTGGGGGGCTGTCTGTAAGCAAGGACTGGCCTATCTCCCAAGATCTGTGAGAGTGATGGGTCGTCCTTCAGGATAGGTTCAAGATCCTTGATGATGCGTTGGAGAGGTTTTAGTTGGGGGTTGAAGGTGATGGCTAGTGGTGTTCTGTTATTTTCTTTGTTGGGCCTGTCCTGTAGTAGGTGACTTCTGGGTACTCTTCTGGCTCTGTCAGTCTGTTTCTTCACTTCAGCAGGTGGGTATTGTAGTTGTAAGAATGCTTGATAGAGATCTTGTAGGTGTTTGTCTCTGTCTGAGGGGTTGGAGCAAATGCGGTTGTATCGTAGAGCTTGGCCATAGACAATGGATCATGCGGTATGGTCTGAATGAAAGCTGGAGGCATGTAGGTAGGAATAGCGGTCAGTAGGTTTCCGGAATAGAGACTGGGAGTGGATGGGTCATTACACAAATTTCCCCATGTTTATTCCCCCCACCCCCAGCCCCCACTGTTCCTCAGACGTTCTTGTCAACTGCTGGAAATGGCCCACCTTGATTATCACTACAGAATGTTCCCCCCCCCCCCCCCCCCGCCCTCCTGCTGGTAATAGCTCACCTTAAGTGATCACTCTGGTTACAGTGTGTATGGTAACACCCATTGTTTCATGTTCTCTATGTATATAAATCTCCCCACTGTATTTTCTACGGAATGCATCTGATGAAGTGAGCTGTAGCTCATGAAAGTTTATGCTCAAATAAATTTGTTAGTCTCCAAGGTGCTACAAGTCCTCCTTTTCTTAAGGCAATTAATGATTGTATCCTAACCCCCAGCTTAAAAACTTTGGGTTTGTCACTCGCTTTCCTGGATGATCTCTCTGAACTGGGTCTTCCCACTTCTCTCCTCAGCTGGTCACACCAAAAGTCCATCCTGAAAAAGAAGCTTTATACAATTCACCTTAGTTTTCACACTTAGCAACATTTTATTGAAGCAAGGGCACTTTCCTTTCCTTGAGTTAGTGACAGTTTTCTCTGCTAAGCAATTACTAATGACTAAAGAGATATTTATGTAAACTGGAAAACTCTGGTTTTTTTTTTCCTCTGTTCCTCCTCTCTGGCCTTCCTGCACCCCTCGCTCCTAAAAGTTGAGTTTCAGGAGGCAAACCGGTGGCACTGCAAGCTTTCTCTCTGTAACAACGTTGTCACCAATAATAGAGAATCTCAACCTGTCAACATTGTATGAAATGGCAGGTGGAAGAGGAAACTGGGGGATGTGGGGGAGAGAAAAGGATGATGCCTATAGTGCTGTCTTTCCACACTGAGACATGTTCAAGGAGAGTAGACTGCCTGCTGGCTAGATGAATAGATAGTTCTTTATAGAGACTCTGTGAAGTCAATCAGACTTAAAACTGATCTGTATTAAAAGTTGGTTCATATTAAGAGCAGTGCTGCTGTAGCTACAACTGTATCTGCAAATAGTTGTCAAGGACCTGTGGATAGCGTGGTTTTAGCATAGTGTCACTGTCCAGTGTGGAAAGGGATATTTTTAAACCAGCTTGCTTGCCCAAAACCTTACCCTATTCATCCTCTTTGCAAATCTTTAGCATTATTATTAGTATTGTTGATTGTTTTTTCATTGCTGTCAACGTGCTTTGTGCTAGATGGGTGCACAAAGACAGAGAGAGTTTTTGCCTAGGTGATCTTACAATTTCTAAACACAGTTCTCACCTGTTTGGTTTCTGTACATAATCTGTGTTCCAACCATGATTAAAAATGGTTCCAAACACAGTTATAAACCCTAGTGTGGCAGTGGCTAGGCCTTAATTTCAAGTTTTTCCCCAAACACTGGTTTACGTTCAAAACAGTATTGTGTAGTGCAGATAAATGACACAGTCTGGATTGGATTGGACAGGGTAGGACACAGGGCCAAACCCGGATGTCCTTACTTAGACTCTGATTTAGCAATCTGGATTTCCCTATTCAGCAAAGTACTTAAGCACATGCTTAAGTCCAACACATCTAAATTTAAGCATGTGCTTAAGTGCTATGCTGAATGAAAATGGATTTAAAAATACAGTTACATGCTTTGCTAAACTGGGGCCTTAGTTCTTACTCAGCTGAAACTTCACTGCATGCACACATTTGTTTAGAGTAAAGTGCATAGCATGTCCAACGCTTCGGTGTGGTTAGCTTTCTTAAATTCCTCTATTCTGCAATCCTCTGTTATGGCTAGGGTGACCACCTTTTCAGAAAGCAAAAGTGGGACACATGCAGGAACCCCTCTTCCCCCGAGCCCCTAGCCCCTGCTCCTCCTCTTCCCCCCCAAGGCCCTGCCCCCTGGCCAGGCCAGAAGCCTGGGCCAGGCCGGAAGCCAGAGCCAGGCCATGGTAAGAATCGCCCAGGTAGCCTGGGCCACTGTGGTGAGCCCTGGACCCTCCACCTGCTTTGGGCAGGTGACCGTGGGACCCAAGAGCAGCCCCCGTCCACCGGGCGTGCCGCCCAGGGCAGGATGGAGGTTCCAGGGCTAGGCAGCTCTTACCCCGGCTCCGGCCTGGCCAAGGGGCAGGGCCTAGGGGGAAGAGGAGAAGCAGGGGCAGGGCCTCATGATGGTGGGGGGCTAAGGCGACACACACACACACACTGGGAAGAGGCTGGTGCTGACCCTGAGCCTTGGGCAGGCGTGGACTGGCACCACAGGGAATCTGGGACAAATCATTCAGCCCAGGATCGGGACTTGAACTTTGCATTTCGGGACTGTCCCACCCAGTTCAGGACTAGGGGTGACCTTCATTATGGGCCTGCTCAGCACTTGTAACTCAAGCAAAACTCCTATTAGTTTTGCCTACCCAAAGAGTAGGCATTTTTGGGGAAAACTACCTTGCCTGAAGATCCCAGAAGAACCAAGTGATAAAGGAGGTCAAGTTTGCTGCCTAATTCAATAGACAAAGTCCCTGTAAACATTATGCTCATGTTATCCTTTGTGAACTGAACTCCACAGTTCCTCTAAGAATAACAGCATTGATTGAATCTGGTGGGTTTATAAAGCATTTCTGGTCCTCTCTGAGCCATATTCCACAGCACAAACTTGGAGAAGCCAAGAAAAATGCTGGCCTAAGTTTGGAGAGAGTTTTGTTTGGAGGTTTAAAAGCCTTTATGTTCTACAGACACCCCCCCCACCCCACCCCCAGATCACAGTTAGCCTAAGTTTTATGGAAAAGCAAGTCAGCCAGAATACAGGGATCAGAAACAGTTGCTGACCGGATCTTGATTTATTTGACAGTTTCAGTAATAAAATAATTATTTGTCTAACTCTTCCTGATTAGTCTGAAGAGTCCTGCCAACCTTAAGAGGATTGACTAGTCAGGAAACCACTGGCATTTTGGCTGCTCTTTTTGTAGGGCTGCAATATTATTTGCAATAATTTTTTCATTTATTAAGTTTGGCATTTCAAAATAACTCTCTGACGTGATGTGAACATTTTCCACACCAGCTATAAATCTGTTACGGAGAAATTTACAAAAACAAAATGACTCCATATTGCTTGCAGATGTATTCTGTAAAAATAATTGTTTTTCACTGGATTTTAATGTTTCTGAGCCTTTGTAAACATAATGCCTAAGTGCTTTTATTCAATAAATGTGACCCATTCAGTAATTGCTTGCACATTGCAGTCCGGTAAATAAGGAGCAGATTTTGACCAAAATCTGTGTAGCATTTAAGTTGCTTAGGTCACAGCCTTAGGGGAGAGACGGTGAGAAACTTGTTTTTTCAGACATAGAGGACTGTGGCTTCAGGAACCAAGACAAATAAGCCATTTCTCTTTCATTAGTGGATTCCTGCTTTTAGGCAAGGTTTTCTTTTTTTTTCTTAGTTCAGTAAGGCTGGGAATTTCAAAGGAGGCAAAGGATGTTAGGCATGCAGTCTTGTTGACATTTTGTGGAATTTGGTGTACGTAACTCCCTCAGGTTCCTTTTAAAATCCAAGCAATAAAAGGTTGTCTTCAAGTCTTTTTGTGGAGAGTTCTTCAGATAGGAAACACCATAAAAGAGAGAGTAAAATAAATGCGTGTGTCTGCGTGTGCACACGTGCATAGGTCAAAAAGGTGTCTGTCCCAGGTATGTATACCTTTCATTTTTATATTTTTTTGTTTTAAAATGTTAGCAGCACTAGAGCCTGCAACAAAGCAAGAAGGATGGTTTGAATAAGCATCCTGTAGTCTTAAGCTTGGGAAAAATGTCAGTTAAAAAAAAAAGTCCACAAATAATTAGATATTGCATGCTATGCAAGAAAATGACCATACAAAGCAAAAATATTCCAAAAATAAAATTCAAGGAAAAACAAAACCAAATAAAAACCACATGGACTGTAATTCCTGCATGAGATTTGTTTGGTACAGTCCTAAATGGAAGGCTTCAATCAATCAGTTTGCAGATAGCACTGATGAGCTCTAATCACGGTTTATGGAAATTGGTATTATGGGAGATATTCCCCCCACTCCTGCTGTGTGTGTGTGTGTGTTGGGGATGGTACCCCAGAGCCTTCTTGCAAGGTGCTGAGTCCCCTCACTTCCAGTGGAAGCTCAGCCAATGGGACTTGAGAGCACCCAGTATCTCAGGCCCTCTGAGAGTGAAGGTGCTGAGTTTCATTGGAAGGTGATATCTGCCATTCTCCAGACACACCTAACAAAAGACAATGGGTGAAATCCTGGACCTTTTGAAGTCAATTGCCACATTCTCACTAACTTCTGTGGGGACAAGAGTTCACCAAATGTCACCAAGAACGTGCCACATCTCCCATCCCCACCCCAACACCCTCCACTGCCACAGGCATCACTTAACATAGAAGAATGTGAAGTCTTCCTTTATATGCCAGTGAACACAGATCTGGAGAAAGTATATTGCTGTCTTGTATTGCCAGCCAAACATGGTGATGCTGTCCTAGTTGGCAGGCTCTCAGGAGTAAGCTGGTACAAGAAATGTTAACTTTGTGTGTATCAATCCTTGATCCTTTTCAGAGGAACAGCCATGTTAGTCTGTATTCGCAAAAAGAAAAGGAGTACTTGTGGCACCTTAGAGACTAACCAATTTATTTGAGCATGAGCTTTCGTGAGCTACAGCTCACTTCATCAGCTGTAGCTCACGAAAGCTCATGCTCAAATAAATTGGTTAGTCTCTAAGGTGCCACAAGTACTCCTTTTCTTTTTGCGAATCCTTGATCCTGTGCTGCTATTAAAAAGTGAGTGACAACAGCCCTCTTAGTCATCAAAGACCATCCCAAACTAACCCAGCCTGTCTGTGTCTAATTCCTTCCCTCCCTTCACCCCCAGAACTAAAACCCTCACGATACCCCACAAAGATTTGCAGCTGTTTTTGCACATAATTAAATCATCATAGGTAATCCTTGTCTGGTGGCCTTCAGTACATAAATGGGGAAATTGGAGTGAACCCACTGGCCTGATTTAATTCATGGGATTCCTGTGCAGATTAGCTGTTTCAGAAATGTAGCTGTAATGATTCCAACTCTGTCTTCTGGGGTATGGCTTCTGATGGCAAAAACAATGAAATAGATGCTGGGTTTCCAACTCTCAGCAAACCACAGGAAAGGGTCATTCTGCACAGCAGCTGCCCTCTCATTCGAAAGGTTGGAGATGATGCATAGAGGGAGCTTCCTGGAGTAACTTTGTGATCTGAACTTGCACTGCAAGTGCTTGAATAAGGGCTGGGACTTGCGCTATGCAGTGGTGTATAGACAGTGATGAAGTCCTGGAGATCAAGCCCACCCCAGGCCTGGTGAGGAGATGGTGATGAAATCAAGCATGGATGCAGCGGGGATAGATTTTGGTCATCTACCATCCAGCAGTCAGAGCTCTTTCCTGGGCAGAACTCTCTGTTGATATCTACTTTGTGTTTGGAGGGTGGGGATAAGACATTAGAAAGAAGCAGAGAGGTGAAAGAGATATAGGGTGTTAAAGCTAGAAATAAAGCAAGGAACAGCCCTATAATCTTATTTGTTATAGAATGTGGGAAAATGAGTGTAAAACAGGACTGACTTGCATCAGAAGCATGACCAGAACTCAGTGTAAGTAGCAGAAGCACTATGGGATTTCCTTTAACTTTTCTTTAGTCAAAAAAAATTAGCTAATGAAGCTATCGTATCTTTTTCACCAGTTAAAGAGTTGGTCCTATGTCCATTTGCAATAGGCTCTGATCTTGCTGTGGATATGCATTTCTCACTAGTACTGTGGAATCTGCATATAATCTGGCTTCAAGGAAGTAGAATAATTTGCATGCATTATCTGAGACATTTCTATAGTGCTATAAATGCACAGAGTGCTTTGCAAAGCATAGACAAACATAGTCTCCATCCCAGAAAGCTTACAGTCTAACACACATCTTACAAACTAACATAATAGGGCTGGAAAGTCGAGATGCCAATTTGCTTAATATGGGAAATCTTGGCTGTTGGTTCAAGACTGTGATTTTGAGTTTGGAGTATTTGGCTGTCGTTTCCCGTTGCATCTAGAAATTCCCTTCTGTTACTGGTTCGTATTTTAAATGTGGTACCAACTTCTGCTTTTAAATCTAAACACAAATCTGTTTCGTATGATCTGGCTTTCTCTTAAACACTGAAGATGCTGGGCTTGCTCATTTTTGTAAAAGAGTTTGGGTTATAATGCATGGCATGAAAAGCACCTTAGAAGAGAAAATGAGGGTTGTTTAGTACTGATCCTTGAATATTGGGAACTGTACATTCCTTCAAGAGTCTATGGAGGCTATAGCATTTCTCTATGCTGTGAAATAGAAAGTTTTGTGTAGCCCTGCAGTGGGGGTGGGATTTGTTTTGTGGGTGGGTAGGTTGCCGTACGTTGTCCAACCGCTAAATCAGTGAGTCCAGTGTGAAAAACAGGGACATACCAAAGACATTTTCTCTCACAGGATAATCCCTCTAGGGAATTTTATATGTTGAGGATTGCCATGATGTATGCTCTTTATTATGTTTCTCAGCGCACAAAAGCACTGTTGAAAGCACTTCCATTCATGCATTATCTAATCTCTGACATCAAAGGTCAATGAATACAGGCCAAGGTCCTGGCTTGACATATTTCCAGGCAAAAGTTTTGCACCCTAGAAGGAGAGTCTGTTTCAAATTGAGCATGAGCAGAGGATTTGCCTCACTCTCTGGCCAGGAATTCAAGCACTGAAAAGTTTATTTGGTGAATCTGTTCGCGAGTGGGGCAGCTGGAGCTGAAAGTATACCAAAGGTTACAGAAGAAATCCCTATAGGGTTATGCTGGAAATCCTGTACTGTCTATTCTCCTGAGGCAAACATCTTATGGATAATTGTCCCCCAGACAGTTGAAGAATGATGAGCATAGGGGTTGACATGAAGGAGGGTGTAGTGTACAGTCAATTTATACAGTAGCTATGTTTTGTAATAACCTCTGTACACAGGGACAGAGGTTTACAGCAATGAATTATCATTAGAAAAAATACCCTGGTTGATAGGCTATCCCTGTAGTCTGAATAGATGTCAGTGTTCAAAATAAGTTCACATGGGAGTAAATGGGTTATCCAATAAATCACTGGATTGGCCAGTGACAGTGAGTGAAGGCTTGCAAAGCGCTGCTGCTTTCTTAATTGCCGCTTTCACCTGCTGGTAGGAATGGAGAGGTGCTGTGAAATGACAGTCACGCCAGCAGGGTCAGTGGTGTTGCTCATGAATCCGTATTTCACTGCATCCTTTGGCCATTCAGTAGGCTTTTTATTATTATTATTATTATTATTTTGTTTGTTCCTATGATTTACTCCAGCACTGTTCCAAAGCTGTCACTGCTCCGTAAAAGATGCTTGTATTTCTGTGTATTTGTACAAGTGTAAAGTTCAGGGCTGTTTTCAAAAGCGGCCATTGGTGCAGAAAATCCTGTCCAATCTCAGCAAAATTTTTCCTTGAAACAACATTTATCTCTGTCACATGCAGCTGCCTTCATTCCTTTTGAGAAACTACTAATGGATGAGTTTACCGTGTATCCTAAAAATACATTACCCTTGTTAATTTGGGGGAGTTGGGAGTGAGGCACCTGTTGTTCTTCTTTTTATCACTTTACACACTGAAGTCTTTTCCCCCTTGCCAGTTGTTGTTAGATAGTGACATCTAAAATTCAGCATGCCTGACATTTTCCATTATAAGGCCCTGTTTTCAATTGCTTATAACTTTGCCAAAACTTTATCATTTGGGATTAGATTTCTCTTGCTGGTTGTCTGCCTCAGGTGGCATTACTTTGGATAATTTCAGTTTAAATGGTTCAACCATTTCTTAGAACTAGGTTAGGAAAAAATACATAGTTTTGCCAATGTTGAAAAATGTTTACAGCCATTTCATTAAAAAAGCCCTAGTGCGCCTGTGGTTTGGGACATGGACTTGAAATTTGTCAGGAGTGTCCCCCTGGTGGCAGGGATGTGCCTGTTGCCATCCCCATGTCTGCCAGAATTTGGCCTAGTTATGAGCCCCTGAAACTCTGTTAGCACATGCTCAGTGGAGCTGAGCCTTGTTAGAGTTTGGCAGCTGAATTCTTTTCAGACTCCATCTTTACTGAGCATGCTGCAGAGACTGAGTAGGACTTTCCTGGCAGTTGCTCCTCCTGACTTCTGGGGACAGTGACCCAGGCACTGAACACAGGGACTGAGAGCAGGGAAATGATCTCTCTTGTGCTCCCAAAGATCCTCTTACTGGAATCCAGGCAGCATGGAGAAGGAGCATGCAGCCTGGCTGGGTGCAGCAGGATGAAGAGCTGGGTCTAATAAGATGACAAGGGCGTGGCGGGAGGGACTTAGAGAAGGGGCCGGGGAGAGTGAGGGACCAGGATGCAGCGCGTAGGTGGGTGTGGGTGGGGTTGAGGGACTAGCACTGAGATAAAACATGAAGTTGAATTTTGTTAAAAATATATTATGTAAATTAGGGTGGATGACAGGGGAGGCAGAAGCTTGCTGTGAATGGGGGGATGGAGGGATTGCAGGGTGAGCAAGGATAGCTTCTCAGGTGGAGGGAGTGCAACTGACTACAGGTTGGGAAGTGGGGGAGGGTTCCAGCATTTCCTATCTGCTCCCTAGCCTGATCATAGGTACTGCAGCAGCTGCACCAGCCCCTGCAGGTCCTGCTCTCACCTCTCTGTGTCCCCCGTGCACAAGTTTACATGGGGTTGGAGCCACCACAATATTTACTTTGTGAGGGTGCTATTCCCCACTGCTCCCCCATCAGTTCTGCCACCCCCGATGTAATTAAAGACCTTACCATAAATGCTTACACAGAAGGAGGCCAAATTGAGGTTGCATGGGCAACTTTAATTCTGTGATTTCCTCACTTTTGAGTGCTTGACTTTGCAACCTTAATAAAGTTCTTTTAATACTGTTTTCTCAGTATAATTATTTGTGTTATAGTGACACACAAAATGGGCTGTGCTGCAAAAAAGAGAGGAGTTGAATATGTGTGAGCTAAGGGGCCATAGTAGGAAAAGAGACCTTATTAGATGGATGTGACCTACTACGGACCCTTAGTTCACAGCACTGAAGTTTTCTATTTGTAATTTGTATGAAACCACAATTTACCAAAACTGCCCTCCCCTTGTATGGTAATAATGGGAAGATTTATTATCATTATAGGGGATGGAGCAATCTCCTGGATATCAAGGTGTTCTCCAAATCTCACAAACTGGTTTTTATTTGAGGGATTTGCCAAACTAATTCACAGTTGTAAACCTTTGTTAACTGTCATTTAAACATATGATGATGAATTTCAGGGTGATTCAGTTTCTTTAAAATAAAAATGTATTTCCAGTTAACTAGAAGGAAGCCTGCCCCATGTACTAGGAATAGAAGAATTTCCACCTTTCCCAAAAGCTAGTGAATGGCCTGAATACAGTTGGTTTATTTAGTCTTTTGACTTTTTGCTCTGAGTTCCCCTCTTTTTCCGTTTTTCACAGTCTCTCCTCAGCAGAACTTGAACCCCAAAAAGTTTTAAATTGAGCTTTCAGCCCCCCATATTTTTTGCCTTATGTCAAACCCACCCAATCTTGCCCATCCCTGATGTTACTCTTGCCTAGAGCCAATATTAATTTTAGATAAACTGCTGATCACGTTGACTGAGCATCTGTGAAGTGATTAGTACATTTTAGGGGAACTTGTTCTAGTATGAAGTGCAAAAGGCCTTGAGTTCAAATGTGACACCAGGTGTTGTTGGCTTTGAAGTTATGGCAGGTGCGCAGACACCTCTGGGGACAGTATGAGAACTTGAACAGAACAGATACACTATACATTACAGTTACCAAGATTACAGTTGAAATTAGCCTATATTTAATTCTCTAGCCTAACCTCACTAATTTGCTCTAATGACCCATTGCGAACAATTAAATTTTTTTAATTAGTAAGCAAACAACCAGCGCAGCGTAGCACAGCTATGCATAGCAGGGATAAAAATGCACTTCGTTCATTTCAAGTATAGTTTAAATTATTTATGATACTACTTGTAAATTAGTAAATGTTCTAGAGTATGTCGATTACAAATAGTGAAGTGTTGGTATTAGAAACATTGCAAAGCTACTATTAAATCACTGGTAAGCACTGGGAGAGAGGGTGTCTCTTTTGTTAGTTTGCAAATCCTGGGTAGTGCAGATGAGTGGAATGAGAATTAGCAATTCTGCTTTTTAATATAAATGCATCATCAGGTATTTGTAGTCAGCCAGGGTACATTTACACAAGTCCCAGACACCTGTATAAGAAGAGTCACAAAATCTGTTCTTGGAATGAATGACAAGCTGAGACTTCCCCAAAGCCCTCCTTAGATTTCAGCATAAGTGAATACAAATGTTCTGCTGTAAATAACCCCCAGGTGAATACAGTTATTCTCTTCACAGCTCTAAAACATGCTTCAGGCTAGAAAGGCTCCCTGGAGACTGAATTTAGCATTCTGAGCCAAAGGTCAGGGTCAGGTCACTCTACTCCATTTGAAATTTGGCACCTAGTACATATGGCAACTGCATCATACCAGGGGCTAATTTGCCAAATCAGACTGCATCCTTTTTTATCACTCCATGCCAAGCCCTGGTGTCAGGCCTCTCACAATTAAGTGAAATATAGAACATCCAAGGCCCGCTTCTAATGCCATCTATCTTCAACTGCTGAGCTGTACTTGACGGGAAGTAGAGCGCCATCCTCTCCACAATGATAACACAGAGAGCTTTTCATTTCAAAGCTTTCTTCAGCATCAGAGGCAAGACTCACATGGGTGAGTGTGCAAGGAACACAATGCTAGCCTCTGTAGAACCGAGCACACCCCGATATCCGTAAATGAGACCAAAGGCTGCATCCTCTTCCGTAACAGCACGGTGACTGTCCAGGAGTTCAAAAGAATTTACAATCTAACCAGAGATATGATGGGTTGAGGAATATGGGGCATGAAACATGGTTTCCAAGTGGAGGAGCATGATTTAGCTGAGTGATCCTGTACACTGCTCACTTTTATCACAATTTACCTCTGTTACATTATCGCAAAACCCTGGGGAGTAGGGAAGGCTATGTCTACATTACAGACTTCAGCCAGCATAGCTGTGTCGGTCAGGGGGGTGAAGAGGAGTGGTTTATGACTGCATAGGTGTGCCAGGAAAAGCCCCTCATGTAGATGCAATTATACTAGCAAAACAGCACTTTCATCAGAATAGCTTGTTTCAGTCAGTAGAGGATAAGATGGTGGAATAAGTTATACCAGTAAAAGTGCAGCTTTGCCAATATAAGCTGCAGCCACACAAGGCGTGCTTTGATGGTCTAGTATACTGGTATACATATACTGGTAAACTGCTCATTCTGTTTCTCATTATACCCATTCTTAAGGATGGAAAAAATGAGGCACAAGGAAGTTAAGTTGAGGGGTGTCACTGTCAAAGAAAAGATTAGAATTCAGGAGGCCTTGGCTCCCAGTCCTATGCTCAGGCCACTAGAAAAGGTCTCTCCTTTATGTAGTCATCTGGATGTTTTCAGCTTTTTGGGGAGTAAGGGTGGAGGGATGTGAGTGAGAGAGGGGAAGACTTCGGAGTGTTCAGTGAATGCTTGGGGCCTCAGCTTACTTGCTGTAATTAGTTGGAGTCCCTATTTAAACCCTCTTCGTGCAAGGCATACCACTTTGATCTTCTTAAAGGAGCAATGCTGGTCAGCGAAGTAATACAACACAAAATACCTGGGAAAGACAGTCCATAGCTTTTGTGCCTCTTTTCGGAAGAGAACATTGGAGATTTTTAGCTTCTCTTTTCTTCAGGCCTTAGAGATAATACACATACAGAGAATGCTGTTGTTTTATCATACATATTGGTAACATGTTTGCTGCCAAGATCTGGCATTTCCTGATACAAAACCGATGCCTGAAAGTTGCTAGCTCCAAGGGGTTGTGATTAAAACGATTGTTTTCTCTACAGAATCCTTGTGTGAACAGAGTTTCTGTGTACTGGGTTCCAAACAGGATAATGCTGTGTACCCCTTTGCCCTCTGCTTCTGCTGAGAGGTCATTTCACTTGATTTGTAGTGCTCTTGTCTGCCTTTAAAAAAAAAGAAAAACATGACAGAAGGTTTAGTTGTTTAATCTTTAAAACCATTCTTGCTAGTCGCAATTCCCTGTGTCAGCAAGATAAGGATGATCTTCTGAGCAATGAAATCTGGGGGCAGGATAGGACTTTTCAACAAAAGGTCATGTTTACTTCTATTCCGTCCATATCCAGGTATGATCATGGAGGGGAATCTACCTTGCATTTGAATGACTGACGCCTCCTACACCAGCTGACATAAATTTCTCTCAGGTTAACTGAGCATCAACAGTCCACTGATATTATTAATATTGTGTTCTACTAGCACTGAAGAATTTTGGGCTAACCAGGCTACTTGGAGCAAAGATGGGCTAAGTTTTCCCTAATTCAGTACAAATAAAAACTGAACCAACTGTTTCTTGTAAAAAGCTGAGCCTTTGATCTTTCCTAACGCGCAGTCTGCATGAGTAATCCCAGCTGTTACTTCTCTTAGCCTGATTCTTTTCTCCCTTATCATAACATTTTAAAATTGTTTAATTTCAGTCATGTCAGTGGAGCTGCTCCAGATTGACACCAGCAGTATAGCTAACCCCTAAAAAGTCCTGAGTCAGGCTCCAAAAATCAGGAGATGGGGTTCAAAAACCACGACATTTTCGAAAATGTTGAACCAGGGATGTTTTTATTTGTCTTCTGGTGATTGAGCCTTTAGGGGATCATATTTTCAAGCTTTTCTACACAGCCAGAAGGTCTAGAAAATTTATTATTATTATTATTATTATTATTTTCTTTAATGAAAGCTGAGATTCCAACTTAATCACATGACTCTCGGAGCTGGGAGAAACCATGAGAAACAACAGCTGTGGTGAGACTTGCAATAAAACCATGAGGATTGGGAGCACTGTACCAATATGAGAACGAACAAACAGCCTTCCTGCCATTGGTTTCTGTGTCCTCATGATCTTATTTCGTTAAGGCACAGGCCTACTATGAAACCTCACACCATGAGGGGGTTTTGGTTTTTTTTTGTTTGTTTTAAACCTCAGCATCAAAAAGGTAGCTGAGACTTCAAGCTCCTGGTGGGCTAATATTTATACTGATGGTTGAGTTAGTTAAACTGCATGACAGGAAATCTGTGTATGCGTGCACACAGATCTAAATGATGCTTCCTCATCTGCATTTCGGAAGTCAGCCAGATAATCCGGTGATTATGGTTTTGTCTTCCCATTGCCTGTGTCCCATGCCTTGTATTGTTTATTTAGGAAGTTAATGAAAACAAGCTTAGCACAGGGAGAAACATCCAGTGGAGCCGCCGTCACCGGCACAGAAGTTTCTTCTTGCCTGCTCATAATGAATGCCTCTTCCAGCAGAGAGCCACTTCATGTAGCAGAGCAGGCCAGCATATGCATCCGACAGTTGGAACAGTGATATTGACCGTGGCTGGGAAGGCTGCCTTATGTCAAAGAAATAACATCTTTTTAAAAAAAGCCCTCCTTCTTTTACTGCCCCATGCCTTATGTTCCCCTAGCCTATGTATGTGTGTTGCCGGTTAAAGTGCCTGGCTATTCTGAAAACCTGTTGAGTGGGATACAGTGTTTTACTGGAGTACTTGTGGCACCTTAGAGACTAACCAATTTATTTGAGCATAAGCTTTCGTGAGCTACAGCTCACTTCATCGGATGCAGCTCACGAAAGCTTATGCTCAGATAAATTGGTTAGTCTCTAAGGTGCCACAAGTCCTCCTTTTCTTTTTGTGAATACAGACTAACACGGCTGTTACTCTGAAACCAGTGTTTTACTGATATACTTGTACAGTCAGGAGAACTGCCGTGTGTTGTATTAAAAGCAGTGAGCGGGTGTTTTGTACCAAAATTAAAGGGCTGGAAATGAACATTATAAATGAACAGAGTTATATGAAAACTGGCCTGGATGATTTGTTTCCCTATTCATGTAAAAATGTTCAGTATAGATAGACAAAATGTATAGAATAAGCCATTATATACATAGCGAAAAACACACATATACAAAATAGAGAAAAAATGAATAGGTATCAACCTCTGCGGAGACATACGGAGGTAATTGTTGCACACTTTATATTTACTATGATGTAAATATTGACCAAGATTTTTAAAAATGATCATTGATTTGTGCACTTTGCGGTGCCCAGCTTGAAACACATCAAATGGACCTGAGTCACAAAAAGTGCTGAGCACTTGCTCTCTGAAATACAGGCTCCTTTAAGGTGTGTCAGGTTGGAGACTCGAAAATGGAGGCACCCAACATCACTAGGGCCCTGGGTTTTTAAAGGTATTTAGCACCTAACTCCGATTGATTTCAATGAGAGAGGAACCTAAATACCTTTACAATTCTAGGCCTAAAGAAAAGGAGTACTTGTGGCACCTTAGAGACTAACCAATTTATTTGAGCATGAGCTTTCGTGAGCTACAGCTCACTTCATCGGCCTAGTTGCTTTTGAAAGACTTGGCCTTGGGCTTTGGAAATGTAATGACTTGTCACATGAGTATTCTCAGCCAGTCACGAACCAAGATTTTTCTCATAGATGTGTAACAATTAGAATGTTAATGTAAATATTAAAAGTTACAGACCCAACAGGAAATTTACCTCAGGGGACAATATTAGTAGTGTTAATTTTATTTTCTCCATTATGTATTATGTAAAAAATACACACACACGCACGTGCACACACACAGCAAAGCTAACACATGTGAAATCAGAAATATGACAATAGCAGGACAGTTTCTCACTTTGGAAGTTAGTCTTATGAGAGAAATAATAGGTTTTATTGGTAGGTTATTATTCTCACTGGCATGCTGGGGATATAAATTTATACCAACAGGGACTGGAGTTGCTGAAAAGTTATTGCTCCATGAATTGCAACACTGAGACATAATAATGAAGCCGGAGACTAATGGTGTTATTGCTAAATTAGAGTTCACATTTCTAGCTCAAGGGGTAATAATAGTTTCCCATATTATGGTAAATATCTGTCCAGGGTCTGCATCAGATAACATTCAAAGTTCTGGTTTCAGAGTAGCAGCCGTGTTAGTCTGTATTCGCAAAAAGAAAAGGAGTACTTGTGGCACCTTAGAGACTAACAAATTTATTTGAGCATATGCTTTCGTGAGCTACAGCTCACTTCGTCGGATGCATTCAGTGGAAAATACAGTGGGGAGATTTATATACATATATACATAGAGAACACGTCCACCTGCACATCTACCAATGTGATAGATGCCATCATGTGCCAGCAATGCCCCTCTGCCATGTACATTGGTCAAACTGGACAGTCTCTATGTAAAAGAATAAATGGACACAAATCAGATGTCAAGAATTATAACATTCAAGAACCAGTTGGAGAACACTTCAATCTCTTTGGTCACTTGATTACAGACCTAAAAGTTGCAATTCTTCAACAAAAAAAACTTCAAAAACAGACTCTAAAGAGAGACTGCTGAATTGGAATAAATTTGCAAACTGGATACAATTAACTTAGGCTTGAATAGAGACTGGGAGTGGATGGGTCATTACACAAAGTAAAACTATTTCCCCATGTTTATTCCCCACCCCCCACGGCTCCTCAGACGTTCTTGTCAACTGCTGGAAATGGTCCACCTTGATTATCACTACAAAAGGTTCCCCCCCACCCCCGCCACCGCTCTCCTGCTGGTAATAGCTCACCTTAAGTGATCACTCTTGTTACAGTGTGTATGGTAACACCCATTGTTCCATGTTCTCTATGTATATAAATCTCCCCACTGTATTTTCCACTGAATGCATCCGATAAAGTGAGCTGTAGCTCACGAAAGCTTATGCTCAGATAAATTTGTTAGTCTCTAAGGTGCCACAAGTATTCAAAGTTCTGACTTCAATCCCAGAGAACATACTTGCATCATTGGCTTTGTCTATACCTTTTCTTTAAGAGTTCTCATTGTTGGCAGCTCTAGTTTAGATGAGATACTGGCAGCTACCAACCTTTTTTACCACCATGTCACCCAGGTTTGCTCTGATCAGAATTAAACAACATGATGGTACCATGGCTGCACCAGATTTCTTGTTATTGTTACCCCTGGGTGACCTGTACCAATTATATTGTACTAACGGGAAATTTTAAGAGAAAACCCAATGGAGATACCAGTGGAACAGATCCCCGGGTGGTATAAATTTGGCCTATCTGGTAATTTACACCTGCTGAGGATCTTTCCCTGAATGGCAAAAAAGACAGCATCCATTGTTTTCTGATAAAGAGAGTAAAAATATTCACTGCTTTATATGATGGTTTTGTGGAGTATCTAGAAACTAATGCCTTTGATCCTGCATCACTGAAGTCAGCAGAGCAGGAGCAGACTCCGAGAACAATGTGAAATTAATGTTAACATCTAAGCAAACAGTAGTTCTCTGTAGGAAAGAGGTGTGACTTTAGTCTGTGACTAGATTTAGGGTCTGACTAGTGACAAGTGTGTGAGTTAGTACCACAGACTGGGTGAGTTTATGTGATTCTGTCTAACGAACTGGATTGTAAATTTCAACCAAAGCATTTTAATTAATACATATAAATAATACATAACACATAACATTGTCAATATTCAGAATTAATGTATCCTTACAGTCCTCTGTGAGGTCTGTAAGTACGATCCTAGTTTTATGAAAGGAAAGTAGATAGGGTTAAATCCTGGTCCCCTGGAAATCAATAATGAAACTCCCACTGCCTTCAATGGGGCTGGAATGTCTCTCAGAGAAATCAAGATGGCCTACTCCCATAGATTCATAAAGTCTGACTTCTGTATAACACAGGCCATAGATATTCATAGAACGAGAGTCACACTATACTATGCTAGTAGCCCCATTGAAATCACTTAACATTACAGTTGTTGGGTACCACTCATGAGTTAGGATAGCAGAGTTGGGCCTTGTGTGATCTATCAAGGTCCCAGGAGTCCGTGTCCAAGCCAGGATTAGAATGCTGGAATCCCGTTTTGCAGTCCCATGCTCAATCTAGTAGGCCATACTGCCTTTAATATGTTTCAAAAGTTTATATCAATATGATCAGTAATACATTATGCTGACTACGTCCTTGGGGGGTTCTAGAAGATTAAGTGTAACTGATTCTCTTGGTTATAATTTCTTAACTTTTGGCCTGTTCCCTGGAGAAAATTGTACATAACACACAGTTAGTAAGGAGCAGGATTGAGGGAGGAAATGTGCCTTTCCAAACACTTCTTTTTTCTGTCTTTCTAACTTACCTGCATTGTTTGATTTTTTTTTAATATTATTTTATTGTTATTTTGGACTTGCAGATCCTTGAGTTATGTTTAAATTTAAATAAGGAAATATCTATCATATGTGAAAATCCCTACAAAGATTAACGGTGGTGAGGATAACAATATATTGGTCTTATTTAGTGCTTTGTATCCGTATATACATCCGTATATGGGTGGGAATTTGCATATCCTTTTAATTGGACATATCCTTTAATAGTCTAGGTAAAGATTGTATTACAGTCACCCAAAATGTCTGGAAAGTTATTCCAGATCTCTCTGAATAATGGGCAAGTCTTTAAATTCTCTAGAGTACTCATGATTTAATCTGTGTTCCCCTACCATAAAGCTCTTTAGTTGTAAAGTTATGCCTTCTTGCATTTCTGCTTCACAGTCCTTCACAATACACATCATATCTCATGATAACATATATGATTCTTAACTCCTTAAAAACAGATTCATAACAATGGCGTATAGACCTGACATGTGGGAGTGCATTACTGTACTTATAGATGGAGCTGGTAGTGCTTCATAGCATTAAGTTTGCCTTACACTTCCCATTATATAAGACCCTGATGGCAGCTGCTTATAACTTTGCCAACCTTCAACTGTTCAGGCTGAAATTTTCCATGCTAAATGTCTGCCTCTGGGTGAATTTTTTTCCGGAAAGTTCTAGCTAAAAGTGTTCAGCCATTTCCAAGAATGAGATTAAAAGAAAGTACATTGTTTTGCCCATAGTGTTAAAAAAAAATCTTATAACTGTTTTGTTCCTAATCCTGCATGTGTGTAACATTTTCCTGCATCATAACTGAAGCAATTTGTACTAGAATAATTCACTGTTATAATGAAAAAAAAAACCAGTTCAGGGAAATATTGACGTGCCTCTCTTTAAACCCACAGAAGTAAAGAGGTAGAAAACTAAGACTGAAGTGTTTTGGTTTTTTTAAATCTTTGGGAACACTTGTATAGCTTGTAATGCCAGTAAAGATTTCTCAGTTGCATTGGACTCATGTTGTGCCCTAGGTTTTAGAGACTGTATAGAGACTAAATCCCAGCCCTGTTCATTTTTGTGGCAGAGACAGGCATGCAGAAAGTGTGTGTTAATGTGCACTATATTCTGAACCATCTGCTGGCCCCATGCAAGTTACTCCTTGCTGTGGGGCTCTGCTCCTGGGAGAGCCTGCAAATGTCACATGGGGACAAAAGCCTTGCTGCAAGCTGGAGTGGAAGGACCACCTGTGAACTTTCCCTCCTCAGCTACACTTCCAACGCCCCTTTTTCAGGGGAAGGGTGAGGTGTGGTGATATGTTTGGTTAATCCCTGTAAAAATGAATCCATTGGCTGAGCCTCTTTCAGAGCAGTATAGGGGTGCAGACCCTCTGCAGAGGTTTCTAGTAACTGGTGCACACATTCCAGTTCTGCTGTGGTTAGGGCCGTACAGGCCAGTGGGGAAGGGTGGTCAGCCAGGATTTGCTGCAATGAGAGGGGCAATGCGTGGAAGATATGGGGAGACCAGACATGGTAAAACATGCTGGTGACACCCTCCGGGCTTGTGTCTGGAGGGACGCATGGAGATTTGTAGTGAGGTACAACAGTTGCACGTCTCTTCCCCCACATGTGCAGATAAGAAACAGCCTCAAACTTATCTCACGGTACGCACAATTACCCACTCTCTGAAGTCGTCCATTCTACCCATTGAGGGCAAAAGACAGTGAATTCAGAGTTGACTTCTGACCTCGTCTCTGATTTGTCCTGACTTGTTTCTGTGGGTTGAAGTCAAATCTTTACACGTAGATTTTGCTTTTTGTTTCCTTTTCCTTTCACAACACTAGTTAAGTGAATAAATTAGTATGATTCTGGTGTGGCACATGGAGCCCAATGTGACAAATTGTAATAGATGTGTGAGGGTGGTTGTAGTGTGCTTTTGACAGCTCATTGTGTAAATGCAAAAATATGTGTCATTATATATTTAGACTTTTAATACAGTACCGTAGTGGCCTTATACCTAAGTCTTGCATCAGAACAAGGATGTGGAGTCTGTACAACGTGAATACAATAACATGTATTTGGTAACATTAGGAAGTTATTGTCTGTACGTAGTAGTTAATTTGCAAATGTTAATAACTGAGAACAAACAGCAAATACCCAATGAAACCTGATCAACATTATAGATTAAACCCAGCTGTTTCAAACGTGGGCCCCATAAGTTAGGCACCTGAATAAAAATGGCCTGATGTTCAGTGGTGCAGAAAACACACAGCACGAGCACTTGGCAACTTGGAATTCATAGATACTTAGGCCAGAAGCTAAGAAACTAGTCTGACGCCTGTATAACACAAGCCACAGAATTTCACCCAGTTACCTCTCTATTGAGCCCAATAACTGTAACATCAGGCCACTTTTATGTAGGTGCCTAAATATGGATTTAGGATCCTAACTTTGGAGACCCCAGTTTAAAATGCCGGTCTAAATTCAAAGGGCATTCAGCAAAACAAAATGCTTGGGGGCAAGACAAAATTCTTTCTGTGGCAATTGTTCTCAAGTGCATCACAGTGTACGACCTCCCCTGTTCACATGCCAAAATCATCCCCCACCCCAAAGTAAACAGATTAGATCTGTGGGAAGGCCATTTCCCAAGAGAAACTGGGCTTTGGATGTAAATTCTAAAACAGTGAAGACCATCAGAAAGGGGATGAACACAGTTTATGGGAGTGAGCCACAGAGCTGCATATGTACCCTCTTCGAGTAACCCAAGAAATCTCTTGTTATCCAGAATGGTCCCGCTACGTTGGCACTATTTAGGACAACAGAATCAAAAAGAAAATATCTATCGTGCTTTAACCAGCTTGTCAGCACTTGAAATTGCTGTCCACTGCAAAATACTACACATTTCTGCCTCCCATCCGGATACAGGTTGAAATCCTGGCCTCGCTGAAGTCAGTGGCAAAACTCTCATGGACTTAAATGGGGGCAGGATTTCTAGAGTACCACAGCTTCCAAATAAAATCGTGTCCTATGCCCAGCTCCCTCTGGGTCCAGATCTCCTATTTGCATCCCCAGAGCTCCTGATCCTGTTTATCTTTCTTTCCTGTGGACATCACCTGGACTCAAGTGGTTTTTCTCACAGTTACAAGAACAAAGCCTTTTTTCTTTGTAAGAAAGTATATTTCTTTGGGGGGGGGGGGTTCTAAAAATTATGGACTTCCCAAATAATGGTGAACCATGTTTGTTTTCTTGAATTCTTTTTTGTGGTGTTTTATCTTTCATAGAATATCAGGGTTGGAAGGGACCTCAGGAGGTCATCTAAGTTTTTATATATATATATATAGTTTAGAGGAAAAAATCTTTTTAGGAGCAAGATCTGGTATGCCAAATTTTAGCCAGAGCAAAATTTTTACAGCCTAGTTATAACCTTATAAATAGTAGGGAACAAGAGACCACTGAGAGACCTATAAGTATAGCAGCACTAGTATTGGGTACCACTCTAATAGTGTTATCCATAAAGGTAACACAGTAACCATAAAGAAGTAGCAGTACTGAGCAGAAAAAGAAAACAAGCTGCAGTGCTGGAACAGCCCTGGAACCCAGTAATATGAATTTTAGGATGTTCTTTAGCCAGATGTGGATTTCCCCAGCTCACAAGTCAACTGTATATGTTTGGGTGCTGAATGAGGAGGCTCCTGTTATTTAATTCTGTAACCTAGTAGAGTCACTTGAAAATTCTTCCTTCTGTTTTTCCATCAGCCCTGCCATACGGAAAGTACAATTAAACTTGCTTGAGAGCACCTGCCCCTCTGGCTGATCCTGCAGCTGCAGAGTTCCACATTGCAGTGCTGGGACCTTAGTTATAAAAGAGTCTGTAAAACATAAAGCTGTTTACAATACACAGGTAATCTACCAGGCTTTAGATGGAATTAATTCCTAAATAAAATGATGATAAAATTAAAATTGGATTCAGAGCAAGTTTCCAGCTACCCTACTATCTCCTCTGAGGGCTGAGAACTCTCGACAGGGATAGAATGTGAGAGAGCACAAGTAAGTTCTATAAATCCTATTGTGTTAGACTTGTGTGAAGGAAAGCCTTTGGGCTAAATCATTTGGATGGAAACCATTAAGATGAAACTAGTTTTTTCCCCCTTGCAATAGTTTATTCCCTGACCACATTTGAGCAGCCAGAATGTTTTGCTTGCTAGAGTGTGTGATTGTGGGGAGGTGAAGAGCAAGGGATAGGGAGTTGGGACTCATTTTTGTGGCTATCCCAAAATAACCCAAATAAAGACAAACCGACATGAAACATAAGAATTCCCAGAGGCTGGTTGGCCAGTGGATATATTTCCACATCATATTATAGCTGGTCCTGAACTGGAGAAGACAGAGGCAGTATTGGATAACTTGTAGTTTTACTGCTCAGTTGTTTATTAGCCATCCTGCTGTGCAAAAGCATTGAAGAAATAGAAGTTATTCAGAGGCAACTCTTGAGCCAGACTTGATTGTTAGCAGCTTTAGGGATTTGGCTATTAGCTGGTCTGTTCTGCTGTAACGAAATACTGTAAAAATGTTTATATAAAAAAAAGTGCAAATATCACTATAAAAAAAACTCCCTCACATTTCTTAGGAACAAAATTTACTAAATATGGAACAAGACACCAAGTTATTCTGTCATGTTTGTTTGTTTTTTAATTTGTTTTGCTATAAACATGGCTCTTTATCCTCCACTACACATTAGACCCAAATGATACCATTTCGAACTCCAGTATGATGTGACATGATCTTCCCCTCGGTCCAAGACCACAGGACCCTAAACATACGAAATTATTGTTTTATTTTAAATGAATTTTGATATTAAAGTCAGTTCCTTTTATGTTGCCCCCAGACTTCCAGTGTATTACAGAATTGTGTATGGAAAGTGCATCACTACTGTTTGGATGAAGATGGTGATTTAGGCAGCTGGGAAGGGGACATTTGGGGCCTTTGGCTCTCGGGAAGGGCTGGAGGTCATTTTTGGTTGGCATCTTGCTGGCAGTTGACGTTTTTGCACAGTGGGGAAAGGATGCATGCCTACTTTTTCTACAGCTTTCTGGTCAGGGGTGGAGGTGACTTTAAAATTGGAGCACAAGGGTTGAACTTGCCATCTCGCCAATCCTTGACAGCAGCTAACTGCTCTACCACCCAATATCTGCCACTATATCAAATAAAAATGGAGATGTACATTAGTTGGGTGTTTCTGCTAAAATGATCTGTAGTGACTTAGCCAACTATATTAGTACATAAGGTATCATCAGTAGATATCAGAGTTAACACGCATTGAGAAGAACTGGAACATGCTCTTCTCAGACCTATTGTTTTAAGCTGTCTCCATACTCGGGCAGACATCACAGCATAAGTTTACATTATGAAGGTTATCTTCACAACCTTGAGGGCTAGAATAAGCTCAATATTTTGAATGAAAACTTAATTTCTGGAGTACAATTATGGGGCCATTTCCATGACTACATGCATAAGGTCCTTGCCAAGAGCAAGTAGATTTTATAAAAATTCCTCCAAGTCTTTCTTTCTTTTTTTTTTTTTAAGTCAAGTGGTTTTAAGCCAAGCTTTCCCTCTTGCCTAAAATACCTGCCCATGCATTCGGAGATCCAATTCGAGTCACTGGTTCCACTGTTCCAAAGGGTCAGTGGAATAACCACTAATTTGTTGTCCTGTTACTTCTTGTTTTGAAACACTGCTGCATGGAGATAGCAGTACAAACACAGAACAAAAAACAACCACAATAACAACAAAACATGGCCGGAAGCTGCTTATGCTCATTCGGATGGAATAGATCAGTTTCATCCATAATTCTTCTCTTTCCTCTGTAGATACTTTTGAACACTGTCCTTATATTTTCTCAAAAAGAAAAGGAGTACTTGTGGCACCTTGGAGACTAACAAATTTATTTGCATTCACTGAATGCATCCGATGAAGTGAGCTGTAGCTCACGAAAGCTTATGCTCAAATAAATTGGTTAGTCTCTAAGGTGCCACAAGTCCTCCCTTTTCTTTTTGCGAATACGGACTAACACGGCTGCTACTCTGAAACCTTATATTTTCTGAATCTCTCATGAGCTCACAGCATGAGCCAGTCTTTCCCAAGCATGGTGGTAGTACTGGTTACACAGCTCCTTTCAATGCTCATTTAAAATCTCAGTGTGACTTGCCCAGTGTTGCCGGTGGGGCTCAGATACTTACAATTAGCTCACTTAAAATGAGGCCGCTGGTGTGCTAAGACACTTAAAATTAGGACCAGAAGTTAGGCAGTTAATCTGTAAAGCTCAATAAAGTCCCCTGTTTCATCCAAGGGTTGTCAGAAAATTCGTTCCACATCTGTACAAAAAAAAGCGAGGTGTAAACTGCCAAGAACCATTTTAATGATGGCTGGAGAAAAAAGCAGCCAGATGGCAGGCTCTGCTGTGGCTGCGGTTGGTATTTAACTGCTTTTTTATTGGAAAAATATGGGGTGAAAAATTGTGTGGGACTCATTAGGCAGCCTGCTGCGATTCTGATCAGCTTGCCAATCTGTTCTGTGTGGCAAAGATCCAAACATCCATAAATTTTTAGCAGCAGCTTAAAATCTATGACTTGGTGCTTGTTAAACCTTCTCTACTCCCCCTATTTTTGTACACTGCTGGGGGGGACGGACTTTTTTTTATTTATTTTTTTTTTTTTATAAAAGCTTCAGGGCTCAAGCTGTGCTACAAAAAAGAAAAAAAACCTCACAAAAGCCTAGTGAATAGCACTTCTCTTTGCTTCTTCGCAAAGACTATTACACAAGTTTGATTTTTCTGATCCTGCATGTTAACTAAAAATAGGGTGTGTGGTAACATCTAAAACAAGACTGAATGGTGTTATCTTTTCCCTAGCACATAGGAGCCATGGAAATCCTATTTTTCCTTTGTCGTTTTCAGAGAGAGCACGGTTGTAAGACAAGATGATTATTTTAATGGGCAGCCAGTTCCACTATTGTTTACCTTTTTGCTGAAACAATCCTGAAGAGACAAATATGCAAATTTTAGAATTTCATTGCTTGGAGCAAAGTGTTACGATCACAGAATGACTGGCGCGCAGGGGAGACGGTAAACTGCTGGCAGCGTTTTAATTTTCCATCCTAATGGTGTCTGGATTCTGAAGGATTCACAAAGGATCCTAAGAGGAAACTTAAAGCTTCCTTTCTCTTAATATTTGCATATTATAGAAATCGATTTCAGACAAAGGGAAAAGAGGTTTTAGAAGCTGTTGTGACATGATTCCAAGTAACATATACAGAACTATTGATCTGACCACTTTTACAAAGATGGAAAATACGTAGCCCAGGATTCCTTCATGGGAGCAAAAATATTGGCTTTAAAAAGGTTTATGGAAACCAGAGGCCAGCTTCAGTCTATAAAGTCTCTCATATATGCACAGTTCAAAAATACTACAGTATTTCTCAGCAACTGCCCCAAACTCTGGAGTAAAATTGTAGGCTGTAGAGTTTTCAGTCCTAACAATCCAATACTGAAGTGTTTTTTTAAATGTAGTGTACGTATGTGAATATTTTTATGCGCATACATACTGTGTATATGTTTTAGTACACTTTAGAACACTTGTTCAATGTTATTTTGAGGGAACATTTTAAATGAACAGAGAGCAGAGATCCGTTTGCAAAAATGTGCATGCAAATACATGACCACATTTGCATGCACACTTACCATGGATACACATGCATATTAGGTAGCTCAGTGCAAATGGCTGGAATGTAATTACTCTTGTTGGGCCAAGACACAGGCATTAGCAACCCAACTCTTGCTGAAGGTGAAAGATTTAAAATGGTTAGGAGGATCTTGAGTTTGCATGTAATTCAGAAGACGGCCGGTACAATTTTCACACTTAAGATTTACATTGGCATAACTCTGTTGGTTAGCACGTGTGATTTTACGCTAATCTAACCTCTAGTGTAGACAACTATTCTGACAGAAGAATGCGTCTCTCAGCATATCTAATGTGGTTCGGGGAAGTGGTGTTTGCTGCATCTATATAAGGGGGCTATTCTGGCATAGCTGTGCTGACATGGCTATGCCCGCATAGGCCCTGTAGTGTAGGCATAGTCTGAGTGGCCTAGAAGCTTAAATTCCATTGATTTAGGCTTTTGATAATTTCCCGTAGCATCTCCAATAGCACATGCCCTTCTCTCTCAGTGTTGGGGCATCAGTACAGCCACATCACAGAGAGAAGAGTTACCAGTAACCCTTCCTAAAACCTATCTGGTTTCCTTGGAGGTCTTTCATACCCGTACTGACCAAATCTTTTCTTCTTTAGCTTGTGAACTCCACCAGTCTCACAGCCCACAGTGGGATGGCTGGTCTTCTGATAGCACATCTCCAAACCTTGTCCCCCCCACATACACCCTTTTCTTTTCCTCCACTAAGAAATGTGTTACTTCTGGCACAACTAGTCAATTTCTTCTAGACATTATCTCTGTCTAGGGTGAGAGAAGGCATTGAAGATAAAAGTTCCTCCTTTCCTTTCACTGCATTTACTGGAAAGAACAATATGGAAAATTTCAGGGAGGGTTTTTTGTATTTTTTTAACATTTCCTTTAAATATGTCGTAAGTGGTGCAATCAAAATATCTTTATGCTTTGGGGGAAAGATAAATAAGCAAACAGTGGCGGCAAAATCCAAGACTGCAGTGGTCAACAGTTCTGAACCTTCCCCCCCCCATCCCCCTCCTCTTAGTAGGAATAGACGCCATCTACCTTTCCAAGGAAATTGCCTATTTTCTTGTCAGTGTAATAAATTATTTCATGAAAGACTTTTTTTTTTATGCACACTACCGCCTCTGTGTTTACAGAGAGGTTTGCGTTTTTTGGACATGTCTGACACTTGGAGTGGGTTTTCTTTAAACAAAAATTTCAATCACGCCTCTGTCTCTCCAGCTTGGCCACAGAGTTTGCAGAGACAGCCAATTTTTCTTCACTTTCAGGCTGTTGGGTATTTTTGTCTTCCCCGTATATGTATATATCTCTGTGTGTGTGTATTGTGACAAAGTTCCTCCTCTACCTTGGTGGGTCTTGCGCTTATTGACGGATTTGCTCACCATGGAGCTTCACGGCAGCCCTTAATTTGGCTGTTTTCGTGAACCTACAGTCCAGGTCAACTCCTCCTGTGTCTGACCAGGGTATGGGGGGAACCTGGGCCCGCCCTCTACTCCGGGTTCCAGCCCAGGGCCCTGTGGAATGCAGCTGTCTAGAGTGCCTCCTGGAACAGCTGTGTGACAGCTACAACTCCCTGGGCTACTTCCCCATGGCCTCCTCCCAACACCTTCTTTATCCTCACCACAGGACCTTCCTCCTGGTGTCTGATAATGCTTGTACTCCTCAGTCCTCCAACAGTCCGTGTTCTCACTCTCAGCTCCTAGTGCCTCTTGCTTCCAACTCCTCACACGCACACCACAAACTGAAGTGAGCTCCTTTATAAACCCAGGTGCCCTGATTAGCCTGCCTTAATTGATTCTAGCAGCTTCTTGATTGGCTGCAGGTGTTCTAATCAGCCTGTCTGTCTTAATTGTCTCTAGAAGGTTCCTGATTGTTCTGGAACCTTCCGTGTTACCTTACCCAGGGAAAAGGGACCTACTTAACCTGGGGCTAATATATCTGCCTTCCTCTACTCTCCTGTAGCCATCTGGCCCAACTCTGTCACAATATATAATATAAAAACACAGCTCCGCACAGTCAAAACCTACTCCACTGCCCTTCAGCACACAGTCCATCCTTAAAATGGTGGGGTGGGGCTGTAAGCTCCCCTGCCTCCCCTCTCCTTCTGTTTCTCTTCAGAACTGCATGATAGTGTGGGTGGCCATGACAATGGCTTTATCACTGCATGTCTAAGAATAAATTCCATGGCTTTTCACCAAGAAGGTATTAGCATAGAGTACACCTGTCACTCACAGCAAGATTGTGGTGAGATCTGCAAGATGGCATCTAGTCACTAATTTTTGAGGGGAAAGGATGTAAACAGAGAGAGGACTTCAGGAGGTGTTGGGAAGGGAGGTGTGGAGAGAGACGGGGGAAGAAAGGGTATAAGATATTAATCCGCAGGTTTATTTTATACTAAGCAGATTTTGCCAACTCTTGCAATTTTATCACAAGTCTTGTGATATTTGGTGGCGGGTTTTTAAAGCTCCAGCTCCTGGAATCCTCTGTTTAGCTGAGAATTTCCGCTTCCTTAAAAACAACAACAACAACGCTTTTAGCCCTTATGGTTGCACAGAAAAACATGGAAATGTGACCTGAGTGCACTGTAAGGACTGAAAAATCAGAATGCAAATTAGGGAGGTGGAGATTGACTGATTGATGTGCAAAATCTCATGATTTGCTAAGCCAATCCCCCGATTAGGAGGTTCACTTATGGTTTTTGAACATTTGAGGCTGGCAATACCATTGATAATATCTTCCATTCCAACAGCTTCACACACATAGACCTTTCCTCCTTTGGTTTTGAATAGTAAAGCACAGTGTGGGATAATTGCTCTTCAGCATTCAGCTTTATGTTGATTTGACACCATCTCTGCTGTTTCAAAACTCAAATGAAAGCAGCCTATAGTCCTTCACTCCCACTGCTGATTTGCTCTGGATAGAAAAACATGCCCACTTAGGGCCTTGGTTAAAGCAGAACCACTAATTCTGAAATAATTTGATGATGTTATTTAAAGAGATAGGTACCTCATAGAGATTCTTCCAGCAACAAAATTACAAAATATTTGACTTCTTCCTCCCTCAGCTTCTTTGTATGTTTTAAGCTTCCGCATGAATTTATTGCTCTTGAAAGAGAGCTGATTGCTTGGAAGCTCAAGTCCTGTTTTCAAGAAAGAACAAGTGCAACAGTGGCAATGCACGCGTTCCTTCACTGCCCCAGCTGTTTGCCCAGATCCTGAACCGGAAGGACCACCACTTAGGGATGCCACTAGTATTGAAGGGCCGCTGCCATGCGCCTGGTAAAGATGCTGTATGCTGACGGGAGGGAGCTCTCCCGTCAGCATGATAAAACCACCTCTGCGAGTGGCAGTAGCTGTGTTGGTGGAGGAAGCTCTCCCACCGACATAGCGCTGTCCATACCGGCATTTACATTGATGCAACTTATGTCACTCGGGTGTAAATAAACCACCCCTGAGTGACATAAATTGTGCCGGCATAAGGTGTAATGTAGACATAGCCTAAGTCTCTATGCCCGCTCAGATCTGACTTTTTCTGCTGAGACTGCCAAAAAACGAGGACAGCGAGGGCCAATTCTGGTGATGGGCTTTGTGATGTGGCCACCTGCTCACAGGGCACTGGGGTTGAGACCTACCAAACTGATTTTATGTAGCAAGGCTTCCAACTAACAATAAGATGGTAACAGCCTGGACTGGATTTGAACAAGTAACCTAGAAGAAAGAAAAGGAGTACTTGTGGCACCTTAGAGACTAACCAATTTATTTGAGCATGAGCTTTCGTGAGCTACAGCTCACTTCATCAGATGTTTACCGTGGAGTAACTGCAGCAGACTTTATATACACACAGAGAATATGAAACAATACCTCCTCCCACCCCACTGTCCTGCTGGTAATAGCTTATCTAAAGTGATCAACAGGTGGGCCATTTCCAGCACAAATCCAGGTTTTCTCACCCTCCACCCCCCACACAAATTCACTCTCCTGCTGGTGCTAGCCCATCCAAAGTCACAACTCTTTACATAATCAAGTCGGGCTATTTCCTGCATAGATCAAGGTTTTCTCACATCCCCCCCACCCCCATACACACACAAACTCACTCTCCTGCTGGTAATAGCTCATCTAAACTGACCACTCTCCAAGTTTAAATCCAAGTTAAACCAGAACATCTGGGGGGGGGGGGGTAGGAAAAAACAAGAAGAAACAGGCTACCTTGCATAATGACTTAGCCACTCCCAGTCTCTATTTAAGCCTAAATTAATAGTATCCAATTTGCAAATGAATTCCAATTCAGCAGTTTCTCGCTGGAGTCTGGATTTGAAGTTTTTTTGTTTTAAGATAGCGACCTTCATGTCTGTGATTGCGTGACCAGAGAGATTGAAGTGTTCTCCGACTGGTTTATGAATGTTATAATTCTTGACATCTGATTTGTGTCCATTTATTCTTTTACGTAGAGACTGTCCAGTTTGACCAATGTACATGGCAGAGGGGCATTGCTGGCACATGATGGCATATATCACATTGGTGGATGTGCAGGTGAACGAGCCTCTGATAGTGTGGCTGATGTTATTAGGCCCTGTGATGGTGTCCCCTGAATAGATATGTGGGCACAATTGGCAACGGGCTTTGTTGCAAGGATAAGTTCCTGGGTTAGTGGTTCTGTTGTGTGGTATGTGGTTGTTGGTGAGTATTTGCTTCAGCTTGCAACAAAGCCCGTTGCCAATTGTGCCCACATATCTATTCAGGGGACACCATCACAGGGCCTAATAACATCAGCTCTGTTCCTCTGAAACCTAGAAGAAAGAGACTCTGTAGTCCATTATGAATCCTTTGAATGAGCAAGCCCCTTATCTCACAGTACTTTATAGCCAGGGATTCTTCACTTCCATACTGGGGTGCTAAATTTAAAACAAATAATTAAATGACTTGAGGGTGCTACCACACAGGGCTGTGTCCCGTGGTTTCCTGGGCAGGAGATTCAGAATCCCAACAGTTCCTACCTTATTTGGCTATGCCATTCTGCCACCTTGCAAAGTCCTATGACTTCCCCTTCTGTAGTTTTGCCTCTGGCCAGTGCAGACACTAGAGAAGAGTACCCCTTTTACTACAGTATGGATCCTGACTTTGTGCACAAGGGCCTGATCCAAAGGCCATAGAGGTCAATGGGAGGAAGTGCTTCCACTGAGTTCAATGGGCTTTGGACCAGACACTAAGAACTACAGCTCTCTTTGGCATCTCTAGGACTTAGCATTTGCAGTGTCAGGTGGGACAGAAAAGAATTTTCCTGTAGGGCTGAGGAATTGCCCTAATTGCTCCCTTACCTGCGGCAAGGCTTTTTAATTGAAAGCACTAATGAGAATGCAGTTTGCTACACTTGATCAGTATCATTTTCTCTGTGCATCGTCAATGTGCGTAAATGCTGATATTAATCAGAATGCCCTGCATCCTGGCACAGCAGTGTTCTACGGTAAGATCGTCTATTAAGTGATATCCATTGTGTATATGGGGGAGGTGGGAGGGTTTAGTGCCCTAACCAATGCTACAGTCAGCTTCCTCTCTCCCATGCCACGTAAATGGGCACACTTGGTGTCTCACTCTAAGGCAATCTTCGTAAATAAATAAATAAAAATAGAAGCTGATCCAAGTCCTTTACTTGCTAATAACATTCAAGTCCTTTTGGCTCTCCAGAACATCCCTTTAGAGAGGGGATTCTGCATTAAGCAACTTGTTCTGTCACGAACGATTCTTTCAGACAGTCTGGAGAGAGAAAGTTCTCTTTTGTTTACTGTTGGGGTGTGGAGGATGAGATTCTAAGTGAAGCAGATCCATCAGCTACAAAAGGACTCGATCGTCTCTATCTTTCCAGATTTCTAAGCTTTCAGTGGAAGGTCTAATTTTCTAATACAGCTAATTCAATTAAGATGTTTTAATTAGGGTGCTGAAACACTGATTTTTTTTTCATCCCTCTAGCCTGCAGCCTTTGCACAGTAGCACAGTCTCTTATTCTGTCGCTTCTCTTCCTCTTCTCTGCTTTTTTAAAATTCTAAATCATCCGGGCAGAATAAAGAGGGGGAGACAGAGTGGGGGGAGGGGAGGGAACGGGGACAAAAAATAAATAAAAAACACAGCATGTTGTGTCGTTAAAAAGTGCCATGTATTACCCAGGAGCTTCTCCATCTGCTTTCCATGGGCATCCCAGGAGAACTTGGCGATTATGAAGGAATTCTCAGAGGCCATTACTGGGAAGAGGAAAAAAGGCTTGCTGAAGACAGCTTAATGGACTAATTTGTAACTGTGAGAGCAGGAGAAATGAGTTGTTGGCCGCGTTTTAATTTGACAGCGAGTGGCAGAACGAATGCTAAATGTGATGAGTGAGCAGGCGTGTTCATTTTCGCGGTGCACTTTGCTAGGGCCTATCGGCTTTCCCAAGGGGGCTGTCACTGTTATTTTCCCCTTCCACACCAGTGTGAGGATGGGGGATGTGGAAAGGCTGGGGGATGAGAAGCACGATCAAACAAACAAGGTTCAGGACTGAATTTTAATATGCGTGTTCAAGAGAGACACAGAAGAGCACAGGCAGAAGAAAATAGCAATGTGCCTTAATTCTGTGCAATGGATGGAAGGAAGATGCCTGATGGTGGGCATTTTCCCCTTCACAGTCGCTGCTGGCTTTGCTACACTCACATACATGTACATCATCACCCTTTGTTGTCTGCTGGTTGATGCTCATCCAAGGAATATGGGTAGGGCTTTGCTTAACCCAGTGATTTATGTATCAGTCCGTTGCAAGGAGGAGTTGGAGGTGGGTTCAGAAACCCAAAGCACCAAATTGTCCTTTGTTCAACATCTGCTTCCCACCCCATGTTCTGTTCAGTGGCAGTTAGACATGTGCAAAGGCGCACGCACATTTGATTCAGACTTTTGAAAGTATTATGTATCATATTCTTATCCAGGACTTCTGACCAACAGCGCTTCTGGCAGAGTGGCAGAGTCTTGGAGCAAGACAGGGTCCAAAGAAAAAGGCCCATGCAGCAGACATTTGTAATCTAATGAGAGGGAACACCACATTGTTGTTACTTTTAAAGTGGATGTTGACTGCATGAATATTGACTGAGGCTCACGTTTAGCTTTTGAAGCTTTCAGAAAAAATTCCTCATTTTCGAAGGGTTTTCTAGATAAAGTCCCACATCAGAGTGACCTTCCAGATGGACAGAACTCCCTTCGGAGCCCATCGCTCCCCAGGCTCAATTGGAAGTGTTCTTCATGCCTCTCTGTTAATGTTTGGGGGTTCAATTCCAGGTGATCTATAAATTGGTATATGATTTGGGTCCTGGGAAATGTAGAGACTGGCATTCTCTGCAGGCTCCATCTCAGCAGCTCAGATCAGCTGGGACACTTTTGCTTATAGTTCCCAGACTTGACCTCTGGCAAAGCGTTTGGGGGAAGGGGGAGGCAGCGGCTCAAGTCTGGAATTTGCTACACACACACACACCCATTCTCAGAGCTTGGTTTTGTGGACCTCAAGGGCACATTGCAAGATCTATCTGTCTACTGAGACTTTTTGCCTGAGGGGGAAGGGAGGGGATGCGTTGAGTGCAGTAAGCTTCCGCTGCATGTAGAGTTGTCTTCAAGTTGACTCCTGGTCAGACTGGTTATTCTTTAACTTGTGATACTTTAAAATTGATGTGTCTGCACCCAGAGGCTGCAATGGAAGCATCCTGTATGAACTGAACGATAAATAAATAGCTATAAGACACTACCTTCTCAACAGCCAGTCAGTACCCAGGGTCTGCCAAAGTTCCCAGGCACTCTTTTTTTCATTACATGTCCTTTCATGAAGTGCTCACATAGTGAAGAAATTCTCATTGGCCGGTGTGTTTTCCACTCAGTGGAACATTTTATTCTAGATGGGTAGTTTTTGAGTCGACTTTTTTGTTGTTGTTGAAAGAATATGTTTAGAAAGACAGAGAGAAAATACTAACTCTGACCAAACAACTGAGTGGAGGGATTTATAATTGATATATATAATTTATAATTGATATATATATTGATATAAATTGATATATGTGATCTGAGATAGTTGTTTGTGGTTTTATCACCCTGCCTCAGAGTAGTAAGATAACACTTATGCCGTAAATGGTACCTCCTCAAAGAATACAGGGCTAGATATTGCCTGCCACTCACGTTGGTGTATAGTGGATACAGGGATGGGTGTGAAGAGCCTTGTGTTTTTTGCAAAAGCATGCAGGGAAAAAATGTGTTTATCATGGAGATCAGAAGTACAGGGTGAGGGAGTAATGGGCAGGGGAAGCACAAACGCTTTCAATTCTCTGACATTTGCGCTACCCAGTGAAGTGAACATTCAAGGTTCAAAGACCTGTATGCAGAGAATGCAATCGTGCTTTCCTTATGTCTGCAAAAGAGATAGGTCACCTCCTTGGGCATTGTAGGGCTGACACAAGCTGCTGTTAACAGTATTTTCTCTAAAATTGAGTGCAAGGACATCAGATTATCTTGGAAACTAATTCTGAGCATTTCAGGATCAGGCTGAAAACAGTTGTCCCTTATAATAATTTCAATTTTGTAACTCCTCCTCCCCGCTTGCCCCAGCAAAAAAAAAAAAAAAAAAACCCATTGAAGTCAGCAGAAATAGTCCCACTGACTTTGATGGGCTTTGATTCAGAACTGTTATCCTATTTCCAGCATTCCGGTGATGATGATAGAGATGCAGAGTGTTTTAGGGAGGAGTTGCTATGATCCAGTGGATAAGAGCACCGGAGTGGGACTTAGGAGACTTGGATTCTCTTCTGCCACTCACCTACTGTGTGATCTTGGACAAGTCACTTCACCTCTCAATGTCACTCTTTCCCTTCCTGCCTTTGTCTGTCTTGTCTCTTTAGATTAAAAGAAAAGGAGTACTTGTGGCACCTTAGAGACTAACCAATTTATTTGAGCATAAGCTTTCGTGAGCTACAGCTCACTTCATCGGATGCATACTGTGGAAAGACACACATACTGTGGAAAGACAGCTTATGCTCAAATAAATTGGTTATTCTCTAAGGTGCCACAAGTACTCCTTTTCTTTTTGCAAATACAGACTAACACGGCTGTTACTCTGAAACCTCTCTTTAGACTGTAAGTTCTTCTATGTACGGCCTATCCTTTCCCATGTGCTTGTACATTACCTAGCACAGTGATGACCTGATGTTGGTTAGAGCTTTCAGAAATTACCATAATATCAATAACAGTGGATTGAACACAAGAAAGGAAACAAGGAATACATTTCTGCCATTCATGTACTGAGTGGCCTTAGACAAGACAGTCACCTCTCTGCCTTAACTTCCCCATCTGTAAAATGGGGATAGGACTTACCATGTATTGATGTTCTGTATTAAAAGACACATAAAATGTTTTGAAAACATAACTTTTTTTCATAAACATTTTTGAAAAGCTAAATGTATCTTTTATAAAACTTCCAATGTTATAAGATTCACTTTAAATATATGCAGTTCTGGTCATTGAAAATGAAAAATCCCTGCTTTCTTGGAGGAAGGAAGTTAGTTCTCTGCTTTTTAAACAGGAACTTAGTGTTATTTAATGGAATTCACCCGGATCTGTGTAAGCAGGTGCAAGCGTCCTCTGCAAATATTCCTTTGTGTTCCAGTCCTGGGCCTCTCTGGACCAAATGTAGTGGCTTTGTGATGTAGACAAGTGTCCTCCAGAGGCAAGGCTGAGGCCAGCAACTGCTTCCCACCTGTGCCTTCATCTACACTGGTGATAAGAAAACCTCTGGAAATGTGGCATTTCTGTTCTGTTTGGGGAAGCATCCTTAATGCTTGGGTGCCTATCCAGACAACTGAGGCTTCCAGAGTGCTAACTCTTATCCCCTCTCCGTGATCCTCCAGTAATAACAACAATGCTGCTTAGCTCTTGTGTTTTTAAATACCTGTGAAGGACACCAAGATCTGGGATAGATGCCTTTTTTGTTTGTTCTTCTAGATAAATGATACAGCACTGTTCCTCTGTACTGTACATCTCCATGTGCTTTACAAGGGAAGGCAAATATTATTATCACCACTTTATACGTGGGGTAAGCGATGCACAGAGAGGTGCAATGATTTGCTCCACGTTGCGCAATGAGTCAAAAATAGTATTTCGTAGGTCTCCTGACTCCCAGTCCGGTTCCCTCTCTTCGGGACCACACCGCTTCCATATTCTTCTCCCCCAATATGCTACCTCCTGACTCCTGCAACCTTCCAATAAACCACAACTATTTTGCTCCATCTGGTGCTTCCTTCCCTTCAAAAACCTATACTAACTCTGAAGTGTCTATCAGGGCCAGGCTGTTCTGGCAGGCTCCCTAGTGGGCATTATCTGGTGCTGAATTACTCTTTTGCACATACCAGTGCCTCACACACCAGTTTATATGTGAAGTGGTGGCTGGAGATCAGTAGAGGAACTGCTGTGATTTATGATGGGGTCTTCAAAGGTCAGAGGGAGGTTGCCAGTGGATGGATATGGGGAATCTACTGCAGGATTCCAAGGACGGAGAGAGGAAGGTGGCAAAAGGGCAGGAAGGTATGTGTGGCATGACATGAAGAGGGCATGACACAAAGAGGAAGATAGATCGTTTTCCCAATCAGATACAGGATTGAGTTTAGTATCTGTCTCTGATCATCAAAGAGCCCATCTCTGATCTATGTCTGAACCCAGATCTTCAGAGGAGAGAGGGTTATATGTGTGCAAACCGTAGTCCTGTCCTGGGATGAGATCTGATCAAGACTCAAGGAAACTAAGTAAAATGACGGCTGAGTTATGAGGCCTGTATTTATTGGAAACACCAAGTGAATAAAATGCATGCTGCCTTTGGGATTTTTTTGTTCATACCTTGACCTTATTGAATTTAAAAGCACAATCCTTAGGTTTCTCAGCTGGATGCACAGACAAATGAATTGAAAGCAGAATTCCCAGGTACCAATATACAAGGCCATTAATTTTTACCAAAGCATGGTGTCGTCTCAGCTGGTGCCGTTAGCTCCAGGTTGAGACCACTGTTTGTAAGCAGGCTTGCACGGCTCTGAGCAAGCTTGAATTAGATAGGCTTCAGACTGTTTTGTTCACAAGAGAAAATTTTGTTTAAAAGCTTATGCATGGTAGCAGAGATCTACTCTACAGGTTTGCGGTACCTTTAAAACCAGAGCACAAGGTACTGTAGTTCTCTAAATTTCTGCCTTAATGTAGCTTCACTTGTCAAGACAGCGAAGCTCCTGCTGTTGGTTTTTTTCCCCTCTCCCTCTCTCTTTACCTTCCAGCTCACTGCGTCTGTTCCTGGGGGCCCCGAGAGGCTTTAACAGGCACTAGATTGTTAGTGACAGTCAGACACTTTAACACTTAAAGTAGAAGGTTTGATTTAATCGCAAGGCTGTCATTTATTATTTGTCTGCTGTGTTCCGCTGGGGCGCCTGCTGATCAACTGCCTGCTCCCAGGAGTGCTTTTTTTTTTTTTTAATGTCTAAATCCTCAATACAAATTGCAGAGCTCCTAGATCTCCCAGCGGGACCCATTACCGCCTGTGGGGCATTAAGGATCATTAATAGTGCTGTCAGCAAGCTAGCCAGTTGGTTAGCTTCTCATAAATAGGAAATTAATCCATCTACTTCATTAATAATGCCGAGTGTAGCTATTTTGTTGCACTTGATATAAGGGGCCCTGTGTTTGTCTGTAATGCGATAAGACAGAACTCCAAATTAGCATTGAATGTCTGATACAAGAGAGCAGACTCAATTACTTGGAGAAGGATTCCCCCTTCCCCCCACAACTGTCTTACATGTTCTTGAGCAGTAAGGAAAAAAAAGACACTTATTTACTTCATTGTTAGTATTTTATTGTTTTGCAGTGTCTGGTTTCAGCGGCTGCTCTCTCTCTTTTTGGATAGTAAATTGCAGGATAAGGAAGCTGGTGGGTTCACGAATGGGTTACTATACCTGGTAAGAACAGCAAGGTGCTGCAATTAGAGCTAGGGCTCACTAAAAAGAAAAGGAGGACTTGTGGCACCTTAGAGACTAACCAATTTATTTGAGCATAAGCTTATCCTGGCTTCTGCACTCTGTTTTTCTAACTGCTGTGGACTGGTTAAAGAATCATTAAGACACTGAAGGGTGTTATATTTCACTTGGAAGGAGGAGCTGCAGCAATAGTCAAGGTTCAAGGAGAAAATGAGCCATGCTAAGAGCTATACAAATTTTACAAGAAAATCGTTTGCCTGCCTAGCAAACGCGGATTCCCCCATGTGTGATACTGGAGCTGCTGTGAGAGTTTGAGGAGAGCTGAGGACATCTATCTATTTCATTTCTAATTAGCCCCTCAAAAGCTAGGCTCCAGACACAAAATTGAGGGTTAGATTAAAACTGTCCGCAAAGGACTCTCCTCTACTTCATTCTTTGATTTTGTGCTGTTTACTTACAGCTTCCTGTCTTTACTTTCTATACCTTCCTCGGCAGTCCCTGAGAAAATACCAGTCATTTTCCAACCTTAATTATTAAAGAGAGGCTTTTCAGTAAAGGTGGGCATGTTGCTCTTAAAACTGTGCTTTTTATTGACATCATCTGTTGTGGTTTCACTTCATCCCCCTGAGTTTGGGGTTTCAAACAAACACAGAATGAAATTCCTTTAAGCTAGCCAACTTTTGCCGTGCCAAAATGCAAATGTGAGCAGGTATCTTTCCCTACCTGTGTTCTAGTATGATGCACATGCTATATAGAATCCAAACTCAGCCTCTTCCTTGGCTTTCTTAATATAGAAATTAACAATAAAATAATAAAGTTCAGCTTAACCCTTCCCTAGGCTTGAATGCTCCTAGAGTTCCTCTCTCCAGACTCCTCAGCCCAAACCCTGGATCCTCCCTCCCTCTAGAGAGCTACTCCTACTTTCCTTACATCTGGGTGAGGAAATAAGCAGATAGCTTCTGTGAGTCTGAAGAACTCTTTCCCAGAAGGATCAACACCTGCTAACAAGGTTCATTACAAAAGTTTCACAGAGATCTAGTTTTGGCATAGAAAAGTCTGAAAATGATGTTCATGATGGATGTGATTGTGTAAATAATTGTTAACTAATTTACATTTTTTCCCCAAAAGTGAGACTGGTATCTCATGACCTTTGCTGGCAATCTGCCTGACAATATTAGGAAAACTCACTTTGACTTGGCTTTGTGCATTATATCAAATAGAGTGGTACAAGGAAAAGAGATTGTAAGCATTTTAGGGCAGGGACTATCTGTCTGTTCTGTGTTTGTACAGTGTTTAACACAATGGGGTCCTGGCCCAAAACCTGTGCTTGCAGGTACTACTAAATAATAATAATAATTAATAATTAATAACAATTAAAGAAGATGGTTCATTATTTATTTTCATCCTGGGAAGCAAATGCACCTATGAAAAGGCAAGATGAAAATTTGAGGACAAAGGAAATAAGGTGATGAGATAAATAGGTTTGGAAACATTCCAGTTCTCAAAAGCCAGTAGCCTAGGATGGGTATTTTGCTGTTCCTGAGCTTCCTGAAGAACATGAGCTCTGTCATAATTTTTACCTCATTCTTATAATAGACACACATCCTCCATAAGGGATGTGTCTCAGGAATTACTTAGCAGCTTGGAAATGATGTACCATGTCTGGGGATGGCATTTCTGGTAACAGCATCCATTCAGTAAGTCTACACTACAGAGTTAGGTCAATGTAAGGCAGCTTTGTAATCTACACGATAATGTTGCTCCTGCCGATGTAAGTCGCACACTACACCGACCTAATAACTCCACCACCATGAGAGGCATAGCGCTTAGGTTGATGTAGTTAGGGCAATGCAGTGTCCATGTAGACACTATGTTACTTACATCGCCCGTTGGCGTTCAGCCTCACATGGGGCTCACAGCTGGAGACTGGGGGGCTCCAGCTGTGAGCCTGGTGAGGGTGCACATCACTCGCAGAAGGAGGGTAGTGTGGACATGAAAAAAAGCCGTCATTACTGCAGTGCTGTACGTCGACCTAACTTAGGTTGACTTAATTTTATAGTGTAGACAAGCCTTGAGATGTAGCCTGTTGATGAGAGGTACTGCATGACAGGAGTTTGGGAATTGCAGTTCCAGCCAATCTAGACTTCTGTATTTTTATGCTATATACAGTAATAGTTGACCTTGTTTCTGAATAGCCTTCAGGAACAAAAGATACCACAAATATGGTAAGGATTGATACAAACCAGAACTCTGGCTCTGAGCACCCTCAGACTTTGGGGGCATTTGGAGTTAAAAGTATGGGTATGGGTCTAAATTTCACGATTGGCTCTCAACTCTCAAATAGATAGGAACAAAATTCCAGATCCAAACAACTTTGCGCCTTGTATTAGCAAGGGAGGTTTGAGATCCACATCTAAATTTTGCGCCTTTGCTCCATCTCTAGAATTATTGAAATCCTCTGTTGTCTTTTCATGTTCAGAAAATTGTAGGCAATCTAAAAGGACTGAACTGGTTCATCTCCCCTTGCATTAAACCAGCGGTTCTCAACGTTTTGCTTTCTGAAGCCCTCCAATATGCTATAAAAACTCCACAGCCCACTTCTGCCACAACAACTGTTTTCTTGCCTGTAAAAGCCAGGGCTAGCGTTGGGAGATAGCAAGCAGAGCAAATTCCTGGGACCCCATGAATCTAAGTTGCTCAGGCTTCAGCTTCAGCCCCGGGTGGCGGTGCTCCGAGTCCTGGCCTTCAGCCCCAAGCACTGGGGCTTTGGCTTTCTGCCTTGGTCCTCAGCAAGTCTAATGCTAGTCCTGCTTGGTGGACCCCCTGAAACCTGTTCGCAGCCCAGGGGCCCCAGACCCCTGGTTGAGAACCACTGCATTAAACTTTGAAGGAGCTGCCATGTATTATCCAAGTCTCTGTCCAGTTTCTCTTGAGGTTTCCACATACGAAATTCTTTGGAAACATTTTTTTTCAAACAATTAAATGTTTTATAACTGATCCGCACTCTCTACACCCCAGTCCATTTGAGCGGGGGAGAAGTGAGGGAATGGGAGGCATCTTTTTCCCCTTGAAAATAAAATGTCCAGCCGACATAAGTTAGAAGCATTGTTGTTTGTCTGTCTGTCTGTTTAATTGTGAACTACAGGAAAGGACTTTGGCAACGTGTTGAAAGTGTCAGATTAAAGCATTCCCCTTCTCTCCCTCATCCCCGGGCCCCTTCTGCCATTAAAGACCAATGCTGCTGTAAACAATTTATAGCTTTCTTAAAGGAAGTCAGATAATCCTGGCTGATTTGTAGCTGTTCCTTTATTGCCTTGCCAAACTCTGCTTTGTCATTTCTGGTGGGAGGAGAAAGCGCACAAATCCACATATGTTCGAGTTACTGACCTCAATTTGACTGCTATGAGAAGGTGAGCATGTGTCTTATAAAAAAAAATCTAAAATAAGAGAATAATTTTTCTGGTAATTATGTTTTTAAAAAATATGAGGTATAAAATACACCATTAATTATTTTACAGTCTCTCGGCAAGTCAGGCGGCTGACCAAAGCTTGAGGAGAACACCACCCCACATTAGTGTCAAAATTGATGTTTAGTCTTGTGCAGCCATGGTGAAATTGGAAGTGGAAGAGAGCCAATGCTTTCTTTGGGAAAGACGGTGGAGAAAAAAAATCTCTTTCTCTTGTTTTACAAAGGTTGCACTCTCTCTAGGGATGATGAAAAGGGTAATTTCAGTATCCATCTCCAGTTCAGTTCTAAACCAGTGCATGTGGCAGGGAAATATAACCCTCTTCTGTGTGGATGCTTGATGTCTTCAGATACATTTGTGAGAATAAAAGGAACATTTATATATATATATATATATTCCTTCTTCCCTGCCCTCCACCCAAGTTAGTATTTTGGGTAATGGTGTTACCTATGCTGGCTAGTGTATATTGGTTGTTATAGGTAGAGCTGACAGCTGGAGAAAGTCCCAGTGTAGACGTAGTTATATCAGCAACAAAAGTCATTTTGTTTAGGGAACTGGTATAAGCTATTCTGGCAAAATCACTCCTTTGCTGCCATACCAGCAATCCCTTGCTAGTGTAGACAAAGCCTAAGTTACATGCATTCACAGAAATTAAAGTTGGAGACCATCTTTTAGGTCATCTAGTCCAGGGATAGTATTGTTCCCTACAGTATATTTTCTAGGGCATGTCAAGTTCAATTTTATATGTTCCAAGTGATGGGGATTTCCTGACCCCCCATTAGGAGACTGTTCCACGATCTAATAGTTCTTATAGTCAAGAATGTTTTCTTCCTTACATTAGGGCCTGATCTCTTTTAAAAAAAGAAAAGGAGTACTTGTGGCACCTTAGAGACTAACCAATTTATTTGTGCATAAGCTTTAGTGAGCTACAGCTCACTTCATCGGATGCATTCAGTGGAAAATACAGTGGGGAGACTTATATACACAGAGAACATGAAACAATGGGTGTTAATCATACACACTGTAAGGAGAGTGATCACTTAAGATGAGCTAATACCAGCAGGAGAGCGGGGGGAGGGGTCTGTAATCGAGTGACCAGAGAGATTGAAGTGTTCTCCGACTGGTTTATGAATGTTATAATTCTTGACATCTGATTTGTGTTCATTTTTTCTTTTACGTAGAGACTGTCCAGTTTGACCAATGTACATGGCAGAGAGCCATTACTGGCACACGATGGCATATATCACATCGGTAGATGTGCAGGTGAACCAGCCCTCTGGTAGTGTGGCTGAGGTTATTAGGCCCTGTGATGGTGTCCCCTGAATAGATATGTGGACACAGTTGGCAACGGGCTTTGTTGCAAGGATAGGTTCCTGGGTTAGTGGTTCTGTTGTGTGGTGTGTGGTTGCTGGTGAGTATTTGCTTCAGGTTGGGGGGCTGTCTGTAAGCAAGGACTGGCCTGTCTCCCAAGATCTGTGAGAGTGATGGGTCATCCTTCAGGATAGGTTGTAGATCCTTGATGATGCATTGGAGAGGTTTTAGTTGGGGGCTGAAGGTGATGGCTAGTGGCGTTCTGTTATTTTCTTTGTTAGGCCTGTCCTGTAGTAGGTGACTTCTGGGTACTCTTCTGGCTCTGTCAATCTGTTCCTTCACTTCTGCAGGTGGGTATTGTAGTTGTAAGAATGCTTGATAGAGATCTTGTAGGTGTTTGTCTCTGTCTGAGGAGCCACTTGACACCACTGTGGCAGTATTAAAGAGTATACACATGTAGATTATATTTGCACCCACATTAAGGTCTTTTTACATGATTAAAATGGTATCAAGTGGCCTTTGTGTAAATGTGAATCAGGCCCATGAAGTCTGAATTGTCCAGTTCCCAATTCAATTCCTCATTACACCCCTATAGTACCAGTCTAAATGATTCATCTCCAGCTTTGGCAATTGTTCCCTTCAAATAGATGTCCCATATTAGTAGTTTTGGCTTCATTAAGCTATGCTTAAGGCTGTAGAGATTTGTGTCTCAATGGGGTACATCTTCAGCTGGTGTAAATTGTCATAGCTCTGTTGACACCCAGACATTCTGGGTGCCTTTCTTTAGATCACCGTGAGTCTGCTTTTCAGAGTTGTGGAGCCCTTACCTCTGCCATTGATTTAAGTAGGAGTTGTATGTGCTCAGTTCCTTTGAAAATCAGGCCCTATATGTCTCAGGGTGGGCACCCAAAATTAGTGGACAACTTTAAAAAAAAATTGTACTAAGTTTCTTATCAAGTATCACATAGTACATCTGTGGCACAGCCAGTCTTCCTAATCCCACTGTGCTTTCACTGTTTCTATAAGAATAAGGAATACCAGAATGGAGCATACCATTCCTTCTGGAAAAAAGAAACTCATTTCCACTCACTAATCAGCCAGGCCGGGTTTCACATCTTTCTCAGAGAAGCATGAGGTGGTAACTAGAAAATGTTGAGGGATTCTGAATGCCGATAGGCTGGTAATGAGAGGGTAATGATTTATATTGCTCAAAAATGGGTTCTGTGGAGAAGGAGTGAATGGTTTTACTGATGCTGTCCTGTACCTATCAGCTTGTTTTCTCTCTCACTTTTCAACCTAATGATGTGTACCACAGTGGGCTATATTACAGATAATTTGATTGTAATACAACACTTGACTAACTCTATTAAAAAATCGTCAAGAATTGCAAGGTTTGCTGTGGGGCTGATGTGATCATGGTATGAAATCACATTCCTTAGAGAACGTAATAATCCCCAACATCCAGCTACAGAGACAAATTGTCTCCAACACCCATCCACATGGACCCAGATTCTTTGTTTACAGTTACACTGAGGGAAGCTAATGTTCAATAAGCTAAGGTGTGAATTTAAAGTGATATTCCACCCTGACTCCCTGTGTGGACACTGGGAGTGCCCTCAGCCTGCTTAGATTACTACACATTGAAAGTGCATTAAGCTAATGTATACAGAGGTACCCCAAGTGCACACGGGAATTTAGTGAAGAGTAGCTGGCTTTTTTCCTGTGTAGACAAGCCCTGAGAATTGATGGTCTTCAACCCCAATGGACTAAAACAGGAGTTACGGAATCTCAGAGGCTCTGAGTCACACCTTGGCTATGTTACCGTAGCCACTTTCTAAGAGTGAGTGAATGGGACTCTTTGGAACCTGTTTCCCATCCTGGTAAATCAGCCAGAGGACTATGTGCCAGCCAAGAAAGCAAGGGACTGTGGGTTGGAACTGAGCTTATCTTTCCTACATGGCATTTCGAAGAACTAACCACTGGACACTTGCAACAAAAGGTTACTAAATAATAATAATACTCTTCTCAGGACTGATATCCTCTCTGCATTACTTCAGTTTTGTGTTTGAATTGAATTGGAGTTACGCTGGCATAAAACTGGAGTAATACAGTTGTGAAAGTGGCCCCGCCTCTTTACAGTTCAGTACATTCACTAATTCCCTCAATGTACCTGCACGGTCAGTACATAGGTATTGGTTTCCCCATCAGTAAAATGGTGATAATAAGGAAGACATGGTATGATGTCCAAACCACAGAAATTATCTGCGTCAAAGCCAGGTTTAGATCTTAGGACTTCCTAGCTCCTGGTCCTACAGTCAGTCCACAGGAGAACAACTGCATCCAAATTCAACTTCTTTCTCTCGTCTGCTCAAAAAAACTTTTTTTATAGAATAATATAATAAAGCACTTGTGTGATTACTCATTATTAGTAATAAATGTGTCACTCCTTAAAGTATATTTTTGTTAGCTTCTTCCTAGCACTAGGTTGCTTCTTCCTGATTTTCAGTTAGAGTTGTAATTTGTTTCTTCCCCATTTTATTCTTTGCCTTCATAAATTTTGGAGTGCTTTATTTTAACTCTGAAAGTTCAACAGGGCCTAAAATACTCCAACTAGGCTTTAATAATTTGTATATTTTTAATATAAATGTGTCTTTTCTTTTAATTCTGTCCCTTCTTAGTTTCTTATAATATAGTGAATCCTAACCTAAGGACACTGAAAATCCACGCATTGCAATTGTCTGGGGATTATTTCTCTCTACTGCCATGTGGAAAACCTGAGTTCAATTCCAGCTTGCTTTCTTCAATTCCGTTGCTTTCTTGGTCAGCATGAAACCATCTGGCTGATTTCTGAGTGGCACTAACAGGTTCCAAAGGGAATCCCATTCAATCTTTCTCCTCCAGAAGGTAGTGGCATGACTCAAGGTCTCAAGGGTTTAGGTGGAAGGGATTAGGAAAGGAGGGAAAATATGGGAGGAAGGCCCCATCAGTAGCCCACAAAGTTTCCCCAGAAGAAAGAAAATCCTCAAAGACACACTTCTCAGCACTCTTAAGAACTCAACACAAAATGTCCCTGCAGTGTCAGGTTAAAAACCTATAGGAATAAGTTTTTGTGGCGTATTTTTATTCTTTGATGTTTAATGTCTACCCAGTCAATAAATAATTATTAAGCAATGATATAAGAGCTGCAGTCTGAGAAAATTCACACTTCAGTTTCTAGGAAATTAATTCATCCAGGAAAAATATCTTTGTGCAATAAAGACTTGAGAAAGTAAAATGAGATTCTCTCTCCCTTCCCCCCCCGCCCCCTTACAACCCCTGGTTGGATATTGCTTTATCGATACAGTTCTGTCAATAAGCTGTGAACAAACGCAGATCTTGTCCGATTTACTAACTAATCACAGAAAAGCGTTGGCAGGGCTGAAAGGATTGAGTGACCAACCATAGTAACTCATTTTGAGTGTGTCTGTGTGCTTTTTTCTTTTCTTTTTTTTCCTCTCTCTATTTTTGCCTCTGAGCAGATGAAGTAGCAAATATCTTCATCTGGCATCTTCTGCCACGGGGAAAGAAAAGGCACATGCTAATATCATGGGGCTTAGAGTCCTTATTCCACTTTGTGCTTAGGGTTGGGCCAAATTTTCAGCTTGTGTAAATGATGTAGCTCTGTTGACTTCAGGTGGAGCTACACTCATTTGCAGTATCGGCCCATTCTGTTTGTGAAAGATAAAATGACTGCATTAGAAATCCTCTTTCTCTCTCTCTCTCTCAGTAATTTCTGTCATAAATTCCTCTATTTTTGCTCTTTGTTCCCCTGCTAGCAGTTGCCATCTGTAGCAGTTTTTCTCCTTCCAGAAGGATTGGCAAGCATCTCCCTCCAGTGGCAGCATGGGTGCTGAGGAACTGGGCTGCCTTCACCTTTTCCCCATTTCCTCTCCAACCTCCCCTGCTACCCCCGCACCCCACCCCCGTTCACATGCAAACAGACTCAATATGTTGCTTTTTGTACAAAGCTCAGCTGCCAGTAACCCGGCAAATGCACCAACCTGTCTTGGGATTCCTCACATCTGCCAGTGGAATTTTCCTCAGGCCTGGCCTAGTGTGAGCATAAAGATTTCCACTGCATCTCAAAGAGATGGAGATGCCACTGGTGTAATTTATGTGAATGTTGTTGTTGTTCTTTGTTTATATGTGGGGAGGGTTTATATTGAAGTTAATGCTCATGAAAGCTACTGGATTGACTGTGAAGTCCATATCCACAACCAGGTGCTGTGTAAGTAGCAGCCATGCAAACTTGCACTCTGCTCTGGGATTCAGAGCTGAGGTTCTATCCCATTAACTCAATAGCTCTTTTAGAAATGGCCCAAAGTTGCTCTTTCTGAACAGTTGAAAGTCAAATAAAGCAATTACACTGCAAGAGAGAGCCTCTCCTTAAAAGACAAATATTCAGTTTCACGACATTAAACTGCAGGCGATGGGTAAAGGAGTGAGGGAAAGTAGATCAATATGTAAATGAAAATAATTTGTCAACTAGCAAATGGAGGGTAATGTCCCATAGGGAAGGGGGTGATCCACCACCCATTTATGCACATTAGACATATTAGCCAGTGGACTTGGAAACTACAAGAAGAACAGTTGTTACTTTGTGCCTAATATTTTTATTTATGAGGTCATGAATGAAGACCACAAAGGGAAAACATCTTTAGAATCTGAATCTTGCAAAGAAAAAATGGTTCAGTAAAAATAGTAAAATGTAAAAACATGTAAAAATAGTAAAGTTCCAAACAGATCCATTCTTCAGCACTTAAGCAATGAACTGCATGCTAGACACTCTCTCTCAAATTATGCATTTGGCTATGAACACACAACTTGCAATGAGTTCAAGGACATGTTTTGGACCATTAACTTCAGATTGTATTTGTGTTACCCGCAAAAATATGCAGTCTGTACAAACACTTCCACCTCGCTATAAGGAACATATTAGTCTTCCACTCAGAAATATAGTACATGTGATTCTGTAAATGTATATGTCTGTAAATACAGTTCATGTGGTACTTGCATGGTAAGTTTTCAGCACAGCATGTAGGGAATTAGGCATACGACTGTCAATAGGAATCTGGCAATTGAAAATGTGCTCTTGCAAGTGGAAGACTTGTACCCAGAGTTTTGAACGTTATCTTTGCTGGTTTTACCAAAACAGCGATTGTCTATGAATGGGAATAGAGAAAGCTCATTGAACTGAAAGGGGAAAATCTCTACAGAGTGAAAATACAGGCTGATCCTGGTCCCACAAAAATAATGGGAGATTTGCTTTGATTTGGGGCCCTAATTCTTCAGGCTTTTGCTTATCTGGAATGGTATTATGATTCACTCATGGCTCCACTTCATTTTCTCACTTGAGTGATACTGTAATATCAGAGGCATGATTTTATTATTATTCTCTTCATTAGGGTATCCTCAAGCCAGATCTTCTGGCCAGTTTTAGCCTTTTGGGACGGGTCCATCTGTGTGGACCTCTCCAGTCCTAAGTAAAGATAGGGGTGCAGTATCAGGTGCCTCCTCAGCAGCACTGCTTTCTTCCTACCTCATACCTTACTGGATTACCATGCTGGGTTGGGGATCCACACATGGGGCAGGGTTGTCATGTGGAAGGGAAGGCCAAAGTACCCACCAAACTCTGTGTAGAAGCTAGAGTAGAACTAATATAGTTTGAGACTCCTTTGTAAGGTTTTCTATACCTTCCCCACACCCTCTTCTGTGAGCACTGACAGGGGGGTAGGTTAATCAAGTGTGTGTGTGTGTGTAATGTAGGGCCAGATCCCTAACTTGTTTAAACTGGTCATAGCTCCATAGATCAATGGAGGAACACCTTTGTACATCAGTTGATAAAACTCACCCATATTGTATGAGAGAAAATATAAAATGGACTAGCAAAAATATCTCTGAATCAATTCTATAGGTTAGCGATGAACTCCAGGGTTTCACAGGTGATACTTAAGGTTGAGTTCATTAAATGAGTTAAAAAGCTGGAACTGAATCCAGGGCTTTCACTTATAATGTCATATTACTTTCATACAATGTGTAATTGCCATTCTGTCCAGTCAGGTACATAATCAGGTATTTTTAATATTTCTGAGCCCTGACATGTAGTTGGGATTTGTAAATCTCTTATTTTATTAAGATATCCAAAAATATATAAATAGCCCTGTTCATTGTGGGTTTTTTCCCATCAGTTTCCGAGCAGATAGGTGATGTAATGACTTATAAACCTGCTGTTTTGACTGATGTATCATTCAGAACATGTGTATATGTTTTTGATTTAAAATTGGATGAGGCAAACTTGAAAGTAGCATCAGTGATTAGGGGTGTGTTTGTAAAATTAACATTTGTCATTATTTAAAGCAGCCACAATTTTTTGACACTGGCAGAGACTTTGTTTCATATCTTGAAGGAAGCTCAGGCAAAAGCAATGAACTTGTAACTCTGTAACAGTGAACACCACCACTCACTTGTGGTGGTGATGTGGCTTCTTAAGGATGTTTAGGGGTAACCAACTACATCATAATTTTAATATCTTAAAGAACTTGGGAGAGCTGGTGTGTGGCATCCCCAGGAGGCCCAGCACACACAGGTGGGGGCAAGGCAAAACTGACTGTATGCCATGTTTGCTCACATGGGATTCTGGGTTTGTTGGGAGTCAAAACAACCCTCAGCATAACTTAGCCTAGGAAGCTACTCTAAATTATAGCAACCCTGCCTGGGCTGCCCTGCCATCTGAAGCTGCCCAGAATCTCTGCAGTAGCGTGCACAACAGTGATCGCCTCAACCCTGCCTTGAAGTCCCCTCATTTTGTGTCAATAGACAAGATTTGCTCTTGGTGCTAAGTATATATGAATATGTGTGTAAATATCTACGTATAGTGAAAGCGTGTGTATCCACACACACACACATGTACACGTTGCTATAGATAATTGGTAAATAGATAATTACAATGAAAATAAAGCAATCCTTTATTTCTGAATTTGAAAGACTGACAGATGCAGAAGAAATAAGTGATGGTCTCCAATAGGACAGTGCTCGTTACTGTGATTCTGAGGCAAATTCAGCTTCAGCAAGATCAGTTGCCTCTCCTATTGAATTCAAAGCCCGCTTATGTCAGGGCCAGTGTTTGGGCCTCTCTGCACAGTCAGGGTTCAGTGTTTGCACATGGCCTCTGAAGTGAAGAGTCAGAGTCAGAAACTTGTCTTTCCCGCAACATTTTTTTATTTCCTGAAATCCCTGAGCTTTGGCTCCAGCATTGCTTCATAGGCAGGTTCCGCTCCAGTTTTCTTGATGGGAGCCTAAAAAAATCTGAACTTGGCTACCTAAAAGCACCTAATAGAAATAGAGTGGCTCATATTTCACCCCGTACTTAAAGCTTCCTTCTAAGAAGCAGCTGAATGGCTTTCCCACAAAGTCTGTGTTTTTAAGAGCAGCTTCAGTGGCGAGGGCTCTAGTGAAAGCCTAAGAGCCTCTCTCTCACTCCCAGCTGTCAAGGAAACTTGAGGAGGCATTCAAATGAGAGACACATGGATGTTTATAATTCACAGTTTTGCCATTGTTGTCACCAGAGATTTGTTCTTCCTGCTTGGTGAGAGGAAAAAAGGAAGGATAAAATTGGTACCATAACATGGCCAGACATAACTTGTTTGAAAGATGGGCCTCCAATTATTTACTTAAGGAAATAGTGGGAGATTTATTAATAACCTCTGGCGACTTAAATAGCTCTAGTGATTTCCATGTGTGACCTGAGGCCTCAGCCTTCCCGGCTGATTAGACACAAAACTAAACTAAAGAGCTGACCTGGTTGGTTTCAAGTGCCCTGCTGGTTAACTCCCAGATGTGAGGCCTAGGAAAAACAATGTCTGTCAGAGCCATTATAAAGTACTCTGCTACAACAGGTTTAATCTTACCTCTGATTTCAAGGAAACAGTTCAGTAGGAGGCTGAAACTATAATGAACTCTTAACACAGAAAACTATTCTGTCCATGCATCTGGGAGTGAACAAAAATATAAATATATATCACTACTTGAGAATGGAAGTTTCCATTATTGTTCGCCAAAGCATCACTCTGTTTCTTTTGTCTTGATGAAAAGACACTATTTTTGGATGGAATCTGGAATACTGTAGTTTTCATCTGGTTTTTGCAGACAGTTTTAACGTGTGTACCAGCGATTCCCTCTTTGATGCAGGATTATTTTGCCAGATGTTGCCTATATAAGGTAGCTGGTGACCCTGAAACATCTTTTAGGGGCTGCGTCATCACAACAGAATCCATAATTTTTCTTTTCTTTTCTTTTCTTTTCTTTTCTTTTCTTTTCTTTTCTTTTCTTTTCTTTTCTTTAAAAGATGTTCAGTACTTCGGTGGAAGCTACCTTAGGTTCAACCTAATATATTTGTCAAAAAAAAATTGGCATATGGTAAGGGCAGTGTGCAAATTACTAATCCAGAGTTACAACTTTAGAAATAGGCGGTACAGTCCCTGATCTGACTTCTGGGTTCAGCCCCTTTGAGCGTGGTGTGGGTAATTTATTAGTATGTTACTAGCTGACTGAGATTCAGGAAGAAATGTTAATATTGTCCTGCTTTAAAAGGCCTCTATTGCTGCCTAGAAAGCCTTGAGATCCCTTACCAAATTTCAGGGAGCTGAAAGATGAAAACAAATTGGGGAAAAATAACAGAAAATAAAAGGGCTTTTATCGCTATGCATTACCATTGCATACTTCTGATTGGAATTAAGTAGGTGTTCTGTTACCCAAATGGCTGCTGGTATCTGACCTGAAAGCAACCAGGTCTGATGCAACAAATTGAATAAAACAGCACTGAAAAGGAATTTAGATCTACTTAAAGCATATGCTGATTATAAGGAATTGAATGCTTTGCTGGCATTAATCTTGATATCTGTATTTGGGATGGATTCAGTATCCAGGACTCTCTCAAAGTTTGTGAATTACAATACTTGTGACCAGTAGAAACTGCATGAAATAAACTTTCATGTTGCCTGTCTGTGACAGCTTTAAAGGTGATCTGCAAAGGAAAAAACATTGGGCTTTTATACTTTTTTTTTTTTTTAATGTATAAAGTAAGTCTGAAAGTTTGCATGATGGGGAGGGATGGTTGGTTTTAAAAAAACAGCTTTTTTAAAATTAGAAATTCAGATCTTGTCTTGTTTGAAAGGCTTTTTAGTTACTGGAAACTCACAAAATTATGACTTCAAGAGACAGAGTGTTGAGCAGTTGAGAAGAGAAAGTAATTTTAGCCCTGCTCTTTAAAGTTATTTGATTTTTGTTAATACCATCTTCACTGACTAATGAACATATTGGAGAAAGGAAGTCTCCAATAAAGAATCAAGTATCATAAGACTTCTGATAAAATTTTGAGAATTAACACTGTAAGGAATTCTGGACCTTGCAATATCTCCAAATGGATCTGTAGCAGACTCTTCCAGTATCAACAACTCCAGTAATGTTGTTATTGCAAGACATTTTGACACAGTGCCCTTACACGAATTTGGGTCGAATAACTCCATTGAATACATGTAGCTGTTTCTCCACCTTGTGTGGCAGGTTCAAAACATTGCTAATATAGCTGCATTATACTAATGGGAATACGTGTAATTTATTCTGTTATGCTTTGCATTCTTGTTTTTAATTTTTTAGTTTGATCCTAAAATAACCATAAGTCTTGATTTTTTTTGAAAATAACAGGTACAGTAGCTGCTAGGAAGGCAGTTTAAGAAGTAATGAATGTTTAAACAAATAGCGTTGTTTATTATGCTACCAAGATTTCTCCCTTGCAAACCAATCCCTTGATCTTGGAAATCCTAAAAAATATTCTTGGATCAGTTTTTAGATCTCTGTCGAGAGCCCCATCCACTTGGTTTTATGGCTGCTATTCAGCAAAGCACTTAAGCAAGTGCTTAATTTTAAGCACATGCTTAAGTCCCATTGACTTCTTTTAAAGTTAAGCTGCTGAACTGGGGCCATATTCAGTGCTAACTGAGGTTAATGGGAGTCTTTGGATCAGGCCTCATCAGAATTAAAAGTACTTCCAAAACCAATTTTTCTTGAGGGATAGAGATGCACACTGCTGCTAAAGTAGGCGATGCAAAGAAATTTGCTGATATGGATCACAGGATGAATCTCTGACTCATGCAGTCTCTTCAGTCTGATAATCTCAACAGTGCTAGTTCTGACCGCACATTAATACTCAGCATAGGATTAGGGTGGCAGCTCAACATACGACAGTTTATGGTGTGGCCTTAGGCCCCAGGAAACTTCACTGGTAGTAAAAAATATTAGCATGAATAGTATTTAGATTATTTAGTGTTGGTGGTGGCGGCGGCAGCAAAGTATTCTCCAGAATGGACTGCTGTACTCTCTATTTGTCCTGCTTTGCTTTTTAGCATTGGCCTATTGGGTACTTAACTAGGTAAGCTCCACTGGCTCCTGGTGACACGTTCTTCATATGGCTGAATACATGTTCCAAGATTCCAGTCTCGGAAGAAAGAGTCCAAAATGTACTTTTCCCTGATGAAAAGCGGGAACTTTTTGGAGTCCTGATTGTCATCTGTTTTTAACCAAAATGGGAACAAAGTTGCACTCTCAAAAAAAAAAAAAAAAAATACACAGAACAATTGATGGAGCCTTCAATGAGTTACCAATTCAGTGGTAGTGGATTCTGTAGCTGGTAAGCCCTGTCCTTATTTAGAAATTAATAGGAATTGCTGATTTGTGTAAGGGACTCTGTGAGAGGCAGCATTCTTAAAAGCAAAATAAAAAAGTAGAGTTAATAAAATAGTAAAGTGATATAAAATGGGAAATAAAATAATCTCAGTTATAGATGAAAAATGTAGCTGAGTCTTTCTTCTGCTTCATTAATATGGTAGTCCATAATTGTTATTTGGATAACCAGAATTATGGATTTTTTAAATGAATATGTACATCTCCCCTACTGTTGACAATTAGGTAATGGCTGATCAAAATAGGACATTTTTTTCTGGTGTCTTTTAAGTGAAAATGGAGAGGGAATGTGACTTTTTGTTTTTGTTTTTTATCATTTCATCTCTTAATTTCTCATTTTCTCTTAAGCATGAAAGATTGTTCTGCAGCTTCAGGGGCTGCTTTAAGATGACAGGAATTGCAAAGGGCAAACTTCCTTGTCACTATTCATTCTACCTTGTACGACCCAGGAATGAACCTCTGTATGACACAGGGAATCTGAGTAGCAGTGAGAAGAGACATGAGTATTGTGTCAATCACCAAAGCAAGGATCCCTAAGTAGGTATTAATATACACAAGTCAAGCTAAGAATATTTGCCCTTCCTATATATTTTTTGAACCTGGCTGCCTAAAGTCAGGTTTCTAAATCCTTATTGAGGAAGTTTAGCTTGATTTTCAAAGGTGTTCAGACCATGTGTACTTAGGCATCTGAGGCCCCACTTCAGCAAGGTACTTAAGAGTGTAGCTAATTTTAAGCACATGAGTAGTCCCGTAGAAATCACAGGAACCACTCACGTGCTTTCTGAAACATATGCTTAAACATCTTGCCAAATCAGAGCCTAAATATGGATTTAGAAGTCTAACTTAAGGCAAGTCCATGTGGTAAATGGTGACCTTAGTTCTTGTAGAGCAAAAACCCCCAACAAAACCACACATCTTGGAGGAAAGGATTTTGTTGTTTGTTGTTGTTTTAAGGGGATTCCCCCCTACCCCACAGTGACTTTTTTTCACTCTGGATCCAAAAGTCAGGAGTCTGGTTCCACCCCTCAGAGCATAATTCTGTAACATATGGTGGCTGTGTCTCTTCTGTTCAGAATGAGCTCTTCCCTCTCTGCTGACCCTCGCCTCCCTGACATCCATTCCCCTAGCCTAACAATGACAAATGGAGTTATAATATTGGTTGTTGAACCATAAGCTGTAGATAAATGTGCTTCTGAGAATCACCATTAAGTCCCTAAATGGATTATATATATTTGGTTTAGAAACCTAATATTTAATATTAGTGTACTCTCCAGCGGCTGCCTTTATTTCTCTTGATAATCTATTCCCACTCCATTTCCTTTTAGATTTCTAACCTCATTAAATCTTTCATATCACAGTTATTTTCTGTTCTAAACAAAATTAAAGACATACCATCCCCAGGTTTTAAGAGTATAATTTTACTCCCGAACTGGAGAAAACACAGAGATAAACATTCTTTTCAATGATGAATTTTAAAACCGCTTTACGAGTCAGCTGGAATTGCTAACCATATTGAGGCTTGTAAAAGTCTGTGAAAGGCAGCATAATAAACGATGCTTGAAATAGCATTTGTTGTATGGTTGTTCAGATGCTTACATGGTATCTTTTCTGTTCTTGTTTTTGGTGTGTATAAAATAGGATGTAAATCTCACTGAGTACAGTACCTTAAGAATTTATAATGTTTTGCTTCTGGCCTGATTGTCTGCAAAGAATCTGAGTAACCAGCAGGAGGGTTCCTTAAATTCACATGGCCAATGAAGAAGTGTCTGTGTAAAATACTGTGTTCCCAGTAAGTGCATTAAACTGGTTTTCCTTGATCGAAAACACATTTCTTCCTTATCATACTCTTTGGCACATTGCTTGTTCTGTTATGTAAGCATTGTACTCTGCCTTCCCAGCTGCATTAAAACTGCTTATGACCATTCTTCCTATTAGCCAATACACTGGAATTCCACAGAGGCTGCTTTAAGAAAAATGCAATATATGTGGTATTGAAAAGGGACTTTCAGGCTGGAAGAAGGTTTAAAATATATCCTACATTAGACCAAATCCATGTACCTTTCACATCGTTTCCTGTAATGGTGGTATCACTTCTGCTAATTATCAAATATATTTGGTATTAAATCAGGGTTATGTACTTCACAGCCCATCTGCTCCTCCTATTTGCTCTTGTGCCGGAGTCATATCGCTGAATTATGACATCACATCAGTGCATGACATTTCCATGGCACCTGACGGTAATCTCGTAAATACAGGATCATGACTTCACTGTTGGGTCAAGCAGAGGTCGACGCCGGGCTGCAGGGAAATAAAGTTTTCATTCAAAGAGATAGCTCATCAGTAATTGCAGGGCTTTACCTTTGCAGGCAACGTAAATGGCTACTCTTTTCAAAATGGCCCCAGTGTGAAAATCCCTTTTTAAGATGTAAGTCTGTATTATAAATACATTGTATTCTCTGGCTTTGGCAATGGGAAAAGTTCACGTAGTCTTTACTGCCTTTAACGTTAGCTTCAAGAAATACTTGTTGAAGTATTCTCAAAGAACTTTGTAAATATTAACTAATCAATCTGAATACCCTCTTGCCCCATGCTAAAGTAGGTATTATTATCATCCCCCCTTTTGCAGATGAAGTTATGGCAGCCCAAAGGGGTAGGTGACTTGCCTAAAGGCACTTGCATATCAAATCAGTAGCAAAGACAGCATTAGAATTCAAAGGTTTCTGGCTCCCTGTTCTTTGCTCCATCCATTAGACTGGGACTTATTGGTTCTTTACAACTAAGGCGAACATTTTAGGGATTAGAACTAATTGCCACTGAACTTCTGTGGAAGCTGGGTGCCTAACTCTTACAGGCTCTGGAAAATCCCAGCCCAAATAAATATTGACTGATTGGAGTCCTCCAACGTTAAAGATTTTGGGGCCCAGTTTTGCAGTGTGCTGACAACCCTTAACTCCTACTAGGCCAAAAGGAGTTGAGGATTCTCAGCATATCTCAGTGTTTAGGCCCTTTATCAGTAAACATTTGTTTGACACACAGGAAAAATAGTGAGAATTGGCTGTGCAGCTTCTGACCACTGCAGCCCTTGCTGACAACTTTGTGTTAGTCCTCTTGAAATTTACAATTAAGAACAGCATGGTGTTAATAGACCAGGAGCTCTGGGAGAAGGCTGGTCAGGAGGGTGCTCGTATGAGGAATGTCGTCATGAAATGATAGAAAAATAGGTCTTTATCCTGACCCTCTTCACCTCCCAGTCCAGTTGTATGGAAACAAATAACTCTGACCAGAAGTTTTCCATGCAAACTCTGAATAGCAGCCATGCTAATTTACATTTGTTATTAAGGGTTCAGCATCATTGTTTTTAATAGGACAGTCTTGCCCTGTTGCATCTGTTTTTGAGGGCCCTCTATTTATGTTCTCCCTCTTGTTTTCTTCAACCATACGTAATGTCATTCTGATGAGAGCAGAGTCCTTGAGTGCACTGTTCTGCAAGAGGATTCATTATTGCCACAAGACTATGTTAAGCCCATTTCCTACAGGTTTATTACACCCTGTGAATTCATTATATTTCTGATCACCTGTGTTAGATGCATGTGACGGTGTTATGGTCTTCCTTTTAGAGGGCAGAAATGGTTGACTGAGCTGCTTGGTTTTAAGATCTAATGGCTGCTTATTTAATACAGTTTTATCTTCACCCTCCCATAGCAATCATCACTTTAAAAAATCATCTCCGTTATATCCATTCTGTTCTCAGCTACAGAACAAATCAATGCACTTTTGACAGTTTGAGATTGTTTAAGTGTGTTGGAATTCTGAAGAATCAATTGCACCCAGGTGCATTGAGGAGGATTAGTGGTTTTCCCCAGAGAGAAATGGCTGGTGAGATTGCCCCCTGTTCTCATGACTCAGCAGCTTCATTCCAATTTCCCATTTCAAAAATATAGCAGCAAGCTCTAAATCTTCCATGCCTGACTGCAGAGTGGAGAGTCCAATACAAAGTTACATTTCACTTTGAACTGACAGATGGAAAGCCATAATAATGTCCCTTTCTTCATGATGAGTGATGGATTCCCAGGATGTGATAGACTCAGAGTGCTGTTGTAAAGGAACCAGCCTTGCTGGTTCATTTGGATGTCTGTCCAGCTCTGTTGCCTTGTGTGAGAACTGCTCTTCTTTTGTAGAAACTGCACTTATAGTATTTCCAAGGAGACTGATGAAAGGGGATTTCCATCACCATAATTTGGGAGAAAAGTATAATTTTACATACACCGGAAAGAACTGTGTGTCTGGTTGGGAACTGAATGGCACATGTGATTAGTAAGGGAGATACTAAACTTTTCAATTCCAGGTTACTGGTTTAAATCTGGATTAGAAACTCATGGGTGTTTGGCATCATGTACAAAATGGGTTAGTTACAGTCCACTTCCTGGTACATATCATTCACAAAAACCTAACCGCACACCTGTACCCTGCTGGCATCCCAGAAGGAGAGGCCAAGGATTTGAAGATTAGGCATGGCAACCGCATGCGCACACACATACGCACAATTCTTCTTCTCTGTGCTCTTCCATGGTGACACTAGAGAATTGCTAGGAGAATTTTTCCAACTCACTCTCCAGCCTCATACTCCCGCAAACTGGTCATGAGATTTAGAAAATTTCCTTAAACAAATATAAATTACATTTCTTTTGCCTTTTCCAACAGTGTAGGAGCTCTTTACTGGGTCCCGTAGCAATGGAAGAACAATTTAAGAAGGATATATCCCCCTCAATTCCTGGGTCCACAATTCTAATCCCAGTTGGGTCACTGAAGCACTATAAGACTTTGGGCTTGTTGCTTGACCTCTTTGTTAAATCAACCCATCTGTAAAACTGAGTGGAAAAGCAAGACCTTACCCAACCCCAGATGATACAGGTCCCCTGTACTTTCCTGCATAAATAAATTACCAATAAACTACAACATCCACAACTTTACTGCTAAATATTTGCTATGAATAATGTGAATGAAGTTGTTAGTTCACCTACTTTCTCCTTGGATCTGTATTTTCTGCTGTAAAAGTTACAGTTTCTAAAGGTAAAGTAGGTTTTGGAGGCAGTGTTGTAATGAGAAACCTCTGGCTCTCTCTTAACCAGGACTTCAACCCTGCAAAACAATCAGCTCTTCCCTTTTCATTGAGAGGCACACAGCGTCTAATCAGGTTTCACTCCATTGTTGTAGCTATTGATCCTTGGCACTGTAAGATGCAAATTGCCATGCCTGACAGGATTCAGGGTGTTTTATCATCAGTGGAGAGTAATTATCCTTGGCTGCACCAATATTGGATTGTTAAGCCCCAGGATAATGCACAAGGTAAAGACATTTAGAGGCAGTCCACCTTGGGGATTTGTGTAAATGTGATGGATAGAGTAAGAGAAGGATAGCTGAATTACAGCCCTGAGGGACTGACAGCTGTGTGGGGGTGTAGCCTTAGTAATCCTTGTGGAAGAGAGAGTGCTGTAGTTGGTACTGAGACAGAGTATGTCTAAAGCTATAACTTTCCATTGCTATTTAATCCTTGTAATGTCTATATGCTGAAGAAAAAAAGACATGCAGAAGTTGGAAATGGATTCCATGGGCTTGTTGACCTGGTGGTTTGTCATGTTATTTGTTCAGCTAACGATAACGTATCCATTTGATGCAGAAATATTTTAGAGGCATACCAGCTTAAGGTGCTTGTTCCTTTGTGTACGGATTCCAGGTTGATATTGAAAGCAGAACTATAAATGAATAAATAGGAGAAGCTGTTGTTGACATGAGAATCTGGTTAACCTTTGCAGATTCTGATGCATGAAGTAGCTAAGTTGTTTTAGCTGGGGGTGAGGAAGGAAATGTATCTTACAGAGATGCCACATTAGCTGACTAATCCGTGACTCTGATAGCAGCAAACCTGTAAGTAGATTCATGGAAGAAAATCTCCTGTCCCAGAGTTATTCATGCCAACTGAATCTCATACCTGTCAAATATTTGTATTAAACCATCCCTATTTTGTATCTGTGAAATTTTTTAAAAAAGATTGTTACTGAAAGAGAATTCCTGGTGAGATGAATGTTGTCGGGTGTTCCCAAGAAATGTCAGGCTTTAAATACAATACTGAATTTGAAAACCGAGAATTTGTTAGCATTTTAAAATTAATTAATTAATTTCTTTTTTAGCTGCTGTGCTTTTTTTTTGTCAAACAACTGCTTGTATTTGACCAAAGCCATGACTAAGACCAGCCTACTTGCTTGGCATGCAAAGCATGTTTTATTGTTGTTAAAGCTGCTAAGGACACTGAGGAGTAAATGCCAGAAGCTTAAGCAAATAATCCATGCTCTGCCAGAATTTGCCAGATATTGCAGCTATGTACAAGTTTGCCTGTGTTGAGCAATGAGTGCCCTGTGCTACTGTTTATGTTTTAAGATTACTGTACTCCAGTGTGATTTCTTCTGACATCTTTCAAAAGTGCCCCTGGCTGGTCAATTTCACACTTTATTATCAAAGTGTGTATGGAGCTTCTGATATTATTTCGTACCTTGAAATAAGCAGGAATGGATCTTGCTCTACAGTCCTTTTTTGTGTGTGTTTTAGTTTTGAAATGGAAGATATGAGAAGTAAGTTGTCCTTAAAGATACCTAAACAGTGTCAAATTTAGAAAGAGAAATCTCTCAGCTATTTTGGTTGTCAAATACTCATAAATACAACATTGTAAAATCATTAATGGTCACCCAAAAGGTAAATGCTCATTAAGAAAATAGAATGAATGTTGCTGTTCTCCCCTCCTTTTTCCTCCACCTGCCAAAACAACACTAACAAACAAAGAAACACAAACAGTTTCTGCAAGTAAAGAAACATAATGTGCTTTAGATGGCATAGTGCCTGATTCTAGTTTAGGCTCTGCCCCTTTTGTGTCACTTGGGCAGCACAAAGGAGATAGATTCTAGCCTTAAGTGGCCCTAGGTTCCCTGAACGCTCTGCTGGTGTAAAGCTGAAGAAATTGGCTCCTGCACTTTTATACACTCCTTTTGCCTGCCCTATTGTAGAGGTCATAGCTGAACTCCACTATTATATGCCTTTCGTCCTCTGGCCTTAGGTCGCTTATACCCATCCCTTAAGTTAAAGCAGCCCCTAGGCTGCTCTAATAGATGCAGAGATTGAATGTTGTAGACTCAGGAATCAGTAATTTGCTCCCTCCTGGGTCCCCCTCTCCTTTCCCCTGCCCTAACAAGAGGTTGGCTACAGTGGAGAATTTAGCCCATAGTGTTTATACTACATTAGTCCTGTGAGACTGCATAGTGTCTCCTTTAGAAATACTGTAACAAGTCCACAAGCAGTCCTGCGATGTGCAGACATGTATTATGATGCCTGAGCATGTTAGACAAGATAAGTCCAAAGTAATAGTGTTCACGGCTTAAACTATATTTCCGCAACATTTCTGCCCTTGCCTTTCTCATGCTTACAGGCAGTAATGGTATGGAATATGCAGCAAAAGAACAAAGTACCCCAAGCTGTACAATTTATGGGTCTGATCCTGTAAATGGTACTCAGAATAGGGCTTATTTTCTGAATAGCTCTGTCATTTTTTTTTCTGGGTACAATTACAGTCAAAATCATGAGGTTCTGCAAAGTGAATCATGGCATAAATTTTAAAATACCTCAAGACAGACATAGGGCCAAATTCACTACTAGGCCATAGGATTCTCCCAAGATGCTAACCACTCCATTTGGTACTGACTGCAAGATTGGGCCCATAGTTGTATAATGTATTAATGTATCTTGAGATGGACCCATACCAAAACCCCCAGGTTCAACGCACCTGAATTTTGGAGAAGTTCAGATGTAGATCCAGACTTTGTGGCTCACACCCTGACCCTATAATAGACCAAACCAAAATGCCAGATCTGACATTCACTTCCCACAAACATTGAAGAAATTCACATTCAAAATCAAACTTTACAACTCAGACCTAATTCTAATTATAGCATAATACTACATGGCTGTATACTATAAAACGTGTAAGTCTGTCATTAATAGAACTTGTGGCACCTTAGAGGCTAACCAATTTATTTGAGCATAAGCTTTCGTGAGCTACAGCTCACTTCATCGGATGCATACTGTGGAAAGTGTAGAAGATCTTTTTATATACACTTCATCGGATGCATACTGTGGAAAGTATAGAAGATCTTTTTATATACATTTATATATATATAAAGATCTTCTACACTTTCCACAGTATGCATCCGATGAAGTGAGCTGTAGCTCACGAAAGCTCATGCTCAAATAAATTGGTTAGTCTCTAAGGTGCCACAAGAACTCCTTTTCTTTTTGCAAATACAGACTAACACGGCTGTTACTCTGAAACCTGTCATTAATAGAACTGTTTCAGGTACCATGTATTATAAACATCAACACGATATATATATTTAAAAATAAAACACATACACATGTATTTGGTGTATTCCACATTAAAGTAATTTTTTTGTTGTTGCTGCTGTTGGGAAAACTGTTAGATTTGATGGTGGTATGTAATTAGTAGTTTGCCAGCAATAATTACAGGGTTGTGCTCCAGAATAAATTATGTAGCATTCCTGTGCATATAGTATGGTATACCACAAAATAGGAGTTGGAAAAATACAACATTGCTGGATCATCATATATCTGACATGATGAAGTTTTTTTGCTGCGATAGTTTATGAAAAATAGTAAGTATGGTGCACTGGGAACCAAAAGACTTTCTTTGTTAAATTAACCACAATTGCAACCACAAATTATGGCTTCACAAACTGTAGATTTCAGTTCAGACTTTTTGTAAATAGTCTGTATTTTGTATTTTAACAAAAACATCCTTAAAAGGAATGCAGATATATTATGATGCCAAAATAGCACTTTCAAAATCACCAGCCCATTCAGACCCACTCACAATATTTGTTTAAAGTGGAAATTTGTAGAAATCACAGGATCTTTGCCCCCACACTTTCTATACAGTTAGATAAAATACTTTTTTGAGGTATACATTTTAAAAAGAAATAAAGTTTCCATTTGTTGTATACATTTTTAGTTTTGTTTAGAGAAAATATTAGTTACAACCAGGAGGTTCTGCAAAATGAAACATGCATAAAGTAATTCCTTAACAAATTCACCACCAACATTATTGGGTGCAAGTAGGTCAAGGCTTTCCTCGAAATTAAAAGATTGCCTTTGATTTTTCAGTGTTAAAATACCTTACAGATCGTTAGCATGCTCAGCTTGATTTTGAAATGCATCATTGTGGCAGCAGCGAACTAAGGAGGGGCTTCTGTTAATATCTTGGCTTTTGCAGAATGCATTTCCTTATGCTAAACCCTAATGCAAAATGCAATTTCTGATGTTTAAAGTTGTATATGTTACTTATGCAATGCATAACCATACACATGCTCTGTAGTTTAAGATGAAGAGGCTGTAGAACCAATTATGCAATCCAGTGTAAACACTCCTACAGAAACTATACATAATCCTTTTTCTTTGTTGTGCTATGCCATACTGTGTTTTAATATCTTGTCATATCTGATATTTTTGTACCCAAGCTCCCCATACACACTGTTGTTGAGTTGAATAGAATAGCATGGGATATTATACACCACCTCACTTCTTATGTATAATAACACCAGTAACTAATCTGTTGCTTAGTCACTTCCAGGTGCACAACCAGAATGTTGTGTATTCAGTCTAACAGAATCTCTTAGAATTCTACATTTTCTCTTTGTTATAACAGCGATGAGGAGGAGGACAATAATCTGGTCAGGGGATGTCTCTTCCAGAATGTGTTGTACTAATTGCAAAAAGTGCAGTTTAGGGTTTGATATTTTAGAATGACTGATCATTATTAAACATTCACATATATTTTTGTCGATTATCTGGGGAGGGAAATGTGATTATGTTCTTGGAAGCCCAATGAGCCATTAATTCCATTAACACCTCTGCACCAACATTCCACACAAAGATGGACTACAAGCCGTCAAGAACACTATCCCTGATAATGTCACGGCTAACCTGGTGGCTGAACTTCGTGACTTTGTCCTTACCCATAACTATTTTACATTTGGGGACAATGTATACCTTCAAATCAGCGGCACTGCTATGGGTACCCGCATGGCCCCACAGTATGCCAACATTTTTATGGCTGACTTAGAACAACGCTTCCTCAGCTCTCGTCCCCTAACGCCCCTACTCTACTTGCGCTATATTGATGACATCTTCATCATCTGGACCCATGGAAAAGAAGCCCTTGAGGAATTCGCCCATGATTTCAACAATTTCCATCCCACCATCAACCTCAACCTGGTCCAGTCCACACAAGAGATCCACTTCCTGGACACTAGAGTGCTAATAAACGATGGTCACATAAACACCAGCCTATACCGGAAACCTACTGACCGCTATTCCTACCTACATGCCTCCAGCTTTCACCCTGATCACACCACACCATCCATTGTCTACAGCCAAGCTCTGCGATACAACCGCATTTTTTCCAACCCCTCAGACAGAGACAAACACCTACAAGAGCTCTATCAAGCATTCTTACAGCTACAATACCCACCTGCGGAAGTGAAGAAACAGATTGATAGAGCCAGAAGAGTTCGCAGAAGTCACCTACTACAGGACAGGCCTAACAAAGAAAATAACAGAACGCCACTAGCCGTCACCTTCAGCCCCCAACTAAAACCCCTCCAACGCATTATTAAGGATCTACAACCTATCCTGAAGGATGACCCAACACTCTCACAAATCTTGGGAGACAGGCCAGTCCTTGCTTACAGACAGCCCCCCAACCTGAAGCAAATACTCACCAGCAACCACATACCACACAATAGACCCACTAACCCAGGAACCTATCCATGCAACAAAGCCCGTTGCCAACTGTGCCCACATATCTATTCAGGGGACACCATCACAGGGCCTAATAACCTCAGCCACACTATCAGAGGCTCGTTCACCTGCACATCCACTAATGTGATATATGCCATCGTGTGCCAGCAATGCCCCTCTGCCATGTACATTAGTCAAACTGGACAGTCTCTACGTAAAAGAATAAATGAACACAAATCAGATGTCAAGAATTATAACATTCATAAACCAGTCAGAGAACACTTCGATCTCTTTGGTCACACCATTACAGACATGAAAGTTGCGATATTACAACAGAAAAACATCAAAACCAGACTCCAGCGAGAAACTGTTGAACTGGAATTCATTTGCAAATTGGATACTATTAACTTAGGCTTGAATAGAGACTGGGAGTGGCTAAGTCATTATGCAAAGTAACTTATTTTCCCTTGTTCCCCCCCCCCCCCCCCGCCCCCCGACGTTCTTGTTAAACCCTGGATTTGTGCTGGAGATGGCCCAACTTGATTATCATACACATTGTAAGGAGAGTGATCACTTTAGATAAGCTATTACCAGCAGGAGAGTGGGGTGGGGGGAGAGAAAACCTTTTGTAGTGGTAAACACCCATTTTTTTCATGCTTTGTATGTATAAAAAGATCTTCTGTACTTTCCACAGTATGCATCTGATGAAGTGAGCTGTAGCTCACGAAAGCTTATGCTCAAATAAATTGGTTAGTCTCTAAGGTGCCACAAGTACTCCTTTTCTTTTTGCGAATACAGACTAACACGGCTGTTACTCTGAAACGTGTCATTAATTCCATCATCATTGTTAGAGGGATGTTGGGGTTTTCTTTTGTTTTTGCATATGTACTTATTTTTCTAAAATTTTAACAAAATAATAACAAGTTGGGGCATTTTTCCTTCAATCATGATTAATGTGTTAATAATGGCCTTTCTAGGAATTCCAGATTTGTTTTGCCTGGTGCTTTGTAGAGTGTGACCAAGAAAAAATAAAAAGGGACCATCCAGCGCACTTTCACTTAGGCTCATCCAATAAACATAAAAATTAAAATGGCCTATTAAACTCTAATTGTCCATTCCCAATTTGGATGTTAAACGATCATAGCTAGTTTTTTTTCATGTCTAAAGACAAATCCCTGACATTCTGAAGACTGTTCCCTTTTTGGCCACCGTGAGGAGGTTGGTTGCAATGCAGTTTTCACAGTTGGACAGGTCCGTGGGTATCTGGAAACACATTAGGCATGTGACTGCTTGTGAGAGTGTGAACTAGTATGGAAATGATAGATATTACAGGGGCTGACTTATTCAGGTGACCATGAATAGCAGGTGGTCATAACTACAGGTTTCATTGCACTGCATATGACATGCTGAAATGTCAGATACAACATCTAGTTCTGCCTCCATTATTCCAAGATAACAGAAATTACCCTTGGGACTTTCACTTTAGTATCTGGCAGTATGTACAGATGAGGTATTTTTCTATCATAATTAACTGCAAATAATCTAAATATATTTCAAAGATACATTTCTTCATATCATTTGGAATCTTTTCATCTGCAGAGATATAAGTTCATGAGGAATTACTGAGATATTTACAGGTTTCAGAGTAGCAGCTGTGTTAGTCTGTATTCACAAAAAGAAAAGGAGGACTTGTGGCATCTTAGAGACTAACCAATTTATTTGAGAATAAGCTTTCGTGAGCTACAGCTCACTTCATCGGATGAATGACGAGGATAGTTATTCCTATCCTGGCTAGTTTATAATAACAAAAATTGTGAGGGGAAAGACTAAAGAAATGTAGTCTTAAAAACAAATGTGTAATTGTTTTGTTGGGAGTTAGAGGGAACACTTTAATCTTGAGACTTAGCTACCCCAGGCAAGAGCAATCAAACTGGAGGTACCATCTCCTGTATTCTTGTTCTCTTTAATTGGAGCCATAGCTTTGGATGCCCAGAGGCTGAGTGCCTTCTCTATAACTGTATGCTATGCTGCTTATGAAGGTTTTAAAGCGCAGTGGGGAAAAAATCTTTTGTTTAGACAGTTTCAGGTCCCGTCTCCTCCCCCCCCCCCATTTCCCATTTGGCAACTGAGAGTTCTATGTTGAAATTAAGCTGCCTGGCTGCTATAGATTTTGAATGTAATATGGTACTCTAATGCTAAAATAGTTTTGCTACATGTATATTTTTAGGCCTGAAAAAGCAACTACACAAAACCAAAAAACACCAGGCCTGGTTGCTGAGGTTGCACGCTCAGGAACTCAGGGCCATGGTTTGCCTTGTAGGTGCAGCACTGATAACTTCAGGTATTTATATAGCATTCTGGAACTCAGATGACTTTTTTGGCTCTACCAGAGTACAACTTTTTTTAAATAAAAATATTTAGTGCATATTTTAACAATTTTACTGCACACCCGTGTGTCACTTCATTTATATTTTTAGGCTCTGATGAGAATGCACAGTTACAAGATTCAGTAAAACAACCAATAAAACCTCGCTCTGGCTTCAGCCAGCAGAAGCTCATGTGAGGGGCTCACATGGTGCAGAAGGTAGACAGAAGTTGGTTTCTTGTTGTTGTTTTAAATTGAACCTAGCCTTTAGTTTGTCCAAGCCCTTCCCGAGTGTTTTCCTACCCCTCCCCTGCCAGTGACTGTAAAACAGAAAGATGTAAAGTCCTGATTTCCTCGTGATATGACATCTTTATGTAACACTGTGGTTAAATGCTTTCTTTTTCTATAGTCAGTACTCTGTGTGTTAGATTCATTTCTATAGAAAATGTTTTCTATTTAGGACGAGTGTCATTTTTAGAACTGACAGCTCGGATCCTGCAATCTTGATGCAGGCAGTGCTGTTGTAGGCTGAAGCCGATGTCAGATAAATGTGAGTAAAAATGATAGTTATAGCCATTTAATACTGTATCTAGCTGATCACTTATACCTGCTCCTCAAAATCATATCTGAGCACCTTGGAAATTATCACAGGCATGGTATAAAGTCCCTCATATGGTCTAGTTAGTCTGATACTGTGCTATAAGTAAAAGGTATTCCTGAAAGGGCAATGTTATATGAAGAAAACAAACAACAGTACATGTCTTCATCTCAGCTCAGTTTTCGCACTGCACCTCCAACCTGATACCTGACCACCCTGTTTTGAGGTGGAAGGTTAAGCAAATACCACCGAATTTTATCATCTGGATTTGTACATTAGGGGCTGAACTAAGAATGCTAAATAAATCTCTGGGGTTGCAATCTCTATGAACCACTTATCCTTTGATCCCCCTTCCTTTGTGGAAAAGTGATATGTGGATTCTACTGCCTTCTGTTTTTACTTCACATTCCTACCTTCTCATTTCAAACCAGTTTTCTCTCTCATTTTTTCTCTCTGCAGTCAGGAGGCTACACAGGGAAAGTGTGCAGATCCTTCACCGTGGATCTTTCCCTATTTTGCCCTTTACTATGCACCTCCTCCTGTCCCCTCTCCAGTTTTTAAGAGGGGCCTTAAAACTTGCCAGCTTTTCTGAAGATGAGGTTGCCTTGCGGTCTGCAGAATTTGCACTTGTACTGTGCTTGCATAGTTGATATAAGGAAATACCTTTAACGCTGCAAATACCACGGCTGTCTAACTGCATATCGTTATTTAGCTGTTTTAAGGCAACTGATGAGTTTTAGAGGCACCACTGTTTGTGTATTGATTTCACTCAGAAATTTGTAATAGCTGTAGAGATTTTATTTAAAACTACATTTTATATACATCCTTTTTGGTAGTGCAATTTCCAGTGCTCTTGACCTCAGTTAATAGAATTAAACTTTTGTGTTTCATACTTAAGTACTTCCCTACCATACATATTTTTCACATACCATTTTTCACCATTCACATACCCCATTTTATTACAAGTTGGGTGTATGGGAGGATAGTGTGATATGTACTTGGGACCAGATCCATGTGTCTTTATGTATATGTAATTCCCATTAAAGTCAGTAGGCATTGGTGTGCATAGGGACAGCAGGATCATCAGATTCCTTACTGATGATTTAAAAATTCAGAAATTAGTGTTTCCCCCTGTATTTTCCCTTGAGAAATGAGAGTAAGGAGGAAGAGCTTTTTGATATTTATTTACAATGTTCTCACATCTGGGTGTCATTTGTGACATCAAGTTTCTTCCTTTTTTTATCCCTGTGTCTTCCGTTAAATTCACTTGGAATTTATAAGTTTGGGCAGGATTAATGGGTAGTAGTAGGCCAATCTATTTAGCGGGCCTGTAGCAGGGCAATAAAGAGGTACCTCAGGTCATGCTGTGTACTCTTGTAAATGTATCCCAAATTAACCCTGATTGGCATCCAGTTCTCTTGCTGAAAAGATACAGATGTATACTCTCTCCAACATCTGCTCTTTCATGAGAAGGTGTACCATAAATTCAGGAACCCTAGTGACCTAGGGTCGAGGTATGGGTTTGAGACGCTTTTACTGCCCTGCAGCGCAAACAGCAAGCAGCATTTGAGAACCTGTCTGTGATTATTACCTGCATTGGAGCCAGGTTGCACAAGAAAGCCACAGTTTCAATATCAGGATGCTGGTCCAGGGTCATATCCTACCATCTATTTTTATGCAAATCTCCCTTTGACTTCAATGAGTGTTCTGCATGTGGGTGTTCTGTGTGTGGAACAGTAGCAAGATATGGCCTGAAGTGTATATTCTTTCTTGTGGTTCCATCTTATCAGGCAGGTCTGAAAATCCTTGTCCAACTGGTTTCTTTGCAGCTTATGTTAGCTAGTTCTTCTGCATCTAATGCTTTTAAAATTTAACCCAACGCATAGCAGAGCGTCTTTACTTAAGAAGGGGGAAGGAAACCAGCCAGCCTAGCTAAGAATCACAAGAAATAATGAAACTTCATACATCTAGGGTCCCACAATCTGTATGTGGAGTTCTTTGTTCCATGTGGTTTAATAATAAAAATCAATGAATTTCTAAATGTCAATAGAAATCCCTTGAAATGTACTTATTGCATCTACTATCATACATAATGATTTAATAATATAATAGTCACAATAACTATACACAGAAATATAATATACTAATAATTATAAAATGCTCACACCTAATGATGTAATAATATACCAGTAATTTACATATATTTATTACATTTGAACCGGAAGGATCTCAGAGCACTTTACTGACTGATATTCACATTATATGTAAAGAACACTTCCTCCAACACTGAAATGCAGCCAGTTCTGGGGCTGCCTCAAGGCACTCTCAGTGTAATCCACAGAGTGAAACTGCAGGCTGAATTTAGGTGTGAGTACATAATTACACAAGACAGGATTTGGCAGATACTGGAGATAACATCTCTCTTAGTTATTAATCACGTTTATTATGGTAGGGATCAACCAAGATCTGGCCTTATTGTGCTAGGCATTATACAAACAGGGAGGAGTAAATGGTCCCTCCCTGAAGATCTTATAATTGAAGTAGGATAGGTGAAAGGTAGGGGAAAGGGCTATAACACACCCCTTAATAATATATAATAATAACTGTCATCTTTTTTGGAGTACAATATCTATCTAGGAGTACATGTGGCACCTTAGGGACTAACAAATTTATTTCTCTAAGGTGCCACAAGTATTCCTTGTTCTGTTTGCTGATACAGACTAACACAGCTACTACTCTGAAAAATATCTATCTAGTTAGTTATAAATTTCATTGTCTGAACCTCAGTGATCTGCCCCCCCCCCATATGCACGCTCTTCCAAAATGGGGTTACATCCCCCAATGTCTGTTAATGATGTCACGCTTTCCACTGAGAAATGGGTAATAAAGGGTTAATAAATGATCAATAGATGTTGCAGACATGACTAGTATGTGTGTTATAAGCATTGCTGTTGGTTATAAGCAACCCGCCTATCAGACTCGAACAACTGAGTAACCATTTATTAAAATATATCAGTCATGCAGTGATTATATATTGAATAGACCGATTACCATTCATTTATCAACGGAGCCTTCATTTCAAGGTGACCATAAGTCATTAGACAGCCCCTTGGTGGTGTCCGTCCCCCCCCCCCCCCCGATCCGAATTTATCCAGTGTCTCCCCCGGTGACATTTGGACAAGCGAGGTTGCAAAACGCTTTCCCCTTCCAGCTCTGCTGAGGACAAGTCCCCAGGATCTCCTGGGGGAGGAAGACGCTGCTGTGAGTGGGGGAAGGTTTCTCTGCGCAGCCAGCCTAGCTCTGGGGAGGAGAGATCCGCCTCTCGTGCCTGGATTAGTCTAGCCTGGCTCCGCGCTGCCGCCACCGCGAGTGCTGCCGCCGAGCCGCTCGCAGTTGCCGCCGGAGCAGCCTGGCCGGAGCCGCGCTCGCCGGAGGAGCAGAGCCCAGCGCGGGTTCTTGCAGCCCGGCCGCCGCCGCCGCCGCCGGTTCGGGGTCCCGTGGACGTCCACGCGTGGGAATAATGGCTCGCGAGGCTTGACGGCGGGAAAGAAGGAGCGGAGGAAATCTCCAGCCGGGGGGAGTCCGTAGACGCTGCGGGCGGCACGGTTCTTTGCTCTGCCGCCGCCGCCGCCTGCCTGATGCCGGTCGGAACCGGGCTGGCTTTGGCTTGGCCGTGACCGCCGCTGCCTGGATCAGCACCATGGGCCCGCTCCTGCTCCTGAGCTGAGTTTCTGGATACAAGCGAGGGGTGTAGGGGGGAGGGAAATCAACCCCCCCCCCAGCACAACACACCAACAGACGGGGAGGGAGGGAGACACAAACTTTGAGTTGGAAAAAAAAAAAATCTCCGAATTTTTTTTTTTTGGGGGGAGGGGGAGGTAGGGGTGGGGGACGACGACGGCGGGACAGGAAATAAAAACCAGCACCAGAAAGCGGCTTTGCCCCCTTTCCTTGCGCCCCCGCGCCCGGCATCCCGGCGTGGAGCCCGGAGCGCCCCGCTCCCGGGGCCAGGAGTGCAGCGCGCCCGGGCAAGACGCGGCGGCTGCAGCTGCGAGCGGAGGGGCTGGAAGGGGGAGCCGGGATCCCAGGGCATCTCCCTGGGTTGTTGTGTTTTATGCTTCTTTGTGCAAACAGAGCCAGGCTCGCCTCCCCCCCTTGCACCCCCCCGGTAGCACCCGCCGGAGCTGATCAGCGCATTTTGTCTATGGATTAAGACTGATCTGGATTCCCGCCCGAACACCCCCGGGGTGTGTGTGTGTGTATACATATATCTATTCTTTTTTCGCATTGTGGATTATCCCTTCTTCCTGAAGTTGCCCAACTGTGCTTTTGATTGTATTGTAGCGGCTCTCCGGCAGCGTTGCAGCTGGGGTAAGTAAAAGCACATTTGGGGGGGGGGGGATTGGGGAAGACGCATTGTGTCGTCGTCCCCCCGCATTACTACCCCTACCCCTGCCTTTGCTCCACGGCCAGTTCAGAGCATGTAGGCGTCATGTATTGTGTCGTTTTTGCACCTCTGTCTGGGGGGGTGAGTAGGGTTAGAAATATTTTTCCCCTTGCCTCAGGAGATGATGAGTTAAGTGGCTTTGCGGTCAGACAGGAGAAGGAAATCGCCCTATTTTCTGCCTGGTGCATGGTGGTTGGTTGTGTGTGTGTGTGTCTGTGTTGTTTTGTCTCTGTCAGTGAAACTGACGAGGTTGTTTAATTTTCCTAATCTTACCACAGGTTTTGTCCTTCTCATTATTTCTTCCTGCTTTCCATGGGGTTTCTTTTTCTTTTCTTTGAGTGAGTTTTCCAGATGCATCCGTTGTAAAAGCACCAATAATCAGAAACTGTGTCCGGCTGCTTTGAAACAAACAGGCAAAAATAAAAAATACTCAATGCAGATTTATGGAAGTTTTTTTTAAAAAAAAAATGTTTAAACCAGACTTAGCAGGGAAGAACCTTCTGAGATGTGCTGGGAAGTGTGCCGCTTTTTCATAGACAGCCTGTTTTTCAATCTGTTTTGCACATTCCTTCTGTGCAAACCACATATTCCCCCTCAACTTAAGAAGGGGGAAAATAATAAATAGTGAATTGTTGCCTTCATCAGCAAACACAGGGCTGTATTTCCAGACCAGGGCTGCCGGAATCAGGGATCTGGGAATGATAAAACATTTGAAACTTCGCCTTCACAGAAGGGACATGGGAGGAGATTTCTCTTGCAGATGTAGTGATTGTGTACAAGAAGGAAAGGGGTGCATGTGTTTCATTACCTATTTCAGAGTAACAGCCCTGTTAGTCTGTATTCGCAAAAAGAAAAGGAGTACTTGTGGCACCTTAGAGACTAACCAATTTATTTGAGCATGAGCTTTCGTGAGCTACAGCAGCTCACGAAAGCTCATGCTCAAATAAATTGGCTAGTCTCTAAGGTGCCACAAGTACTCCTTTTCTTTTTTCATTACCTAGTTTCCCTGTCTGCGGAAGGATGTACAACGGGGAAAGGGAGATAAATGTTGAGGGTTTCACACACAGTCCACGTAAAACAGGAATAGTTAAAACAACACATAAGTAGAGAAACATTTATTAAATCCAAGCAATAAAGTAATATTAGCAGACCCCCCCAAGGGACACACCTTCTTGTAATTTACAAGGGATCTTCAACATCTCAAAGGAAGGCATGCATAATGACTGAGAAACTTATTAGAATCAACAATTCCAAGCATAATTAACCAGGGAAACTGAACCTATTAAAGTGCCATATAAATGCCCTCAAACACAAGGAAGGAAGGAATGAAAGTAGTAACATGATCTCAGAATGACCTATTTATTCCACCCACCCAAACCAAATCTGTACATTCATATGTAGAATGCTCCAGTACAATATCCACAACTTGTCTCTTTTGGGTATTTTCTTGGCAGTTTTGTCCTTGTTCCAGAATACTGTGTAGCAGATATATTTGTCCAAGAATATTGTTAATTAATTATAACAAAAATAAAGTTAAACCTCTGTTAGAAATTTTAACTGTATAAAGTAGCTGATAGTTAACTCATTCAGCACAGTTAAAATTCCTTAGTCACAAAGGATAAGAAGTTAAAAGTGGTCCTTAAAAATCTGTCCATTTTAACGTGGTGTCATTTGGCTGAACAAACACCTCAACAGCATTCCAAAGTCTAATGAATTGTGTAGGCAAAATTGAAATACAGGGTTTGAGTTGACTGCTTGGATGATGTGATTGTCAATGTGTCTACTTTTCCCCACCATCTACTTAATAGGAAAGAAATATTTAATCCCATTAAAAATTCAGGATTGAATCTTTAAAAGTTATCAATTTTTCAGGGATGAAGTCACTGGGTAATCAAAGATGTCTTGAAAAGGGAGTTTGGAAAAAGGGGGTATTTAAATTCATTTTTAAACAGTGAACTAATGTTTTAGGGGATGGCAAAATCTTACAGAAGAGTTCTGTGTGTATGTCATCAGGCTGATAAATAACTAACCTCTGTACATATCCTTATTTCCTGAAAGATTATAGTATCAGAGATCCTTTTGACTTCATCATATAGAACAAATATTTCTAGATATCTAAGTTACTTACTGTTCTCAATGATTGCTTTGGGTCCTGGAGATTGTCTAACACAAGACTCCTCAGCTGGTCTACCCTCCACAATACCTGCTGGATTTATTTGCTTCATTATCCACCCCTGAAAGTAAGTCTGTCTCAACTGGAAAAGACTGTTAAGGTATTACATGGAAACAGAAGCTTTCTGTTCTTATTCCTAAGGAGTTAAATCTCTGGTCATCCCTGGTCAGAGTTTACTTCAGTGGTTTGTGTATATGTATAAATCCGATTTTCCCCACATGCAGACTTGCAAGGAAGGGAAGCTTGACTTCAACACACAGCGTTAACTTCTTATAAATGATACACTTTTTAAGGTTCTTTTGAAGAATTTCCTTCATTAACATCAGTTCTCTAAAACAGCTGCCCCATTATATCTAAAAAATGTTATTTTAAAGGTGGATTACATTGAGTGAAACTGTAAGACTTATTTTTGCAAGGGATGCTGAGTCTATTTTTGTAAATGAACAGCAGAGTATGAAATGAGCAAAATATATTCCCATGTTATTTTATCAGCTGGCTTTGCATAAAGAGAGGCAATCCATTAGAACTGGTGGTACATATTTGCCTAACATAATAGCAGCAAGACAAATAAGTCCAGTACCCTAATGTAGGAAAGGTGTCAGTGTATACTTTAGAAGTCTGTTGCTAACCTAGAGGTATTTAATATTAATTGGTATTTGCTGACCTTGAAATTGTACATAGGTTGAATACGAGGTCAAATACTGAACTTTGGTAAAGAGTGGAAATATTAGATTATTTCCTAACCAAAAGAACTGCAAGAGATTTAGTGGAGTATGTGTTGACAAAAATTACACATGAAGGAATTAATTCCTTAGTGAACTAACCTTTGCTATGTAATACATTGTTAAAGCATAGGCCTATACTTCATTTTATACCTTAAATAGGCTTGCTTTTCAGCATCCTCGCATTGAATGACCCATAAAAACCAAACACTCCAATCTGGATATGAGGCAGAAATTGGTCACACTCTCTCACACAGATTTTAAGTAATCACAGAAGATTCTTTCAAAGTTAAATTATTACTCCTTTTCTTTTTGCGAATACAGACTAACACGGCTGTTACTCTGAAACCAGAATAGAATACACATCCTGGTTAACTTCAATGACTGTGTAAAATTACAAAATGACTTGAAGTCAGTCTGACATGCTATTTACCAGAATGTGTTCTCTCTCACCAAAAAGCACTCGTCAACAAATATTACTGGTGAATTAGGGAAAACACTTTGGTATCACAAATGGAAATATATTTTGTTGTTTCTTGCGATCTTTTGTGATGCTGAGTGTGGGGTGGAAACAGTGACCCAGGTAGGGAAACATATGGATTTATCAGAAATTGTTTCCTAAGCTGATCAATTACCAGGAGATGTAATGAGAAATATAATCCTTAGGGAGAGGAAGGAGAAATTGCCATTACATAATATCTCTTGGGAGAATTTGTACATCACATAATGAAGTTGCTGTGGAGCATATTTCTGAAATGCCTTTGCATAATAATTTATACTTCAGACTTCTGTGAACAAGACAATACTGTAAAAAATTGGCAGTGATAGTAAAATTGGCATATTACTTTGAGATTTTTGGGGGTGTATCTCTCTTTTTAGTAATTACATTTACAGATGTTTGGTAACTTACTAAGAAATTAAAACTTCCAAAAAATATGAAATGGCAGTCATTAATTTTGTGTGACATATTTAATGCCAAAGATTAAACATTAAAAGGTTATACTTCTATCACAGCCCTCATTAAGTTATTTCTGTTTATCTGTGGTAGATCGATCTGAATGAAAAGATAATCTCTAACCTTAGTGAGGTAAACTCATATGGTTTTATCCACGTAGGGACAAAATTTAAATACTTCTCTAAATAAAAAATATGTATGCATAATCTTGTTTGATTTAATATGCCTAGTTAGCTGGATGTGTGTTTTCAGAGTCCTAGTAGTTAGGACCTCCAAAGACCTGAATTTCACCTATGGAATAAAATAGTTGTTAAAATAATTAAATATTTTTAAAGTTTCACTGCCAATTGTTTTAATTGGGAAATTATTCATTTCCACCCTCCCGCGTTCTCACCAGTTCAAGATGTTTATATTCGTATTCTAAATAGAGCTTTTAACCCTTGGGAGCTGAAAATCTAGACTATCACAATGTTATATATACTATTACATGTGGATTTAAAGTTTTTTAAATCTGCAGATGAACAGAATGAAGACTCATAAGAACTCTATAGCTAATGGGGAATTCCTTTCACTTGAGTGCTAATTTAACATCTCTACTCATACTGGCAATTCCAATAGGTTTTTAAATGCCTTGTTAAAAAAAAAAAAGTATCAGGTATTTTTCCTGCAGATAAAAACACATTAAAGTGTTATTTTTATTTCAAAAACAACCATCAATGTTACTGTGCTAATTCTAAGCAGTGAAGGCTGTATAGTGCCCCCTAGTGGTGATTTTGGTAATTGTCATTTGTGTAGTTAAACAATTTTTACTAGAAATAAAATTGCAGTTGCCTTGTTTGAAGTCCAGACCCTCCTTACAACACTTTATTGATAATGTTTTTTCATATTTTGTATGCCATCTTGTGATTATTAAAGTACAGTACAATAATTCATTCAGGCCTGTCTCCCAGTTTCAAGGAGCTGATAACTTTACAATACTATAAGAGTTTTATTTTTGTTTCTTTAAAGTGCCAACAGTCTGTTCAAATCTACCTATCATGTCCTAAGTGAGGTGGTTCAAACTTAAATCAGTGTTGTTATGCTTGTTGTATCAATACATTATTTTCAAAGCTGGAACAGGATTTAGTTTTTCTGAAAAGATGCAAATTAGTGTTAGGTTAGTGTTAGTGCTTCAACATTGAGAGGTTAGACGAAGGACTTACTGAAGTTTCTGAAGCCTGTAGCAAAGGTCAAGAAGTACACCACTACCATCAGAGAGGCTCAAAATCTTAATATTATCAGCTGGAGAAGGAACTTGACAAGACAGCAGTGCTTAGGGATGGTAATCAGAACCACAGTCATGTGTCACGAAACTGCCCATGTCTTTGCAGCTAGTCATTCCTGCCTTTATGCTTTCACGTGGAGAAGTCGAAAGATTACCTTCTAGTGTTTCTTGATGGTTGTAGAAATGTGCTATTCTGTTTGTTTCCTTATTTAAATATGAGTTCGGATAGTATTTTTATTAGGGCATAAATTGCAAAAGAACGTAAGCTAAAAAAGCACCCTGTTCTCCTGTTTAAGGTTGTTTCGAAAAGGCTAAAGCATAATACAACGTTTGGTCTTTTAAAAATAAAACCTGCTTTTGTGCACATGCAAAGTGAGTTGGAGTGACAGAGTTTACTGTAACTCCATCATTTCAAGACAACTGAGATTTTTACATTGAAGTCAAAGATTTTCCTGTCTAGCTTGTAAAGTGTAGATTTAAAAAAGATGTTTACTCTTAAAAAGCATACAGTTTAGTTTGTGTTTTTGTGGAAAGTGTGTTACAAAGGATCGTTTATGTGTTATTGAAAATGTGGCTGACTAACCTTTACCAGCCTCATCTCATCATTGACTTAGATTGCAGTCCCAAGTAGCTACAAGAATTTTATCTTGTATTAAGTGGGGTGGGAGAAAAGGATGGTTATTTGAAGCCAAAGGCTGGTAATTTCATAGTGCTTCTGTGGGGAAAATTAAATCTCTACTTGGACTACACTCCTGCAGTGTCTAGTTATAGTTTTCTAGCACTTGATACACAACGCCCTCCTGCCCAGAAGACATGTTCTGTACAAATCATTATTCTTCCATAAGTAATCAACAACAGAATAAAGAGTTTGCCATTAAGTCACCTACAAGTGGATCCTCACTCCAAAGCTCTAGGTTATAAAGCTGTAATGTAGTTTGTCTGCAGAATAGTTGGAAATCCTTCACAAATACCTCTTTAACACCTGCCTCCTATCCCACTGTATGATTGGCTCCCTAGAAAAGCCTTCCATAGATGGTGCACTGTAATCCTTTTATGTTACTTCTTCAGTGCAGATTATGCAGCAAGAAATAATTAGGAGATTAATTTTCACCTGTCACTGCCAATAATAGATAACCTTGATGCAGTGACAGGGAATTTGGAGAACGGGAACGCATTTAACCCTGTAGCGATTGCCAGATGAAAAGTGGTTACCAGAATATGACCCTGCTTGCTGGCATGAAAACTGAGAGAGATATTGGTCTTTCAGTGTTCTGGTCTCTTCATTGCCCTAGTTTTTGCGCGTTAAACTCTCCCTGTACTATTAATGTGCCACGTGTGCACAGTCTAATCAGACACAAGAAGGCTTTGGAGACCTCTGTCGTCCAGTCTTTTTATTCAGATACAGTTCTGTTGCTTTTCATTATTTCAATTCCCAGTCTGACTGATACACGTAGCAGCTAGAGAAAGGAAGATAGTAATGAAGATGGCTTCATTAGGCAGTGTGCAGTGTTGTCCTTGCCACTATCCACCAAATGCAGCTGAAGAAACGTCCCAGAAGTAATTGTGCATTTGGGGATTTTCAGAGAAGGAGAATTGAGGCTTTTCTAGTCCCTTTCAAAATTAATTGCCTGCTCTTTTCATGTGAGCTTAAAAATACATGCTAGACACTAAGGCAACAAAGGTAAATTTTAAAATAAATCCTCTCCCTCTCCTTTTTGTGTGTGCTCAAGTTTAAATCTACAATCTGTTGAAAATGTAATGGGAAACCAGCCTACAGAAAATGCCATTATTCATATCATCCCGAGCTCATTTATTTTATGTGCAGTAGTAATGATAAGACAGTCTGCTTGGCAATGTTGATAAGCTGGGAAATATCTCAGAGCTATTTGTATAAGTTAAAGCAGATCTTGGTACTGAGCGATAAGGAAACTGTGATGGGCCTTTTGGCAATCTGCTGAGCTAGAAGCTAATAAAGATTTTAATGGGAAGACCTCATTAGGATTAGGGAGAAGATCTATTATCTCAGATTTACACAACATAAACATTGGGGCAACTTTAAATTTTTCCTTTTTATTCATTAAATACTATTGCTGAATGTGAATCCTTATAAATCCAGTCTGAATCTTTGTGTGTGTGTGTGCCAGGAGCCATTGCCAGCTGTTTGCTGAGCAAAGATACAAGGCCAGCTTTTGTGGCATTGCATTTGCAGTACATGCAAGGAATAACAGAGCGTCATATTTTTAGGGAGCTGTTCAAATTTTGTAGGGACAGAAATGTAATCGATGTTTGGTGTTCGGAAATCGTTGTCTAGGAGAGCAGCCTTCCTATCCCTTCTGCACGGTGAAGGTTGTCTTCGTAAACAGATTTGCCCACTGCTGTCTTGTGTATCTACTGACAACTAGACTGAAATACTAGGGATGAATGGGGTGTTAACCTCAAATCCTATGGGGGGTCGTATCACCAGTGCAGCTAGAGCCACCTTCAGTGTAACCAGGTTGAGACAATTGACATGCTTCGATGGCCCCATTTGCACAGCAGAGCTGAGTTAAATCCCAGCTACAGCCTGATAATCATGTTATAGTTCTGCTCATGAGCAAGGTTTAAACATGGACCATTCACACTGTGAGGAATCATGCTGTGCACCATGTCTGGACTCAGCCTGGTTACTGCCTGTATTTAGTAACTTCTGTATGTGCACAGTGCATATGGGCCTCAAAAAAGCCTTGATTTACACAGGCTTTTGGGGTGTGTTTTACAACCTTGCTTTAAGGACTCTTCAAACTATATTGTGACTGAATTGGATTATAATATGGTTTAGATTGCCAGCATGAATGCCAAACAATTTTATGTCCAGGTAGAAAAACATATAGGAACATTGTTTAGTTTGGGGTTTTTAACTCTGCTTGAATCTGTTCACACTATGTCCAAACCATGTTGGAACCTGGTTCTGCCATAAAGGAGTTTAAACCATGTTATTAAACAAAGTAAAAATCCCCATGTATACAGGGGTTCTGTCACTTTGCACGCTGATACGGGAGCGCCTTTAGAACCTTGTTAATAATTATTATTTTAAAGATTGGTTGTTACTACAGTTAATAACAGAGATTCCACCTTTTTTTTTTTCATTATTTGAGGCAGCTCTTAATAGAGTTATGTCTTAATAGAGAATGTCTGATGGACCGTCTCCCCTCCCACCGATGATCAAATAACGTCTTTGGCAACTACAGCAATTGATTATGGGGAAAAGTAATGTTAGGAAAATATGGTAAAGCATTTTTAGTTTCCTTAATGTGACACAGTGGCTAGAAACCAAAAGGAGAGCCGGCACCCTGCGACCAGCCAGCTTTCCACGAACTATAAGCAAGTGTTCTCCAGACCACTGTTTGAGAACCACTGATTTATTATGTTTGTGGGCCTTAAAGGGACACTCTGTACAAATTTTGTATGCCAGCATTTCTTTGGTTGGGGAACCTACCCACTATGGCATTTCCCTACCCCTCTTCTCTCCTTGAGTATTTCCATCCCCTAGCCCCTCACCAGCATGGAACCAGATGGGCAGAGTTGGAGGAACAGTGCCATGCCCTTACTCCTAAGGACAAAGAAATTCACTACCCTGGGTTGGTGCGAAACAGCACTGTCTATTTAAAGCACTAGGGCCATGCATAGATAATATACTGCTCCAGGAAGGTTGCCATTTAAACAAGGTTTCCACGATTTGTGTTTGATGTGAATGAAACTTTTTGTTTTGTCTGTAGACCTCAGCGGAGCTGGAGCTGCCTCGTATCAGGAGTGGCTTGATAACAAGCAAGGTATGAGATCAAGTCTCTCCAACATGGGCACTGGAGACTGATTTAGCTTGGTTTCTCTCAGTTGAATTGGTCTTTTTCTCTGTCTTTTTTGCTCTTTCTTTCTCTGTCTCCAAGCCAGTGCTTTGCTGACAGTTCCATGGCAGCTAAAGGCTAACTTGTTAGCTCAGGGCCTTGTTACAGGCTTGTCACGTGCCCCAAGTCAGCCTTCCAAAACCCCAAATTCTCCATCATTAACAAACGAAAATGGAATGCTGTAAAATGAAGTGGCATCTGCACCCAATAATAGTTTTTACCAATTTAATTGTATGGTTAAGGGGAAAAATTTATGAAAGTAAACAGAAACGTTGAGTTAATGCAAGACACATGCTAGTGTACTTTAACACTGGACTTTCTGTGATTTTTTTGTCAGTTTCACTGACAGACTGGTTCGAACTTGTCCAACCCACAGTCTTTTCCTGTGGCAATGTCATTATGAGCTGGATAAGTCTCGTGTGACTTAAGGGGGAAAAATCTCTTGTTCCTTCACTGTAGGCTTTGAAGAGATAATCTTGTCAGTAAAATTTGAAGATGGGAAAGTATATGGGGACAGGATTCAAAGCCAGGTTATTTCTTCTAATTCTGTAGCTCAACAGAGTATTGGGGGGTCTTATGTCCCCCAGGAGGTCTTCTCTAAAAACTGCAATTGCAAAAACTTGTCTGTTACTGTAGAGAGAGCTGTGTATTTAGTGCTGAACCTGTATTAATAATCAGTGAGGGAAAAATATGCTGCCTTCAGTCCAGAATTTCATTTATTATGAGCTATAGCAAGAAGATAAGGGGAAATAATTATCTTAACCTCATCATAGTAACAGTGGCGGGGTTTCACGCTGCTGTTGACCAGGATCATGTGATAGCAACAAAGAAGCAAGACTATCCTTTGCTGAAATTCTGATCCTTCTACATTATTGTCCAAAACAGAACATCCGGGAACAAAAGAACCTCATGGGTTTCATTGTTTGGTTGGTTTAATTTTCTGACTGTGCCTCAACTATTGCTACATTCCCATCTTCTGATGATAAATGGACTTTGCAAATCAAAGATGGAATGAAGTGCCTCTCCTGGCTGTGGTTTTTTAAAGAAATTTGTAAGCCATTCTCCTCTCCAGTTACCTTTACACTAATCTTTCGCTGTTTTCTTTATCGATTGTAGTAAATACCTAATCATCGCTAAGCTTTCCTTTCAGCCGTGAGAGCCAGCAGGCTGGGCTGGAAGAATTATAATCCATGATGGTTTCTTGATTAAATTAAGACTGCCAAAAGGTTGGAGTCCTCTAAACCATTCTAGTTCAGGGTGTTCTTTGTGGTAGGCAAATAGCTCAGTCTCTGGAAGAAGATTTTGTCCTATTATGTTTGCTTGCTCACTCGTTTTTTTCTTTTTGATGTTTTATGGGAAATAATAGAATTTTCCTATTTTTTTTTAAAAAAAGAACTACTTCCACATTCAGTAAACATTTTTAGAGCCATCCTAATATGCCAGAAACTCATTTTTGAAAGGTCGTAGACTTTTTTCCTGTCTTTTCACCATTCTTGTTGATTATCAAGATGGAGGGGTGTGTATATAATCAGCAAAGCTGTCTAACATTAAAGTGCCTAGATATTTATTATTATGTATTTGTCTGTGGTAGCACTCACAATATGTCCAGCCTTGCTCACACTGGAGCTCCCTCCTCCATCTCCTTCCACTTAGCAATCTGAAAAGAGCAGGATCGTCATATCCATTAACACCTGTTTATGAGCCTCACATTGAGAATCCATGTGGTAGGCTCTATCGAGACATTCTAGAAGAGACAGTCTCTGGCTGGAGAAGCTCACAGTCTAATGCCTAAAACTTTCAAAATGTTACTAGTATAACTGTTGTCAACAAAGTGTGTGAGTTGCAGGGGTTTGTTTTAGCCAATATAGTTATGCCCGTAAAAGCTCTAGTGTAGACACAGTTATACGGGTATGAGGGCACTTTATACCTGGTAACGTTTATTTTACTTCACTGACCTTTTATACTGATATAATTGTGTATATACTGGGGGGCGTTGCCACTTTAACTGTACCAGCATAGTAAAAGCTGCATGTGGACAAGGCATAAGGGTATGTGTGTCTATAATAACTTGGAATCAGCCTCCTAACTTCCAGTGGACAGGTCATTTTGTTAAGTTGCAGTAGGGTTTGACATCACAATTTGTGACAGTATACAAAACATACAATATGTAGCTGGCAGTAGAGCCAAAATTCTGGATGTGGCCCAATACATTTGTTTTTTTTTAAACTCATCCTCAGCGTGGCCAGGGCTCTTTAAGAGAGCTAAACCTTCAAGCTGTATAAAATGTGATTGCTGTAGATTCATTTTATAACAGCTTGCTTATCTCCTAGAAATTAGGCTGTAATGAGGTTTGGTTTATATATTTTACTTCTCTCCTCATTAAAGGGCTATCTTTCAGAAGAAACGCTTTGTGTGTTGAAATATTGCACGGTTAAAATGAAGGCAGGTTTATAAGGTTTTAATGTACTTGGGAGCCAAGGTTTTGCAGCTTTATAGCAAAGATGTTGTAACAAAGGCATAAGGGTATGCCTTTGTGGTAAGGGTGTGCTGTATTTTAGTCATGCAGTTGCACAAGAGAAATCTTTAGTAAAATGCCTAGCAGTCAGTCAGGAGAAACTCTGAGGGAAACAGCTGCCTCTGGATTCCAAGCTTGGTCTTGGCCGATATTAAATCCATTATTCTTAACAATCCGTGAATCCTAAACTATTTCCTTTTTTTGTCTCAAAGATTACATAGATATTGCTGCATTTTGTAATTGTGCCACACCGTTTGGGAGGTGTATTTCGTAGGTAGCATAGGACTCTCGTTTAGTGCTGAAATAAACCATGTACACATGCTGGCTGTCCGTATCCTAAGAAAGATGTAGGTCTGTATACACTGCTTACAGAGCACTGGCAGAACGGTATCCTTGGGTTGTCCAAAGGCTGGATCTACATTGTCTTCACAGTGGAGATAGCACTTGCTCTGGCAGCATTTCGTCCTTTCCACCATTGTTCCACCCGGGACAGCAAGCCCTAAAAAATAGAGAAAATAAACAATTTGGTTCTTGAACCTGGGGAAAGGGAGGAATATGGCTTAGTGCCTCGGTAATTGGAGCAATGTATAATGAGGTGATATTGGCAAGTGTGTGGAGTGGGGTCTGAATCCTTTATACAGCCGCTGCAACATCTCCTTTCAGTCATAGATGTTACTAATTTAAAAGACCTCAAAGGCCATTTGGTTTATCCCCCTACTAATGCAGAGTTGTCTGCTATAGCATATCATCTAGTGCCTTCTCCAGTCCAGTTCTAATCATACCAAGCAAATACTCCCTGCTTCACACAGGAGACTATTCCACAACCTAATCCATCTCACTTTTCCGGGTTTCGTCTTCACATTGAATATCACGGCTTTGGATTATTTTCTCCCAGCTATTTAAGATTTGCATTTTACCCAAGGTGAATATGACTTTATTTTTCTGCTGCTCTTTGACTTGCTGGCTCTCTTGGTATTACTTCTCCATCCCCACTGGTATGTGTGACTCCTCCTAAATTAGTATTATTGTGGATTTTGTCACCTCGCCTCCGTTTGTCACCAGTACAAATAATTCTGGAGCAAATGTTGAAAGCGAGGATGGAGGGCAGCTAATCTGGTCATTGTCTCGAATGCCAGTGCAACTACAGCATTGCCAGCGCATCTATACTGTGGGTATGGATAACTATCTGCTGGGAGCTAGATCTATGCTGTGCCAGATCGGCCATTAAACAGCCAGTATAGAACCAGGCCAGATTTGAAACCTTGACCTTAAACTGTAGGCTTTTTCTCCAATTATCAATCCCCTGAGCTATCTAGTGCCCACGTATGCCATCTTTTATTAGAGTCTTCATACAACCAGTCACCTTGTTTGTGGGACAACAATAAACAAAGCATAAATGTATAATTGGGCCACTTTTAATACAGCCCAGCTCTATCTCCTGAACTCTCTTTAGAGCAAGTGTATATTGAATGGCTAAGGAGACTATACAGGGGTTTCTATGCAATGACTAGAGGGATTTGGAAGACTATTTGTGAGCTGTCCAGTCCATAGTAAACAGAGAAGAAGTGTTATTTGTGTAGATGTTAATTTAAATAGATCCCATGTGGGAAGGAAAGAAATATAAATGAGCCATTTTGTTAGCTCTGGAGTTGTGTGGAGCTGTCATGAGTTTTCTTCTTCCATCTTCCAGACACTTGTGTAGTGATGTCTCCTATTACATCTTGAAGCTGTTAATGAGACCACCAGAGATACAGAGTCACCTCTGTAGTAGAAAAACATTTGGAAAGAAGTTTAAGTGGCTTTTATTTTTTCTCTCTTTTACTGGTGATATGCTTAAATTAAAAAATGGCTAAGATTGATTTTATATTGGTTTTAATGTCTGGTATATCCTTTATCAAGGGAATACGGTTCTGCATTTGCAGCTGAATGGACTTGGTCACCGTTTCTGTGATAATTATGAGATCAAAGATAAACCTTTGGCAGGCTACCTGATTGTTAGGGGCATAGAGCGTGTCTATAGCACAGTTAGGGTAACATGTTTTTCATGGTGGTGGAATAGAATCAAAATCCCTCATGCTGTTTTGAAATTTTAGAGAGATGTCAGAAACAGCCATGCTAGCACAGTTCCATCTTCAGCCTGGAAAAGGTCTTTATTCTTATTAATATTGGTTATTTGAATTGTGGTTGCACCAAGGAGACCCAGTCATGAATCTGGACCCTACTGTGCAAGGCACTGTTCAAACACAGAACGAAAAGTTAGTCCCTGCCCCAAAGAGCTTTGGCTTCTTAAGTCTAACTGTGATTACATTTATTGCTAGAGCCCATTTAAAAAAAAACAAAACTGTTCTTCTTTTAAAATAAGTCGGCTGTCTTTTCTTTAGATCATTGTAAACATATCAGGAGATATACTGATAGGATGGTGCACTGAGAATCTAAGCCAGGAGCCACCTTCCCCACTCTTATGTAGAGGACAGTACCATGTAGTGAGGCGGAAAGCAAACTTTTATGCTATTTTGTGTCAAAAAAACCCTCCATTATAAAAGATGTTGGTGGGGGTGAGGGAGGGTTGTGGTTTCAGTGCCTTGTTAGCGAAGAATTGCCATGCTCCAACTCATTTTTGCAGCTAGCATGGGGGAGAAAGGGAGAGAGGAAAAGAGATGGGCTTTGTGTGTGTATGTTGGCTCTGGCTGTCTAAATTGGTAATGGTGTCTGGAAGGAATCCAGGCTGTTGTAAATATGAACTTTTGTCAATATTCTCCACGCTTCTTTGGACTCTAGGGTGGGCTTTATTAGCTGAAGGTCACACCATTGTGTTGTCTCCCCTCCTGAGACCTCTGATACCTTCCTGAAAGGATTCCCATTATCCAGGGCTTAGAAGCCAGTGGCACTGAAGCTGATAAGCTTAAGAGGCATATTTCATCCCCCCCATTGCTGCTTCTAGAAGACAAACAGTGTTTATCATTCCTGATTAATTCCAGCTGAACAAAAATATAAAATAAACTAGGAGGCATGAACGTACGCACACACAATTACCATTTTTAGGCCAGCCTTCTGGCAAGGTGTCGACTCATCATAGTGGTTGCAACAAGCAGTGCGTGTTGCCACCTCCTTGTAATCTTGGCCGAAGATGAATCCGAAGATGAATTTAGCAACATGAAAGGATCCCAGGCTATGATCAGTTAAAAGAAGAAGGGGGGGGGGGGGAAGGAATAGCAGCGTGAGGATCGAGGCTGGAATTTATTTGTGACAATTAAACATTAAGATCCTGGGAGAGTAGGGCCACCCGGTGCGTGAACGGCTTTACATTACCTGGAAAAGATGAATGGCCCAAGGAGAGAGAGAAGGGCAAGGATTTTACTCTCTGCTACATGAAAAGAATCATGAAAACATAGCATATCGTGCTTCTGTATCTCACAACTCCCTTCATCACAGTTCAAACCCTTTCCTAGGAATAGCGTGTAAGAGAACTGAGAGATTTAAATGGAAGTTTAAGAAGCTCTTTTGCTTCTTTGTATTCAATTCTTTTTTTTTTTTTTGGAAATGTTCTGCCGATTTTCAAGATTCTGGTGTTTCAGTATAAATCTCTCTCCTCTGTGGCTACAAGCTCCGTTTACTATTATTTTTACTTTTAGCAAGATTCAGCATGTGATGTATTTCAAAAATCTCAGAATTAGCACATTGTCTGGTTTAACAATAACTAGAGATCTACTACGCAGCTTTGTGCATCTGTAAAAATACACAAGCAGCATTATCCAGTGGACCTGAGAGTCAAGAGCCCTGGGTTCTGTTAGCTGTGCCACTGGCCTGCCATGTGATGCAGGGCAAGTCACTTCAGCTCTCTGTGCCTCAGTCTTCCCATCCGTAAAATGGGGATAACACAACCTATCTTTGTATTCAAAATTGTTTGAGATCTATAGGTGACGAGTCCTATAATATAGCCAGTGCCAGGTATTTGTGTTAAAAACATAACTTAGTCCCTGTCCCCAAGAGCTTAGAAATGCAAAGATACAAACAAATATGATAGAGCTGCATGTGCAGTTCAAGTGGCTGTTTTGGAATGTGGGAGGGAGCACTTAGTGAGCCTCGACTGAATGTCTTTTCCAAGCATAGGAAATAACACAAAAGGCACCCTTCGGAATCGTGTCCTGTTATAACAGGATCCTCAGCCAGGTCTTTCAAAAGTGACTTGCTTTTGGGTGCCCAGCTTGAGATGCCTTAAAAAGGCATGATTTTCAGAGATTGCTATTAAGAAACAGCATTGTCAGGGGGACTATAATTTTTCTGCTTTAAAAGATTTAGCATTTGCAACTGGAAACTTTGCATTTCCCTGCATTGAATTGAGAATTCAGAATCAGGTGAATGTATCTTCCACTGCACAGTGTAGGCCTGAGAGCCTCATAAGACTTTTCTCAGCTCTCCTCATGGCCTCCACAGCAGAGCTGCATGGTTTTGTGAGGATCTGCTTAATGCAGTGTTATGTTTTGCAGCATGGATGCTATACACAAGGATTCTACACAAAAACCAGATCTACCACTCAATGCATGTTGCAGTAAATCCCTGCCGATGCTTGAATTTGATCCATGTTTAAACATGACGTGTGGTCTTAGGTTGCAACTAACTCGGTTTCCCTGGCCAGAACGCACAGGGATGGAGTGGGGTTACAAACCATTTTACAAAACCGTGTTCACTCCATGCCAGGAAGAACCATGTGTAAGCATGGATCTTGTTAATTTGGCTCCAGCAGGAGTGTAGACAGGGCCTAATAGCAAAAGCGGTCAAGTAGTAGAGCTGTTGGTCAGCTTAGACAAGAAATGCAATTTCAGTAATGCTGTTTAAACTGCCCTATATCAGAAGTTCCAGCCAACAAAGCTAATTAGAATTCCCATTTTGAAGTGAATACAGTAATTTCACTGTAACCGTGAACAGTTGTGGCAATGCAGGCCTTTAATAATAATTTTTTCTAGTTTCAGAGGAACAGCCGTGTTAGTCTGTATTCGCAAAAAGAAAAGGAGTACTTGTGGCACCTTAGAGACTAACCAATTTATTTGAGCATGAGCTTTCGTGAGCTACAGCTCACTTCATCAGATGTATACCGTGGAAACTGCAGCAGACTTTATATACACACAGAGAATACACAGCACTCTCTGAATCTTTTGTTTATTTAGTTTTGATTCAGGGATTGGATTTAACTTGTCCCCCTCAACATCAGATATGATACAGTTAATTTTATATGGCAATCTTTTTAGACATACCACAAAACCCTTTAAAGAGAGAAGTAGACCAGAGAACAAAAATGCTTAACCAAGCCAAGTGTACAGTAAAAGGCACTAAAGTTGCCAGTATGGATGTTGCTGCAGAACTGATTATGGTGATGCAGTAAGGAGGGAAAGAGTTAGTCATATGCTAAGGTAAACGAGATAGAGTGACTCAGAGAGAGTTCGAGGTAGATGCTGTATTTTTGTCAGTAGATACAGAGGGTCAAATTCAGAGCTGATGCCTATAGTGGTGTAAATTACAGGGTCCAAGGAAGTCTTAAATCAGTATAACTTATGCAGTAAGGGGTCAGAAAAGAGGAAGGTAGCAGAAAAAGCTGCTTGTAGCTGGATGTGAAAAAGGGTAGGTACGCACACATGCACACTTCTTAACGCTGTGTTCAGGCTCTTCAGCATGTAATTTAAAAACCTGCTCCTGTTGAAGTCAATGGCAAGAGTCTTATTGATCTCAGTGGTGCAAGATCAGGGGCCTAAGGCAGCTTAGGGTATGTCTACACTACGAAATTAGGTCGATTTTATAGAAATCGATTTTTAGAAGTCGATTTTATGCAGTCCATTGCGTATGTCCACACGAAGCGCATTAAGTCGGCAGAGTATGTCCTCACTACTGTGGCCAGCATCGACTTACGGAGCGGTGCACAGTCTCCGCCGTCCATTGGAATTCTGGGTTAAGCTCCCAATGCCTGATGGGGCAAAAACATTGTCGCAGGTGGTTTTGGGTACATGTTGTCAGTCGCCCCTCCCTCTGTGAAAGCAATGGCAGGCAATCGTTTTGTGCCTTTTTTCCTGGGTTACCCATGCAGACACCATACCACGGCAAGCATGGAGCCCGCTCAGCTCACCGTCACCGCTGCTGTTGTGGGCAAGTCTGCTGTGGGGGCTGCTATGATCCAAATAGCCAATGAAATCATTGACGTTCTGTTATCAAGGGTAGTGACTCTGGGAAATGTGCGGGCCTTTTTAGATTTTAGGTGCATCATATTCCTGCCCTTTGTTGCTGGTGAAGAAGTCTTGCAGCCATACATTCCAGTCCGGTCGGCACTGTAACACCCCATAGATCTTCTGTGGTTGACATATATAACAGCTCCAGGGCTCCTGCTCTTTTGCCTTGGCCGAGGTACCTTGCCCTACCAGGACCTCCAAGCATTCGACACAAGCACCTGCAGCAGCTGGCATTGCTACACAGCAGCAGCTCCTGGGTGCCTTCGCAGCAGATGGTGCAGTAGGACTACTAGCCATCCTTGTCCATGGTGTACGGCTCCACCGCTTCCGCTGCAGCTCTGCTCTCCTGCAACTCTGCAGCAGACGGTGCAGTAGGACTGGTAGCCGTCCTCATCAGACATGTAGCTTGGCCGGGGGTTCTGAAAACGTCTTCCCTACCCGGCTCCAAGCAACTTCCAGGGCCTGGTGTATGGCTCCACCTCTTCCGCTGCAATTCTGCTCTCCTGCGAGCTGAAGGCTTCTGCCTCAGGCTGCTCTCCCAGAAGGCAGCACCGCACGGTTGCACCTACCGCAGCCTACCCCTTGCTCCCATGACTCATAAAGCCTGGACAGTAGTAAGGAGCAGTTGAACTATAGGTTGAGCAAGTGCAGAATGGTGGTAGAATGTGCCTTTGGATGTTTAAAAGCTCGCTGGCGCTGTTGGTCAGACCTGAGCACAGCCAACATTCCCATTGTTAAAAGAAAAGGAGTACTTGTGGCACCTTAGAGACTAACCAATTTATTTGAGCATAAGCTTTCGTGAGCTACAGCTCACTTCATCGGATGCATTCCGATGAAGTGAGCTGTAGCTCACGAAAGCTTATGCTCAAATAAATTGGTTAGTTTCTAAGGTGCCACAAGTACTCCTTTTCTTTTTGCAAATACAGACTAACACGGCTGTTACTCTGATTCCCATTGTTATTGCTGCTTGCTGTGTGCTCCATAATATCTGTGAGAGTAAGGGGGAGACATTTATGGCGGGGTGGGAGGTTGAGGCAAATCGCCTGGCATCCAATTTTGAGCAGCCAGACACCAGGGCGATTAGAAGAGCACAGAAAGGCGTGCTGCGCATCAGAGAGGCTTTGAAAACCAGTTTTATGACTGGCCAGGCTTCGGTGTGACAGTTGTGTGTGTTTCTCCTTGATGCAAACCCACCCCCTTTGTTGATTTTAATTCCCTGTAAGCCAACCACCCTACCCCTTTCGGAATAATGTAACTATTGTTTTGAAACCATGCATTCTTTCTTTATTAATTTAAAAAAAAAAAAAGAGATAACGGACAAAGTAGCCCGGGTGGGGTTGGGGAGGAGGGAAGGACAAGGCCACATTGCTTATTGTAGCCAGACTAAAAATCAAACCGTTTGAATGACAGCCTTCTGTTGCTTGGGCCATCCTCTGGAGTGGAGTGGCTGGATGCCTGGAGTCTCTCCCCCTCTCTTCTCCCCTTTCCCCCATGTTCTTGGGCGTCTGGGTGAGGAGGCTATGAAACATGGGTAGGCGGTTATACAGTGGATGCAGCGGGGGTCTGTGCTCTTGTTGGCTTTCCTGCAGCTCCAACAGATGCTTCATCATGTCCATTTGCTCCCCCATTAGCCTCAGCATCATGTCCTGCCTCTGCTCTTCACGCTCATTTAATTCTTTCCTGGCCTCCGCCACTGAATGCCTCCATGCATTAAGCTGTGCCCTATCAGTGCAGGAGGACTGCATGAGCTCGGAAAACATGTCATCCTGAGTGCGGTTTTTTTGCCTTCTAACCTGCGATAACCTCAGGGACGGAGATGATATGGAGAGCGTAGAAACATTCTATGCTCTACAATTCTGGGGGGACTGCATGGTCACCTGTGCTGCTGAGTTCGCCACACTGACCAAACAGGAAATGAAATTCAAAAGTTTCCAGGGCTTTTCCTGTGTACCTGGCTAGTGCATCGGAGTTCAAAGTGCTGTCCAGAGCAGTCCCAATGGAGCACTCTGGGACAGTTCCCGGAAGCCAATACCGTAGATTTGTGTCCGCACTACCCCAAATTCAACCCAGAAGGTCGATTTTTAGCGCTACTCCCCTCGCTAGGGAGGAGTACAGAAGTCAATTTTAAGAGCCCTTTAGGTCGACGGAATGGGGTTGGTTGTGTGGATGCAGTCATTTTTAAATCAACCTAACGCTGCTAAATTCGACCTAACACCGTAGTGTAGACCAGGACTTAGACTCAGACTGACTTACACACCCTTACTTGGTGTCTGTGTTAAGTGTTGCTCTGAATTTGGCATAGGAGTTTCGTGACTTTGGTGGGGAGTGAAACATAATATGGCTTTGATGAGGCGTTCTCTTGGGTTCTCTTAAGGAGCTAAATAGTCCTTCCATGTTCTCGCTAGATGTGATTAGGTGAACTTGTGCTACCCAGCCTAGCATCAAATGGCTCAACCCCAAAAATGAACAGGGTTTCTTAGTGTGGAAATTATTTTTTTCCCCCTGCCTTTGAACTTGGGGCTGCAAGAGGATCTAACAAAACAGCCTTTCCCTGTTGTTTTGTTTTGGTTTGATTGGGTTTTTTTGCCTCCTGTATTACTGGAAGTATTTTAGCACTTGATGAAATATGAAGCTCCATTTCCTTTATTAAAATGAAGAGCCACTTTCTTAAATGGCAAAGTAATAATAAAGACTGAAATTGGATCTATAACTTCGTGAAAAGAGAGAGGATTGTTTTAAAGGCAAATCATGCATGGTAATACCATCCATTGTTCTCTTGCTGTGTGCTTTGTGTTGCTTAACTCACTCCGAACAAAGAACCCATAACTGGAATTGTAAAAATAATCCAAGCATTTAAGTCCAAAATTCAAAAGGCCTTTGGGAATTCCACGAAAAGGTGTGTCTTTGAAATAGTGGTTAATGAATTATCTAAACAGGCTCAAACATCCTGGCCCTATTGAAATTAATGGGAGTTTTGCTGCTGACTGCAGTGGGGACAGGATTTCACCCTTGATGCTCTGGTGTTTAAAACTGAACCATAGTTTCTTTGAGTGCCAATGTCCACTGAGCCGAGCTGGTTTTCAGTCTTTGAATATGTTTTCTAGCAAGCAGGGGGGTTATTTTCTAGTTGTACTTGTAAATTATAAATAAAGAAGTTGCCCATGATCCGTCCATCTCTCATTTTATAAACAAAACAAGTTTGTAAATGTTAGCTTATTTGAACTTCAGCAGTAGGACCTCTCAAAGGCATCTCTACGCTAGCACAGAGCTCATACTGATTGGGGAAATGGTTGCACATATGGCTTAAGCATATTAAATTAAATCAATTTGAAAACCATATTGGAGCACCCACATTTCTGCTCTGCAAGCGAAGTCAGATGGCTCAGCCACTCTAATGGGAATCACGCATCCCCTAGCAAGGACTGAACACAGTTCTGAAACAAGGTTGTAGTATAAATTAAAAACTGTATAATGCTCACTCAAACCAACGTGGTGGATATCCACTGGGTTTTAAAAGTCCCATTTCTTCCCTCGGATAAAACACATGCAGCTCCCATCAAAGTCACTGGGAGTTGCAGGCACTTCCATGAACAATAGGATTTGGCCCATAATTTGCACAACTCCCATCAGAACTAGCTATGGGGACAGCACTAATTTACACAAAGAGCCAGGTGTCTGCCAGCATTTTAACCATTATCTCATCTAACCCTGCTCAGAAGAGTTCTAGATGACACAGTGGCTAAAACCCTGGTGGCCAGCAATTGTCTTACACAAGAGGTCTTACTGTTGCTGCAACAGTGGGAAATTTTAAGGAAGAAAGCCAAATGTAGACAAAGCCTGAGAAAGAGTGGGAGTGTAAAGTCATGCAGTCACAAACTCTCCATTCGGAGAAGAGCCTACAAATGGACCAGACTGTGATATATCCATTGTAATGGTGTAAATCCAGAGGAACTCCACAGAAGTCAACAGATTAATGTCAGTGGAGTTGACTGCACTCGAATTACTGTCAGTTTATACCAGCGTAAGTGAGATTAAAAAAAACTGGACCAGATGTCTCTAGTTATCTGCAGTTGTTAGATGGGTCTTTTGGAAAAACTACATCGGGGTAAATAAAAGTTTGTTTGGGCTTTTGTTGTTGTTCAGAGGCTTGCAGGAATGTCACAATGGCTGGCAAGTTGGTTTTCATAGTTAACCTTTCAGAACACTTCTGTGCTAAACTCTAAGGCTATGTTTCATAGCACTTTCCTCGGCAAAACTTTTGTCGGTCAGAGGTGTGGAAAAAAAAAAAAACCTGTCGGACAAAAGTTTCGCTGACCAAAGCACTGGTGTGGACTGCGCTATGTCAGTGGGAGATGCTCTCCTGCCAACATAGCTACCGCCGCTCATTAGGAATGGTTTAATTATTCTGGTAGGAGAGCTCTCTCCTGCCGGCATGGGGCAACTACACAGGAGACCGTACAGCGGCGCAGCTGTAGCGGTATAGCTGTGCCACTGTAAGGTCAGTAGTGTAGACATAACCTAATGGAAACTGCAGAGTCTTAATGTTCCTGAAGCGGGAGTAGAAACCTAACCATTGTGTCACAGGGTTAATAGAGCAGCAGGAGAACTTGGCTTAAAAGCTAATGAAAATAAAAGCATTTCACAAAAATACTTCCCTCTTAATAAAGGCCACCCGCACTAGGGATTATTGGAAAATTTCAGAGAGGTAAATGGTTAATTTTATCCAAAGTTCTCTCTCTTCTTTAAACCCCAAAGAGACGGGCAAAAGAACCCCCCAAGAACCCTCTCTCCCCCAACACGCACGCACACACACACTTGGGAGTTCCTTACAAGAGGCATATCCTGAGGGCTTTCTTTAATGAGCTGTCTCCTTCTGTCCAGCGCAGAAAGGAAAATAATAGAGGTAGAGACTTTCCTTTGTCCCTGTGCAATTTTAATCTGACTCACTCTTTTTCTTAATAATCTCTGAGGATTATAAAAACAAAACCTCTTAAAAATTTGGTCCTTAATTCTTTTTTCTCTCCCAAACATCATTTGTTCTTTTATCATGTTGCATTTCTTCACCAGTGAATCAGCTGCCTTTTTCTATTTAACAAAAGTGGGAAGGGGGGGTGGGGAAGGAGTGGAGCTTTCTTTGATTTGTTCAGCGGCCCAAGTGTTCCTTGGCCTTTTATGCTAAGGAGTGGATGTGGCTCTTGAACAAATTGGCCCTCCTTGTTTGCTGGCCTAGGCCATCTTGTTATCCAGCCAGCTGTGTTTTGATCTTGGAGGGCCGTTTGAAGATTAAATTGAGACATCTTTTGTTACTATTAAGTGCAGTAATTAAATCAGCTCAGTGTTGTTTAAGTGTGGAAAATGTCGCTTCGCTGGCCCATGGGTGCCTGAAGTTGCCATTAGACAGCTGTGTTGCTTCCAGTGCTAATGATGAAGAGGTAGGCAGAAAAGAGCCCAAGTGCTCTCTAAATAATTTTCAACTCTTTTCTGAGTTATGCCAGCTCCCCCCTTTTCCCCACCTTTTCATGCGGTGCTTCTTTCTCCCCCTCTCTGCACACTTCATGACAAACGTCGTTTTTGAAAGTGAATTCGAGCTTCTGCAAGCGGAGAATTGAAAGTACACTTACCCAAAACGAGGAGCACTGTTGTTGAACGTGAGCATGTGGAGTACGTGGCAAGGTAGCTGAGTTATCCAAAGGAGCAGCTGCATCTCCAAAGGGAAATGCTTGTTGACTGTGAGTTTACAAATTCTTGGCTCTGTGAATAATGTAAGAAGCTTTCCTAGCATGAAGAGTACAAGGTAGGCACTAAGGGCTGGTCTACACTGGGAACTGACATTGGCATAGTTACGTCTCGCAGGGGTGTGAAAAATACATACAGCTGAGAGACATAGTTATGTTGACCTAACCCCGGGTGTAGACAGCGCTAGGTTGATGGAAGAATTCTTCTGCTGACCAAGCTACTGCCTTTCAGAGAGGTGGATTACCTGCTGGCATGGCCAAGTCCAGCAAGGTAAGTCAGTCTCTTCACACCTGGGTAATAGTCATGCAATTTAACACGAAACCTGGTTTAATGGTCAAGTGACAGCACCTGTGAGATGATCTAAGGTCTAACTCAGCCTAGAGGTGACCTGGTGCTTTCAGGGGGGAAGCAAGTTCCCCTTAAACAGCCTCCTGTGCCTTCTGCTTGCTGAGGTGATTGTTTTAGAAGAAATCGTAGAAGGTGATGATTGCAATTGGGAGCTGGGGAAAAGAAGCAGGAAGAGAAAGTGAGATCCTCAGTGGGAGAAACAGTCCTTTAGAGGTCGAGTGCATTTTAATGCTGGGTTAAGTGGGGATGCAGCATTGTTTCATTGCTACTAGTAAAGCTGATTACTTGTGTGGGTGGGAGGGTGGGTGTAGCTTAACTCATTCTTTAGAAGCCCCATCTTCTCCTCCCATGCCCATGTGCACACGCTACTGCTCTTGTGATTCCTAACCATTATGAAATTCAGTGACTCTAGCCTCTTAATATGGGAGCAGCAGGCTTAGCAGATGAGATCTCCCAAGGCATATTATAGCTACAGCTGACTGCTAGCACAGAATTGCACACACCCACAAGAATATACTCCACCCGCGCTACAAAGCTGGCTTGTTAGTCTATTCTCCCAGATATAAGTGGATGTCAAGCTTCCATCTTCAATAATACCACCCAGCAATATTGATTTTCATCACTTGATATGCTTGTGTTTTACAGTGTGGGAAGGATATTTGCATCCAACTGGTGCTTTTTCAGCAGTGATGAAGGGAGAAGTATGGCAGATGGGTGGGGATGGGAGACTCAGGAACCTGATAAATCTGTTTTCCTTACCTTGTTTAAAATAGCCTGTTAAAATTCAGCAGCCGCACCTCCGATCAGCCTAATGGTGTCTGCCATGTTGCGAGAATGCAGTCATTAGTTGGTCCAATTCATGCACACTGAGGTAGGCGGGCAATGTGAATGCAAAGGAGCTGGAGAGAATAGAGGGGGTGGAGTGAAGGGGGGGATGCTTGGTAATACAGTGACAATGAAACATACGGTAGTCACACTGGAAAACTTTCTCCTTCATTAGCAGGGATCTGTTGAGTTTCTGCTCACATTAGGGTAATTAACACAAGTACAGATTGTTGAACATCTGTGCAGTTTAACTATATGGCCAGTTCCCAGGCTTTAAACAGGGCTGTGAGGAGCCAAATGCAAAGCAGTATGAAAAGCCCACACATTATTCATTTTACTGAAATTAGCATTTCTGGATGAAAGCTGATGTTGCAACACGTCGGCTATAAATTTTCTCTGGTCTATTGCCAAGTTGGCTAATGATCTGAGATTAGTGTTTGTTAATAAATTTAAAAAAAACTTTGTTACTTTTAATATTCTGGAGGGGAAGTTCCTATTGCCTTTTTTAAACATGTGTGGGTGTATTATATCTAATATGCTCCTAATGATCTGCGATGAGAACCCAGGAAGTAATTCCTGTTGCAGCCTCAGTTAGGGGATGATTTTGGCTTGATGGCTGCATCCTTTTTTTAATATATTTTTGACAAAACTGCAGTTCTCATTTCCCAGTCTTGTAAATTTGCCCATGGGGCTGCGCTTGTGGTGTGCTGTGAATATGATATGTTTAAATATTTTTAAAAAATCTCTGTGCAAGAGTGTGTTGTTTGTGTTCTATACTGCCATAGGATACTCCCTGCTTCACTCTGGATATGTCCATACACAATGTATGTGTGTGGCTACATCTCTTGATGCAGAGGACTTGTCTATATGGTGGGGCAATGCACACTTCAGGGGTGTGATTTCTGAGGTGCATAAACTTTGTGCGTTTTAATGACACTGCGTTAAAGCGTACTAGGGAACCTTTAGTGCCTACCAGCAGGGTCTACACAGACCAATTAATGTGCAACACATTAGTGTGCTCTAGAGATTGCATCCACGTCGTTCACATTGTCCCACAGTGTAAAAAAGCCCAGAGATATAAATAAATGTATCTATGGAATTTCTTCCATATTGTTTATCCAACAGGGCAGGTGTTTTGCCCTGGCATTTTGGAGCAACCTGTTTCCTCATGCTTTACCTTACCAGTTGAGAACATCTGGGACATTGTTGCTGACCACCTCTAGATTTTTATGACTAACAGAAGTGTATTCTCAGCAGAGGTCCTTGACTCTAAAATTATCTTCTCCAACTTTGTCCAGCGGAATCAAGCATTGCTGGCCTTCAGGCCATATAACTTGACAGACTTACTCCTTTTTTTTCCATGAGGGGATGGGGACAGGTCAGCTTTTCTTTTATGGGAGGATTAGGGTGCTTATGTGCCTTATCTGATATTGTCTTAATTTGCAGTAATATTTTTGCTTGTGATTTTAGATGTTTTTTTTTTCTTTCTGCGTCTAGAGAGATTGTCATTTGGGAGAACAACACACACACACACACACACTTTCTTCATCACAGGGATATTTAAACAAGTCCAGTCTACTAAATCCATACATATTCTCTCTCTCTCTCCGTCCGCCTGCCCGCATAACTCTACAGCCTTTTCCCCAGACTAGAAAGTTAGAATTGTCATGAAACTGGCTCATCCCCCAACCTAAAACTCTAAGGCAAGCCAGAACAACTATTTGGACTATATAAACTGGAAAATAAATTTGAAAAAATTTAAAAATCATGAGATCAAAATGGTGAAAAGGTCAAAAGTTGTGGAAATATATTTATTAAAAAAACAAAACAAAAAACTTTCATCGTCTTTGTCCCCCTCCCCACAATACACAAAATTCAGCTAGTCACTGAAGTGGGAATAAAATTTAAACCAGGCTTTGTGCAGTCATAACAGTGAGCTGATCAGGACACAGCTGACCTTTGCTAAACCCCCTGTTTAACTCTCCAGATGTCGTTAAAAGATTTTAACTTGTGGAAAGAAGGGTACTGACCACCCCAGAGGAATTAAAACACTTGTTGAGAGTTCACTGGTCTGTTTCTATTGTGTAGCTGCAGTGGTGTTGCTGTGAGCTCCTGCTGTCTAATAGCCTCTCATGCAGCCCAGAGTTTAGCTTCGCAGCATTTAGGGTTCTCAATGAAATTGTGTCAGTTCGTCCACCAGCTCTCCCACACAAAGTTGTCAAAGGTCATGGATATAGATATATATATTAATAAAAAGGACTGCTATGTCAAAAATGCAGGCATAGAACCCTGTCCTGCAAAAACAATAACTTCATAAGTAAAATTACTCATGTGCCTATGATGCTACTAATGCTCAGTAGTTTAAGTATTTTCAGGATCGGGCCCTAGGAAAAGATGTGCTCTTTGCTCTAATAACGCCTTGTCTGCGTAAGAAAGTTGTGATTTAAACTGCTTTAGTTAAACCAGCACAAAAGGCTGTGTGGACATTCTTATTTTGGTTTGACTTAGCGTAAGTCAGTTAAGAATTGTGTTAAGCCAATATGCTCAACTTTTTCAGGTTGGGCAACCTCTTATTCTAAGTAAAAAAAAATTATGCCCTCTCCTCCCCCTTATGTATACTATACAAGTATTGTTGATAAGGATAAGACCATATAATTTATTGTTGTGGGTAGTTGACCGAGAATACTTGACTTTGAAGAACAGTGAGTTGGGGAGCAAGATTTTCTTTGCTTCAGATTCTAAATACAATTTTCAGTGCCTCTTAGTCTCCCTGAAGGAGTAGTTGTGGCACCTTAGAGACTAACCAATTTATCTGAGCATAAGCTTTCGTGAGCTACAGCTCACTTTGAAAGCTTATGCTCAAATAAATTGGTTAGTCTCTAAGTACTCCTTTTCTTTTTGAGAATACAGACTAACACGGCTGTTACTCTGAAACTTAGTCTCCCTGGTTGCTTTCCGTGACCTCCCTTGAGGAATCATGGCCCACCAGCTCAGAAACACTGGTTTAAACTCAACCAAAATAAGTCCCCTTTAAATCACAATAAAAGGTTTGCCCCAATGTAACTAATCTGGCTTAAAGACCAATGCTTCTTTCTCATGTAGTCAAGGCCTAAGGTCCTTTGAGACCAGCTCCTAGGTCATCATGCTAAAAGAATGGAGGGTCATGGCTCCAGGGTTTGAGAGAGAGCGAGCCAAATCAGCTCCATGTAGATACAAGAAAGTACTACATGAGGAATTTTGAAAATCAAATATGACATGACTATACTAAGAACGACAAATCTATCTTGACTTGATAGAATTGAGTATTCCCTTAAGTCTTGTCGCACTACATCACTTGTGTCTGATGGGGACATTCTGTCTCATGAACGTAACTTCAATACCTGCTTTATTGATACCTCATATTCCTATGTCAGGATTTCTCCACCAGTGAGGCTGGCCTTTCTAGGGAATCCCAGCTTCTCCCAGGAAAGATGCAGCCAGTTCAGAAAAATGTGTATTATTCAAAATAATAATAGTTCCTGGGTTATTTTCATTAAAGATTCAGTAAAAACCAAAACCACCTATTTGAACATGTGGGGAAAATCGTCCTGCAGAAAATTAAAGGGCTGCTCTGTCTGCATATCTATTGCCAAAAATGTAACAAAATAAGCCTTTATTTTCTCCCTCAAAATCTTTCCAGAAAGAAGACAAATTTCAGCACAACATACTTTTTAAAAATGTCTGCCGCAGAGTGGGCCAAAATGTTTATTCCATTCCTGAAGAGAGAAATATGGTAACTAAACGGGTAAATTGTCTTTAGAATTTTGCATCTTGGAGTTAGTGAAACTCTGTGGCTCATGAAGTAGAATGAAAAACATTTCATTGTTGTTCTGAATCATAAAATGCAAATGGCAGGCTCAGGTACAACTAATCTCCACTTCAATTACTTTATGCAAGAGATTTCCAGTGGATATGTCATGCGCTTATGACCCAAGTACACAGGATAGACTGAAGCTGCATTAAAAACCTTTGCTCTCAAGATGTCATTTGAAAGTATCCTCAAAGTTTCCAGTGCCATTTTGTTTCACCTGTTGTCAGATCAACTTCTGCTAGGCAATATGTTTTTCCTGTCCCCTGATTCTTTCATTTATTTCTTTAGATTGAAATAGCTAAGATGCACATATCCAGTACTTTTAGGCACCCTAATATACACTAACAATACCATTAAATCTCACCGGCATTAAGATAATCATTTTAACATGAACCCAGCAAGCCACCTACAAAAACTCCTTTCTGCCCTATCGTCATCATCTAGGAATTGTACCTTCAGTCTCCTCCATAATTCTTGACAAACCTATAGCACAAATGCCATTTGAATGCATTCTGCAAGCATAAACTAATCCCACAAACATGGGGTTGTAATTCTCTCTCCGTTTTACGGATAGGGGAATTGAAACAAAGGTTAAGTGACTTGCCCACGGGCTGATGTCAGAGTTGAGAATAGAACACAGAAGACCCTGGCCCCCAGTTGTATGTTGAGACTGTACCTCTTTCTATCTGGATGTGAAAAATAAAACAGAGAAGGGCAGGCACTGCTCTGTGTTTGTTGTGATAACAGTGTATGTACAATCCCAAAAGATATTTGGACAGTGATGGATATATCGCTGTGAAAGTATAATAGCAAGGAGAAGCTAAAATGGTGGTGGTTGTGCTTGCTGATGGACAGAGGAACAAGCAAAGGTGTAAAATGAAACCAGCAGTGTTATCAGCGTCCATCAACCTCTGTGCCAGCCAGCCTATTTGCATTCTCCTGTCTGGGAGTTGGAAGCTGCCATGGAGCAGTTTATATTCCAGCCTGCTCTGGCCTTGAATTATGCATGACCAATTTATCATGCCCCCAGCTGAAAAACTAATTGTGTCCCTGGGATATATTTACTAGAAATTGTAGTTTGCTGTGCTGGGGTCCCCAGAGTGTCCGGCAGAGCAGATGACTGGGAAGTTGCAGCTTTTTCAGAACAGGGCTCTTGGCTCAGCATAAGCCTGGAGAACACCGATAGATTTTCACTCCTATTTCCTTTCTGAGGGTTTTTCCCCTTCCTTTTTTAAAATGTACTGCACTACCTCCAGTTGGCTGGCATGAGCTTCTCCAGCAGTGTCAAATATTGAAAATCGCAGGAAATTGGTTCGGGAAGAGGGAAGTATGCTGGTAAATTAATCACCAAGTTCAGTCTGTCCTTCCTCAGTTGTCATGGGAAGAGGATGTCAAGGAGTTACTCACAATGAAGGAGGCATTGGTAACATGATTTCTGTAGCAGAAGAGCCTTCTGGAATCTTTTGCTTCCTCTTTATTATACATCTTGTCCAGTATCATCGAATTCCGTGTAACAGTTTACAACAGACGGTGTCTCTGAGGATGACAGGCATTGTGACAGCTTTTATCTGTTTTGTTTTATTTATAACTGCAAGAGCAGATAAATTCTGTGGGCCTGACTTTCAGAGATGCTGCGCAAACTTTGAAAATCGGGTCCTTTCTTGGGGTGTTCAGGAATTACAGTGCCTGGGTGGAATAGCAGTGAATCCACACCAGTAAAATAGAATTCAGTGTGTGTGTCCTCCCCAGATGAAAGCTGAAGAAAACTATTTGTGAGGGTTCTAAACTGGGCTGAAAGAGAAGTGCTGTCAGAGATGTTTTCTTAAGTAATTTCAGGCATGTATGAAGTGGTTTGAGGCAACTCTCTCTGCAACAAGAATGTGCATGATGACCGAAAAGAAATAGAGACGTGTCCATTTTCTGGTACGTTTCCAAATGCAAAGGATGTGCATAACATCTTAAAAACGTCCCTTCTTCCATTCTCCTTCTTTTTATTTATATTTCTGTTTTCCAGTAAGGTCTTAGGAGAAGATTCCATGAAAGTAAATACACACCTTGCTACAGCGTAGGGCAAGCAGATTTGCATTATGGTAAAGTTATGCCACTTCATTCTGGTATGTGTAAACACATCCCAGCTAGACTTATGGCTTGGCTTTTATGTTTCTGTACAGTGGCCACTGCATTGTAATAATTATTTGTTCATGATAGTGAGCGCTCTCCTGCTGACAAACACGTGTCTTTTAGCAACATGGCTGTAGCAGCACAGCCGTGTAGCTAAAAGCTGCGTAGTGTAGACATAGCCTTTGTCTTCACTCTAAAAAGAAAAAAAAAAGTGTGTTTCCATCAAGACAGCTAACTCGAGATTGCTTTCTTAATATAAAATCCTCTGGAAGACAAGGTACCAATAGTTTTTACCTTCAATTTAGCTAATCAAGGTCATTCCCAGGCTGGGAGGGTGGGGCGGTGCGGGGTTTAGGGTTGAGCTGGGCTAGTTACGTTGAGGTAATACCTACCTGTGCCTTCTCTCCACTAGGATTTTACAACAAGTGAGTTGTCTCAGGTTAGCTCTGTTGATGTAAACACACACTCTCTTTTTCTTTTTCTTTTTCTTTTTCTTTTTCTTTTTCTTTTTCTTTTTCTTTTTCTTTTTAATTTACAGTGAAAGCATAGCCTGGGTTTTGGGAGGGGGGGTGCGGGGGGAGAGAATATTAGCACCACAGTGTTATTACCTAATAAAAATAAATAAGTAATTAATCAGGTGTCAAAAGTGACAAACACCAACAAAAGGAAAGGAGAGGGAATAGGATATCATTAAACCTTCAGGGATGCTCTGTGGCTCCAATTGTTTCAAAAAAAGTTCCATGTTGCAGTTTTAATGTGTCATTTTTCTTTGTGAACAAACAAAGGACCTGGTGAATTGGGGAAGGATAGGAGAATTATAGGAACCTGGTGGTGAGGTGAATGGAACCAGGGAAATGTGTCCCCGGAGAGCTGTAATTTTGAATGCGTGTAGGATGTGTTATTTTCTGTACTGCATCCCCTCTCTGTTGGAGGCTGTTTTGTTCTTTGTGGATGGAGTGTTAATATTGTTAAGTTTTCAGATTTCACAAGGGCCATGGAGCATTTTGGATTCAATGTAGAAAATATTCATGTCCCAAGTGGTTCTGCGGCTTCTTGTTCAAAGAGGCTACATTGTTTTTTTTTAAATAGGAAACCTTGTAGAGTATGTCAGTAATTTGCTTTCCTGTTGGACAGTGTGGCATTTATGAAATTACTGTGCTTCCAAGCAGAGGGGAGAGTGCAGAGAAGGCGAAATGGGAAATAGAATTGAGAATGACTCTCTTGTACTGTACAGTATTAGTGGTGGTGGTGTGGAAGGAGGGGTAGGTAGGAGAGACGACTCAAATTGCAGTTTCTCCTGTGATAGCATTTTCAGTTATAGCCAGATAGGCGTCTGTGGATACTTTTGCCCTTTCATTATTCAGGAATGAGACCCATTAGTGAGTCCAAGTTAGGGCTCCTTTGCTGGCGGTTCTAATAGTCTGTTAATGATCTTCCAAGGCTTTAAATATCTACAAATGTGTATTCACAAGAGCTCGAGGCGGGCGGCTGGACAGACAAATTGCAGCCCTTGCAGCAGAGCCACCCAAAATTCTGCTGGAGACACCTTCCATGTTATGTTGCCTTCCCAGTTCCTGTAAATGTCTTTTACGTGCTGAGAAAAAGAGCTACTTTATTCCACTAAGAAGGTTCAGAAGGGATGATACCCCTCCCCGCATAGTTTTTCCAAGGAGCTAATCCCTATGGAAACTGCCAACCTCTGCTACAGTGCTGTGAGCAGCTCTAACGATTTTGCTCCTTGTATTTATTATTATTATTATTATTATTTTATTTATTTATTACCACCACCCTTTTGGCTTTGCTCTTTTCTGCAGTCTGCTGCTCTGCTCTTCTCGAGCTGCCTGAGCTGCAGCGTGCTGCTTGGATTTCTCCCCAGATGCTTCTGGCTGTGAGCATCAGGAGCCCTAGAAGGATTGGGGAGAGCCGGAGCTGCTTTGAGAGGCAGATCCAAGGACTGTAGAAAGTAGCAAACCAGGTGTGGCTGAGGGGAGGACTTTACCAGATCATGAAAATAGTTTTGTGGAAGGCTCAAGAGAATAGAATAAAATAGAGGGCCTAATGCTGCTAGTCGAAGAGGGTTTTCTAAGGCTATGTGTACACTGCACACCTTACAACGGCACGGCTTTGCCACTGCAGCCATGCCGTTGTCAGGTGCGCTGTGTGGCTGCTCTTTATCTCCAGGAGAGCTCTCTCCTGGTGACAAAATAAAACCACCTCCAAGGAGGGGCTCCTACTGACGAAGAGCTGTCCACACCAGCGCTTTTCATCGCTAAAACTTTTGTCGTTCAGGGGTGTGTTTTTGCACACCCCTGAGTGACAAATATTTTAGCTACGAACGTACTAGTGTAGACAAAGCCTAAGAGAATACATCTCGTAGTTCACTACCACCATTGCCCCCTCCTCCAGCTCTGCTCTTTCAGTTTCTTCACCCCTGGATTTCCCCTCTCAATCCTTTCTCTGTTTTCTCCTCCTGTTTTCTTCCCTCCCCCTGTAGCCTATGTATTTTGAAGTCATCATATCCATGTATGTTTGCACACATGTAAGTACATATAAAAATAGGTTCTGATCAGTATAGGAGATTTTGCTTGTGTTTTTTAAAAGGGGAATTTATTTACTTTTTGTGCATTATTCTAATTTGAGGTCCAGAGTGGTTAGGGAAACTGCTAACAGCAGCCATGTTTATTTATGGTTGCTGCTGCCACTGTTTCAAACCAGTATGAGCAAAGTCTGCTAACGATACCATACTGGCTTGGGTTTGTGCCACTCGGGAATTTTTCCTGAGGGATTGATTCCTACATCCTTAGGATTACAATATGTCTCTATGCCAAGATGTCTCTGTTATCTCTAATTACATAGCCATCTTCCTTCTAGTCAGGAATGAGAGGTAATGAAAATTGAAGGTGGGGGGGAAATATGTTTTCCTGGTTAAAATATTGAAATATCAGAGGTTTTGTGCATACAATGGTTACAGCTGTGACCCTCACTTACAGGGCTGTGAAGGAATTTTAAGAGGAGTGCAAGAGAATAAACCTCATGGCTCAAAGAAAGCCTTAAACGTCCATCAGAAATGCTGAAAGTATTCTGAGGCTGTTGAAAGCTTTCCAGTGTTGGAGTCTTTGTCTCTATCCATCACAGGCACTGCAATCTTTGTGCCCCCAGCTTCAAACAAGGACTTCACGCTGTCCTTGCAATCTGCCTTTATGCAGCGGAGTGTGGAGGCTTCTAATTACGAGGCCGAGATGCACGGCGGGTGGGGAGGCGTGCTGTGCCCCACAGCCGTGCACCTGATTATCCATTGCTGAGGTCGTTAGAAGGGTTACTCCTGAGTTTAAGCCTGCTCCACAAGCCCCCTAATTATAGGCTGCTCTGCAAGTTGCATTAAAAAGAAATTGTTGAAAAGACAAAAGACAGAATAACATGTCCTCCCTCATCTTCCCCCTCTCCCCCTAAAACACACACAGACACACACACTCCCCCACCTCTCCCTGCTGGGCCCAGAGCTACTTTTCACGCTTGAGTTGGTGCAAGCTCTGATAAAGCCATTGAAAGATGCAGCAGGGAGACAGAGCGCTCCCAGGGATAGAGGGAAGCAAAAGAGGAAGCCGAAGGAAAATGACCCCCTCCCAGGTAGATACAGCCAGGCGCTGCTTGCTGAAGGAGTTGTCCCACAGAGCAGAATTAGAGAAGAGATTAACCGTCCTTTATTGTTTTGTTTCATGTCCTAGGGAGCAATGTAATGTAGTTTCTTCCGTGGCGAAAAGCGTGCTCCTTCCAGCTTCAGCTGAAGCTTTGGGAAGCCTGGATCACTATAGATAACACATTCAACGTGCAGTATCCCTTGCACATACTGCTAGTTCTCATTTTAATCTCTTCAGACATTAAAAAAAAAAAATCCTAAGCTGTGCAATTCAGTGACATGATTGTTGTGCCAGTTGCAGTGCAATTTCCGAATCCAGGACACGCGCACATCTACTCTTACCTCACAAATGATGGTATTGTGTGTATCCTCCATGAGTGTGTGAAACACACCACTACAGACACGTTGATGTTAGATTGTGGCGTTACTCAACATGCCAGGACAATAGCATCTCTAGAATATTAATAAAACTAAAGATGTATCTATACTCCAGTTAAATATTTCCTGTACCTCTTGTTGTGATTTTAAAGTTTAAGTGAAATTTTAGCCTCATATTCAGATTTTCATGGAGACATCTGCTAGGAGGAATGGTCTGGGGTAGAATGCTCCATCAACTTGAAGAATTTGAATAATTACTGTTATTTAGTCCCTAGGAGCCCAAGTCATGGAGCAGGACTTCACTGTGCTAGGTGCTGTACAAACACAGAGAAAAAAGACGGTCCCTGCCCCAGTAGCGGACAGTCAAAGTAGAAATATTTTAGGAGTGTTGTTGTCCTTAATTTGATGCTTCTTGCTATGGGAGGAAAAGGGATTAGATAATGGCTACGTTTTACCGAGTAGGAATTGGTCATCCAGGTACCTTAAAGTGGCTTTTGCAGTCTCAGCCAGGATTTCTATTTTTTCATTCTGAAGGTATATTTTAAGCAGCTCTTTCCCCGGTCCTTAAGAGTTGTGTTGGTTGGAGGGCTGGAAGACCAACCAGAGATCTCTATATCAGAATAAGCATAGAAATTTCTGGATGCTTATCTGAACCAAACTTTACAAAACTTTTGGGGTTCCCATGCTCCTAGTTTTTTGTACTCTTAAAATGTTATGGCAGGTTTGTTGGATGGTTTTCTATGTAGTTACAGTATAGGGGATGCTGGTTTTTACTGCATGTTCTTGTATGCGATTTTACTACATTAATGTTGGGGTTTGGATGTATTTTTGTCATTGCCTGGGTAGCCATAGAAGTAGGCCAAGCAATGTTTGCAGAGGAAAATGAGAGAATTATTAAAGTTTGGGAATCACATTTGAGCAGGTGAAACTTGGAATCATACTCCATTTTCCTGTAGGTTTTGATAAACCTTGACCCATCTTCTACTTTATGGAAGTGACACCTTATTTCCTCTTGACTATCATTGATTTAATTTGATATATTGCACACATAGACTTTAAGGTCAGAAGGGACCATTATGATCGTCTAGTCTGACCTCCTGCACAATGCAGGTCACAGAATCTCACCTACCCACTCCTGCAATAAACCTCTCACCTATGTCTGAGCTATTGAAGTCCACAAATCATGGTTTAAAGACTTCAAGGTGCAGAGAATCCTCCAGCAAGTGACCCGTGCCCCACGCTGCAGAGGAAGGCGAAAAACCCCCAGGGCCTCTTCCAATCTGCCCTGGAGGAAAATTCCTTCCCAACCCCAAATATGGCGATCAGCTGAACCCTGAGCATGTGGGCAAGACTTACCAGCCCGATATCCAGGAAGGAATTATCTGTAGTAACTCAGATCCCATCCCATCTAACATCCCATCACAGGACATTGGGCCTATTTACCACGAATAGTCAAAGATAATTAATTGCCAAAATCATGTTATCCCATCATACCATCCCCTCCATAAACTCATACACTGGAATTTGCTGTGATCTGTGGCACCCTGCAGTGAGTGGAAAAGGCTGACTCAGTTACTGCTGCTCCCCAATGATATTGTTACTACACTTCCATTTGGCAAACTTCAGTCTTTGTGCAGGGCAGAGCCACCTCTTAGTCACGTTCGTTAAGGCTTTGGCTAATGCATTTGAAGACGAGGGACACATCACACTGGCAAGTAGGTCCCTGCAGCATAGCTGCATGCTATTTCTGTATTCATTGACATATCCCCATGAAGGGATAGCTCAGTGGTTTGAGCACTTGCCTGCTAAACCCAGCGTTGTGAGTTCAATCCTTGAGAGGGCCATTAAGGGATCTGGGGCAAAAATTGGGGATTGTGCCTGCTTTGAGCAGGGAGTTGGACTAGATGACCTCCTGGGGTCCCTTCCAACCCTGATATTCTATGATTCTATGAAGCACAGGGACAGGCATCAGGTACAGGGTTAAATACACTCCTCTGTGAGTTACCTTGTGGTTCATCCACATGGTTGTATCCGTAGGTGTGGCCTACCCACATTCCATCCATTTAACAGAAGACTCTTTCTCTATCCAAGGTAAAGTATTCACAAACCTTTGCCACTTCTTTCTTCCATCATCTGCTGCATCTCTCCTCTTCCTTTTTTCCTTCTGTTTGCACCTCTTTCCTATCCTTTCTCATCCCCATCACAAAAAGAAATGTATACGTGTGTAAATACGAAGATATTTTCTCACTCTGTCTCTACCACCTCCACCCAACAAGAGGAACAGTTCAGAGCTGGCTGCCATCCCACTCAGCTTCTGCTCAGAATGCTGAGTGAAAGTGGCCTTTGTGCTTTGGCATGATTAAATGTGAAAGGTATCAGTTGCCTTGAAATTTCAAAGTGAAATGTTCATGTCAAATGGTATTTTATTGTCTCACATTTACTCCTCGTGTTCTCATTGCATTTATGTTTTAAGAGAGCTTGAACCAGGGCAGTAATCTTGTCTTAAGTCAGGTTCAATAACAGTAGCTGGTGTTTCAGTCAGTAAGTCCCATCAACTTCTGGAGCCTCCTTTGCTGTGCACGTTGTAGGTAGTCACAAGTTTCTTTCTGGCTTTTTGATTTTGGTTCCATAGTGTGTCTGTGCCTAAACTGGCGTAGGGTGTGTTCAGTTTTCCATATTCAGTTTCTCGGTTTCTTCATTCCCATAAGGCCATTGCACTAGTCTGCCTGTTGTCAGTTTCTAGCTGGAGTGTACCTATGCGTGAGGCATTCCGTAGTGACTGGAGATAGCCTCCAGCTGTGTGTTGCTGAACAGTCTCAGGGTGACTGACTTCCTCATTTTATTAGTTTGAAAATAAAATAATGTAAATCCAAAACCACTGAAGATAGGACTGGATTTTATTGTGGCAATTTTCAAACCCCAAATGCGTGCAGGAAAACTGAGCAGCCATTTGCACTGAGCAATAGTTTTGTCACTGGAACCCATTTTAGTGAGTGCAGTGTTACCTATTTTTGAAAAATACTGCTGTATTTCCACCTGGACATCTGCCAAAGAGAGGTGGAAGGGACCTGAGGTTAACATCCCAGCTGAACAGTGACACCTCTAACTGTGGTAATTCCTTTCCCTCTTCTGTATCAGAACTTGGATATAGACCCAAGTCTGACAGAAGAACTCTGCATCAGAGGCCAAATAGATGCAGTTAATATCAATGAGCCTGGGATTGGGGAAGGAGGACGGGGCTACTTCGTTGTTCTTTCTCTGATTAAGGTGTTAAGTTTATAAGAAGGCTTGCACTAATGGGGATGGGATATAATATCACTACTCTAGGAGATGAACAAGTAATGTTTTGGCAGGTTAGTATTTCTTCCTCATTAGTTGCGGGTACATTTTGGAATTATAAACACAAGATCTTAAAGGTGTGTGCACAAGTGAGGCCAAAATATCCATCTAAAGACCTTTCAAGGAAAAAGTATCTGTCACTGTGACAAAATGTGAAAAACAAAATATCCATAATGGATGGACCAGTCCACAATTGGCACTGGCATGATGTGGCCTAGCACCCCTGAAAGGATGTGCTGCCATATATCATGTCATTAATTCCCTCCCGGACTGCTTCTGATCACTGCAAATTGATTTAATATATCAGAATGGCTCTAGCACATTTACGTTATGAGGAGTTTGTGGCAATAATTCCAATTCATTTCAGTTCAGGGCCTGGTGCTTCAAAAGCATGCTGAAGTGCTCTGAAACAGCATGGTGTATACAGAGCTGATGGTATTGGACAGCAAAGGAAAAGGTGCAGGAAAGAGACAACTGTACACATTAACTCCTCTGAATTTCAGTTGAGACTCCACACTGCCGCCACTTGTTGTGTTGCGAATTTCCCCATTTTGTGGGTTTAAGGCAAACCGTAACCTTTATTTTAATGTTGAGGTAGATCTCTGCATTTTGAATGCAGTTTGCTCATTCATATTTAAAAAAGGAGAGCCAGGGTGGAAGACTGTGACTCTTCTTTCCTTCATTCTCTCTTTTTGCTTTATAAAATGATCATTGTTGAGGTAAATAGTATTGCTAACCCCAACCATTCAAAAATTATGAGCCAGGCCCCAAAAATCTGAGATTGTAAAATATAATAAATGTGGGGTTCTTTTTATTTGCGGTCTGGCTTTTGAGTCTTTAGGTTTATGTTTTCTGACTTTCCCCGGCAGCCATGAAGGCTAGAACCTTTTTGAAATATAAGCTGGAATTCTCATGGAATCACAGAAATCCAGGAGGTGGGGCTTTAAAGAAAATACTGCTTACCTCAAAAGTGAATGAAGCACATGTGTTTTAATAAATAAATTAGTCCTTACCTGTGTTGCTAATAACATCTTAGCTTCTATAGACTTAAAGCATTTTATGATTCTAATTTACCGCTTGTGCTGTTTATTTCCTCTTTGCGCTTCACTCAGCTTGATGATCTGAGTTTCATTGTCTAGTTCTCGTACACGGGTGCAGAGTTTCCTAGCTTTTGGGTCCTGACCCTCACAGAGGTCACAGATCGACTCCAGCAGGGTTGCAGGAGATTACACAAAAAAGTACCCTGGTAATTGTGTGACCCCTTAAGGCCACCGTATTGTTGTAACCTGAGAAACCCAACAAGTCCCACTATCCTTAGATTTCTCTTCTGACATTTCACACCATTGCTTCAGCCCTACCAGTATTAATGGCAATATCTAAGTTGCTGGTGGCTAAGTATGTTTTAATCACTGTGATGTTTGCAGCTGCTCTGAGCCTTGTCTTCACCTTCACGTCTGCCGCTGGGGGAACTCAATCAGATCAAAGCTATTGTGGACACAACCCTAGTGGTCCACATAGACTAGTGCAGGATATTGTTCATAGAATCATAGAATATCAGGGTTGGAAGGGACCTCAGGAGGTCATCTAGTCCAACCCCCTGCTCAAAGCAGGACCAATCCCCAATTTTTGTCCCAGATCCCTAAATGGCCCCCTCAAGGATTGAAGTCACAACGCTGGATTTAGCAAGCCAATGCTCAAAGCACTGAGCTATTCCTACACCCCCTGCTAACAGAATAGTATTAAACCTATATCTTGCAAAGATGCCTAAAAACTCAGCGTGGTGGATCACTAGACGATTAAGAGCTCCTTGAATAGCACGGAGCCATCATAGCAACTGTTAGGCCACATCCTCCTAGCTACCAGTACAAGGAACATGCTGGAATGGCCTTTTGACCCAGTGATGATCCCCCGTTGTCCCAGCGTACTCAATGAAGCCCTCAGACTGCTCTGTTTTACACAGGGAAACGCCCAAGCCCCTGGATGGTTCCATACTGTGCAAAGAGAGTATTTCCCCTCTTATCCCCCACCTGCACCAACCCTTTTTCAGCTGGAGTCAAGGATTGGGCCCATTTTCTGCTCTGATTGATTTGTGTTTACCTTGGGTATTTAGTATACAATATGTCAGTTTCCCAGTCTCTGTGGGCAATGCTCTCCTGTGCCCCCAAAGCCTCCAGTATTGATGGATGTGACAAGATAGATTTTTTTTTTCTTTTTTACACAAAGGAGAAACTTAATTGGGCTAATTATCTGGTTTAATTGCCTGCTTAACTATGGTTCTAGGAGCTGTGTAAGCTGATAGTACAGACCAACGGTGCTTTTAAATCTTAACCCCTTTCCTTTCTCTTAAAAGCTAACGTTGGTGTTAATTTACATTCACTAATAATGTAGCTGATAATACAGAGTTATTACAAATTTCAAATCTGGTTGGCTCTGCTGGTTTCAGTGCATAGTTTATCTTGTTTTTCTCTGGCCATCAGATAGATCATCATCTCGCTGAAATGTGACTGAGGCCCAAGGTGGAGACTTCCCTGCCTTTTATATTTTTTAGAAAGGAGGGTGGGGAAGAGGACTTACAAAAACAGATTTTTCATGCCTTCCTCTCTGCTTTCTTTATGTGCATATGTAAATGTATGTAAATATATACAAGGGATGTGGATCTAACCCCCCCACACATACAATGTATGTGTTAAACTCACAATCATTAATCAATTTTGGGGGGAGAGACGACTCTAGAAAGGCTCTTTGATGATAGATGTATACAAGTGACTATGCTTGTATTTGTGTTTATTAGCCAGCACGGTGCTATAAAAAAACAATAAAATAAAATAAAAGCACCCTCCAGGTCCCTGAGGATAAGAATCACTATAGGGAATAAATGAAAAAAAATCCCACCTCTCTTATAGCAAACTCCACTATCTTTTACCATCTGTCTCATTTTTTATACTGAAAATGAAAAATGTGTCCAAATGAGATGTTTGTTACATAGAAAAAAAAATTAGAAATAATACAACTTATGGTAGAGCGGTAGTGAAAGTTGTAACTAATGTTTTATTTGTTACAGACGGAGCTGGTAACACCACATATTGTTAAGGTTGCCGAATACTTCCCATTATAAGACCTATTTTCAGTTGCTTTGCCAAACCTTAACTGTTTGGGTTGAAACTTTGCATACCAGATCTCTTCCTCAGGCAGAATATTTTTGTAAAGTTTCAACCGAAACTCTTCAGCTTTTTCCAAGAACGAGGCTAGGAGAAAATGTTGTTTTGCAAGGTAAAGAACATTGGTGGCTTGTTCTTTGAGAAGCCTTAGTGCCTTATAGAATAGAATGGAATAACATTGTTATTCTTTGGTGTGTATGCTTGTTACCAACAATTTAAACCATAATTGATTTATAAAGTTACTTAAAAAGAAAAATCTTAAGGACATGAGCAAAAGTGTCACTATTATTCGTTAAGCTCCGATAATCTGCTTTTCATTGTTCAAGACAAATTAAAGGCAATTCCTGCCCTGAAGAGTTTATAATCAAGTGGGGGGGAGTTACAGATAAGAAGAAGAAGAAGGTTCATTGCATGTCTCTTTCACAGTCAGCCTTAATATGTGTCCAGAGCTGCTGAGCAATGAATTGTTTTGCTGTCTGGTCCCACTGGTGAAAGGGTGTATTAGATAGACAGACCTCCTTTTTCCATTTCTACTCCAGACAGCAAGAGCAGGATGCACTGAATCCCAGAAAACACGAAACCCCAAACATTTATTGTACTGAAGGCCAGCCCAGCCAGTCTTGTAGAGTTGCATGTGACCTTGTACAAAACCATGTTTTCCAGAAGAGCCAGACTGCAAAATTGGATTGTGCATCTGTTTAAAGAAACCAAAGCTAACACCACCACCAGTGGGTTTCCTCTGTAGAGTCCTACTGCTTTGTAGGGATAATCAGCAGAAATCAGGTTCATTTAATCAGTTTGGTCTGAAACCAACCAAATAAGGGGCTTAGATTGTTTTCTCTTCTTCTTCCCCTTTGCTCTTGCATGTGTCTATATCCGGGGTCAGCAACCTTTCAGAAGTGGTGTGCCGAGTCTTCATTTATTCACCCTAATTTCAGGTTTCACATGCTGGTAATACATTTTAACATTTTTAGAAGGTCTCTTTCTACAAGTCTATAATATATAACTAAACTATTGTTGTATGTAAAGTAAATAAGGTTTTTAAAATGTTTAAGAAGCTTCATTTAAAATGCAGAGGGGTGGCCAGGACCCGGGTAGTGTGAGTGCCACCGAAAATCAGCTTGCTTGCCACCTTTGGCACGCGTGCCATAGGTTGCCTACCCCTGGTCTGTAGTGTGAAATATCCAATAAAAATATATTTTGAGTGTAAAAAGTGGCTTTTCCTCATTAGGTACAAAATTGCTGTACCTTCTACTTAGCATTCTTGCAAAGCTAATCAGGAGATGCTGGGGTATGACTGAAACCCTTGGAGTTCACAAGAAACAGCAGACCTGATTCCATCTGCTCTAAGACCAACAATCAGTCACCAGCCAGGGAGTGGGGAGCGGGAATGGGAAGGGGAGGTAAATGGGAAAAGAAGAATCCTATTTTCTGTACTGTGCCCAACACTGAGAAACAGATGGGTTTGCTGCACTGTGCCAACTTTGTCAAGGTGTGTCTGGCATTATTTTAGGAAAGCAGAAATGGGTTTTGACTTTTCCTTGATGCTATCTAGAATTCCAGAGGGAACATTGAGTTATGGAGGTCAGTAGTTTGGAAGCAAGCTTGACTTTGCTTTACAGTAGTTATTGGTAGTTTGTATCATCCTTTTTGTATTTGCGATCCTTGAGTCTGCCAAGCTACTGTGTGGGGTCTCCTGTGCTGTGCTTCTTTGGGTCCAATGTAAGTTCAAAAAACCCTACAAATGGGTCCCTTCCCTATTACTGGAGGTAGCTACAACTTTATACAAGTTATTTTAAAATGTGTAGTATAGTGATTTTTTTCCTCCCCCTCACCAGAAAAATACAAAAAACTGAAACCTTCAATGTAATGAGCAAGACGTTTGGTTTAATATAACAGTCATGATTACCAACATCAGGAATTCACACACATGTCTACTGCTTTATGCTTTTAATTTCCTCCTCCTAGCATTGTATCTTTAACACAGCAAAAGCCCAGCATAGAATCATGGCTTCCATATATATAGGTTGCATCCTTTGAATGGTACCCTTGTCTTTAATGGTTTCATGGCCAACTATGAAATTTATTATTTTTTTTAAATGTGAAGCATACACATTTGTGTTGGATAAATTTGGACTATGATTTTGATAAAACATATTAGATTAGTCCACTGTGGTGGTTTCTCCAGATTTCTTTCCTCTTCCCTTCTGTTGCCAAAGTCAGCACTTCTAGTTTGTATTACAGTTGAGCTGAAGCCACGGAAATTCAAACCCAGATCAGAATTTTCCTAAACTCTTGGGTTTTAGTTTGGAGACTTCTCCTCCATACTTTTATTTTTAATAGAAGTAGAAAACAAAAACCCAATTCTGGAAAACACTTAAGCATCTTGGTTTCAGTATGATTTAAGCACATCTTTAAAGCTAAGCATCGGCTTAAGTGGTCTCCTGAATGGGGGTGCTCTCTGAAAGCCTTTTGTGCATTTTAAAATGTTTGTGGAGATTCATTTCCCAAATCCCTCTGCATCCCGTACCTGGAGATCATTTTGGGGAAGGTGTTAGTTGGTGTGTTTTAACATGAAGGATTGTTAAGCCCTTTAGTTTCATCACAGCCTTTTCATCTCTTTACTGAGCAGATTGGGAGGGTCATGTCTGTGCTGAGGTCACAAAGCCTTCTAACCACACACCACACGCACTTGCACCTTCTTCAGCTCAGGAAACTGCAGCTAAATGTGGCTTTAGGTATTGTGGGGCTTCTGTAGATACATATGGAAAAGGGCATAAACTTGAACCCTTTACCATTAACAGAGGCCACAGGAAAATCAACCGGGATAAAACTATCAGAGCTGAACAGTTTTCACACTTCCCAAGAACTATCCAACTTCTGAAGATGTTATTGTTTCAATAGAAGTTAACCCGTTAATTGCTTGTCAACACTATTGATATGTTAGCAAACGAGTGCATCCAGTCTGCTGAACGGAGACCATGTACATCTTGCAGTCCTGTCCCCTGACATGGGCATCCCCTGTTCAAAACTGCAGCGTGGACACATGCACCAAGTATGCTGGTGCTGGTGGGTCAAGTTTCTTCTGCTCCACAGCTACTCGGTGCTTTGGAAAGCCTCGCTTGTGAGTACTCTGGCCATTTTCCAAGAGGCGGCTGAGCATGGAAAGCATTAGCTGCTGACTCATTCGAGCCTGTCTGCTTCTGACATCAGCACAAAAGTAGAAGAGCAAAGCCAGGTCGCTGACACTATTAACAGGCCAAGTGCAAACATTGCAGAGCATTTTAGAATACTTTTACTTTTAAAGAAAACAAACCAATGAGCAGGCATCCTACATTTTTCAAGCTGTGTCAAAGTACATGGAGCTAGAAACACACCTGGAAATTGAGCCTTATCATAAATTTACAAGGTGTGTTTGGCTCAGCCAGGTAAAGCTGTGTGAAGAGCAAAATGCCTTACACAGACATAAGAGAACCCAGTGACTTTCTCTCCCCTGTCATGGAAATTGTCATTAGGTGGGAGTCCTTGTCTGAAATCGTGGGAGTGGCAGCAGAGCATTCTCAGTGGAGGACCCTCTCTCTAGAATTCACTTTCTGGAGGCTCACCAGACCCCGAGGATGGCAAGCTTTAAAACAGAGTATGAGGTGCATCTGTTTAAACTGGTTGGTTAGGGATTTGGGTTGATGGCTAGGGGAGTTGCTTCTGGCCACTGCATGGAGGAATAGTCTTTTTTTGTGGCTGGTGCTTGGCATTGGATATATAGACTGTTTTGTTTTTTAATTTTTGTATCCACACACAGACAGTCACAGTGGGTGTGGTACAAAGGAAATAAATCATTATGTTTGGGAAGAGCAGTCTGCGTGCAGTAGGTCAAATATCCACCCCATGAACCTTGCTTTGTCTTCTATAATTCGTATATCCAGAACATCCACCACACACTATGCTTTTTAAAGCATAGTGTGATATTCCCCATATCATGTCTGTGTGTCAGGATATAGAAGGCTTTCCCACTTGAACTTGCTGGTCACATAATCCTTAAAGGTTTTGGGCCTTCTTTCTTTGGTCAGTTTGCTTTTGAGTTGGATTGCCATAGGAAATGCAGCAGGCATCATACGAAAAGGAAGAGTTTATTACAGAGATGAGTAGCCTATTGGAAGCAAAAGACCATTCAACCTATGGACAGTTTTCTAAAGTCAGGAGTCTGGGGAGTGGATCTGAGTGTATAGTAACAGCAGAGAGACTAGAAGAAAGGAGAGTCGTAGAGTCTTTTCCCGCTAGAGTAAGGGGGCCCTGGAAATTAAACTGTCCTCTCAGTTTAGAGGAGTTCCCTCCTGCACTGGATTGTGGCGTGTTGGGGAATTTACAGTTATTGTGAAGAAACTTGGTTTTCCACTGCCTGTATTGTTCCTGTTCTGTACGTTAAAAAGATAACTTCACTTTCCAGTTGAGTCAGTCTGGAGTATTCATGGGCATTAAAATGTTCTTGAAGACAGCAATAAGATTGAGGGGACAGCCTGTAATGTGAGGCAAGATGAGAAAATTCAAGGTTAGACATCAAAAAACTAAAACACTGGACTCCAGAGATGCGCAGAGTGGTATTTCAATCTATGACGGATGGAAAAGAGACTGAGCTCCACATCTTCCAGCATTACACTCGCATACACCCATTCAGGAGGCTATGTCAATCAGCACACCCCATCTGTGTGGCAGTCTGGGGGCAGATTAGGATATGGTCAGCTTCGTCTGCTTTAACTCCCGGAGGGAAGGCAGCATTTGATTTCCCAGGAAGATTAATGAGACACTTCAGAGCCTCCAAATCTGGCTTCTTCCAAATGAGGGCATTTGTGCTTATGTCTGTTCTAGAGACATGAGCGGAGCGGCATTTAGAGAGAAGTAAGCGACTCTCCCTCCCTTGATTCCCTTTGGGCCAGGAGTTCTGAAGTGCTCTGTCAGAAGTTCTCTCTTACTTCCCACCCTTGGTGTCCCAGTTCCTGGTGGTGTAGTCTCCTCCCTCAACTCTTGCTGGGAAGAAGCAGTGATGGCGACAGCAATGTACCTGCCAAAAGATGGACCGAGATAGATACCCCATTGCTGAAAAAAGGCGCAAAGGAGCAGATGTAAAACCACAAGCAGCAATCAAAATATACACCATGTTTAAAAATAAATCAGTGGTTCTTGAAGAAGGAGACAAGGCCCTGCCAGGCTGTCACATGTTAAACAGTAGCAGTGGAAGGTGCAGGTGATACTTTCAGGTGAGCAAAACCCTTAGAAGCTGGAATTATGCTTCGTTCAGCATCATAACAAAGGAGGAATTGTCATCGGTGTCATGTGATGCTTAATATAAGAGAGGAGAGAGCTCAAATGCAGGAAAGGTCTGAGAGGGCTTCTTGCCTCTCCCATCTCCACCCTCCCCCGAAAAATAGGCACCAAATAAATCTTTGTGTCCATCTCCTTGGAAATGTATTAGAAGTAAAACTGGCAGGAACATATTGCCTCCCCAGCTACCACTTGCAGTATAACACCAATATGCAATGTGTTCCTTTCTAATCTCTCTCATTTTTACTCTTCTGTAGTGCCTCTCATCTTAGTATCTCCAAATACTAAATCATTTGACCCTCACAACACCCCTGTGAAGCAGATATTATTTTTATCCATTTTACAGATGGATAAACTGAGGCATGGGGAAGTGGGGGACTGGGGTTTTCAAAGGAGTTGAAAAGAACTCAGTGCCCAAGGAAATTTAGAAGGATTTCAGCGCCTCACTCCCTTTGGGCTCCTTTGAAAATCCCAGTTGTTGTGATTTGCCCCAACTGTCACACAGTAAGTCAACAGCAAAGTCAGAAAGAGTATTAATTCTTTTGCACTCTGAGTGTGTATGTAGCTTTACAAAGAGCTAGCACATGATCCCTGCAATAAAGAATTTGCAAGCAAGGTTGAAACAATATGCACGAGGGATGTAGACAAACACTGGAGGCGGAGTACTGGTAGGATGACAAGACAGTTGCTAAGGTCATCAGTGCAGGCACTATAAGGCGTCATCTGAATTTTTCTTCACTTTCCTTCTGCCTTTCTTTGTGTAGTCTGGCATATGCACATACAGACACTTTCAGCTGCTAAGAGGAGGGTTAGAGTCTTTAGGCCTCATGAAAGAAGTTTGATTTAAGGAGACACTTGAAGGAAGAGAGGATGAAGGCCTGGTGGATAGAGGCCAGTAAGGGGTTTCATGCTTTGGATGCTGTGCAGGAGGAGGCCAAGCTAATTTATCTACTTAGGGTTTTATGCCTCAGTTCATTACCATGGCAACTGAGCAAATGGAGATGAGAAGGCAGTAAAAGGGATTGGTTGTTAGACTTGCTGGATGGGGGGGGGGAATAGGGGATGTGGAGAGTGAAAAGGTATATACTAAGTATAGTTGAGGTCAGGGGTTCTCAAACTTCATTGCACCACGACCCCCTTCTGACAACAAAAATTACTACACGACCCCAGAAGGGGGGACCGAAGCCTGAGCCTGCCCGAGCCCCGTCACACCGGGCAGGGGGCCAAAGCCCAAGGGCTTCATCCCTGGGCAGGGGGCCTATAGCCTGAGCCCCACCACCCAGAGCCCTGGGCAATGGAGCTTGGGTTTGGGCCTCGGGCGGTGGGGCTTGGGCTTTGGCTTTAGCCCTGGGCCCCAGCCAGTCCTGGAGACTCCTTTAAAACAGGGTTCCAACCCACAGTTTTGAGAACCGCTGGTTTAGGTCCTTGAAGGCAAGGATGAGACACTTAAATTTGATGAGGAAGGAATTGGAAGAGGGCAAGAATAAAATTCAGGAGGCCTGCTTCTGCCACAGGGAGAAAATCCCTTCCACGTCTGGTTTGGAAATAAGCCACCAACGTAGCAGTAACAGTAGCTTCTAGACTTGTGTGTCTGCTCCTTTGGCTGGTTCTTACCAGAAACTGTCAAATGGAGCAAAATGGAGCTGTCTGGTTTGGAACCATCTTAGCTAGAGTCAGCTCCCTGAAGACAGTTAATAACTCACCTCACGCCAACCCTCCTCTTTCTCCCTTCACACCCCAAGAACTGGGCAGCAAGGCTGTACAAGAATTTGGGGCCTTCTAGGATAAGCTAGCAGCCATGGAACTGGCCTGTACCATGTGGTGGCTGAGGTGATCTGCTAAAGCTATTGCCATTTTGCTAGGCATCCACAGTTCAAAGCATAATCCTGTTTAGACACTGGGTTGACTTTCCCTTTTTTAATGCTTTAAACAGGGTTATGTGTTTAGCAGTTATTTGTTTAAGCGTTCTCCATGGTATTTGAAAAGCCTCTTTAAAGAGAACTCCCGGTGTTGGGTTTTTTTTTGTTTTGTTTTTTAAAGAAAGAGGAGAGAAAGTGATGCAAAGAGTGGCAGACTAGCACATTCCCTCTGAGTTGGCACGCAGATAAGCGTGGGTATCATTTCAGAGACACTGCGCTATACACAGACCTGCCAGGGCTCCCTCACACCTGGTATTAAATCAGCAGAAAGCCTTCCACCTTCTGTTGCTGGGAGTTATGCTCTTTAGAGCTGAGTTCGACAGTTGTTATTGCAATTTTGTGGTGCTCTTTTGATTTACAGCTGTTTTTACGACCATGGAGACAGCCACAAATCGAGGAAATCTCATAAAACAGAGAGTAAACGTCTCCTTCACAGCCCAGGCAGCGTTTTGGCATCCGCGCTTATTCCATAGAGCAGGATGTGTAAACAATATTGTGTCCCCTGAGTGGCTGATATCAGTACAGTTAAGTGGTAACAGCTTGAAAAATGCATTTCTCGTATATTAGCGGTAAAACTCAAAACGGGCCCCTAGGCTAAAGTAAATTGGTGACATTTTGCAGCAGAAGGGGAAAAAAAAAATAAGGGCAGGAGTTGGAAATGCGGAGCCCCAGCTTTGAAAGCAATGGGATTGGAGCCAACATTGGATTTATCTGCATTATTACAGTACAAAAATAAATCGATCCACCAAACTTGTTGCAAAGCATGCCTAATTGGAGAAGACAGATTATATATGTCCGCTTTAAAGAGGAGAAAAAGTCATCCACTCCCCCCCCCCATCCTACCCAAAAGATGAAGTCAGGAAATTCCACATTTAATCGAATTGTCATGGGCAGTAGCTTCCCAGTTCCTGTTATTTAGCACATTGAGAAGTGCACAGTGCCTGTGTCCTCCTTCCTTGCACCCCTACACACATTGTACCTCACTCAGTTGTGCATTGTGACTGTAACTCCAAAGAGACAGCCTTCCAAGCTGCTACACTGTGAAACCCAGTATGACACTGATAACACACTTCCAATTATAAAAATGTTTACCACTAATGCAGTGCTTTTTGTCTCCAGAAAGGCTCACAAACATTAATGAATCCTCCTGATGATCCAGAGAAGTAGCTAAATATTTAATTCAAATTGCAGATAGAAAGACTGTGGCAGAGATCGTACATGATTTGCTCAAGGACATGGAGTAGTCAAAGTCAAATCCTGAACTAGAACTCAGGAGTTCCAGACTCCCTGTCTATTCAGATCACTGTGTCATGTCTCTGTCCTGACCTTGTTGAGGAGGGTGATTTCTCTAATTCAGGCACATAGTCTGTGCACCTTCCCATTTCCCTACACAGTTTTGATATGTAGGGAGATACTGTACATTCTCTGGCCTTTTCTCTTTTTCAGGAGTTTCTAATCTTTTCGGTCTTTTCTAGTAGGATTTTAATCCCAGTTCTGTCCGTTATATCCAAGTGCCTCTAGTGGCCAGGATATATGTGTGTTTGAACTGCAGTGTTGTAGCCATGTTGGTCCCAGGATATTCGTGAGACAAGGTGAGTAAGGTAATATCTTTTATTGGACCAACTTCTGTTGGTGAAAGAGACTGCAGCATTTAGAACAAAAGCTTTCTAAAGGGTAGAGACCGAGTAACATACAAGCAAGTGAAATGTCTGTTGCTTATTGACCTGCATGGTAGATAATAAGATTATATAGGTATCATATAAATACCTGAGAGAGAGACTGGTTCTGCTATTTCACCATGTTTCAAGATTAAAACATACGTATTGTTTACATATTGAATAGTTTCTGCTGTATTCACGTGTAGAGCCAATGTTATCTGATTGGTGTGACTGGAGGTAGCAGTTGTTGTGTGACTTGTTAGTTTAATTACCCAAGGGTCTATTGAATACCAAGCACGGTGATCCAGCATCGCTGAAATCCATTGTCTTTTCAGCTTGTGGAGCAGTACTATCAGAGATCCTTACACACCTGGCTTCTTATGGCAGAGAGAGCTCTAGAGCAGAGAAGCTGGCTTCTTTTTCCTGTGCTGCTAATCACAACCCACTATTCTCTTCCCACTCCCAGTTAGCTTAGTGCATTACATATAAGCCTTGATTCCTACAGTAATCAGTAGCAAGATAAGCAGGCTGGTTCAGCAAAGGGTCTGCGTATGGGTTCAAGAGGATGAGAAGATAGCTGCTCATGCTCTTTATTTTGTTATATATATTTCACTGCAATATACAGTCCTCGTTTCCTTTTTGTTTTGCTTCATCCTGTATTGTTTGGAAATAACTAACTTTGAGGTTCAAAATGGCTGTGGGACTTAATGCATCCTGACCTTACAGATCCTCAGAACAAGAAGAAGGGGGTTGCTCATCAAAATTATCCTATTGGTGTTAAATCTGCAGGAGTCTGCTGTGCTGAAAGAAATTTCTCATCCAGAAATTATTTGGGTTTTGGTTTTTGTTGGTTGGTTTGTTTAATAAAAAGGACCCAGGAAAATCAGCGTTTCCACTTCTCACGATTTTATCATGACTCATGATATTGTTTTTTTGTTTTTCTTAAAGTTACAACTTCTGGAGTCATGTTATTGCATGAGAATCTCAACTCACTTTTTTTTTTTAAATGCAAGTTCCTAGCCCTCATGGCTATGGAGAAAAGCTTGAAAATGTACTCCCTAAAGGCTCAAAACTCTGAGGAAAATAAAGGGAAATTGAGTGCAACATTTTATTTTTAGAATCTCATGGTTTTTAAACCAATCTCATGATTTGTGGGATCCTGATTGGGGATTTTAGAGTGTTGGCATTGTTCTCAGACAGGCATGGAGATGGGGGCTACTGAAGGCGCTACCAGTAACTTTGATGTAAAGAAAGAAAAGACATGTAGCCACTGGCCACTTAGAATATCAGATCTGCCACTGCTCCCAGCCCTCTGCCAGGACACAATAGATGAAATGCTCAGAATGGGTAGGGCTGGCACTACTCTAGTATGATTTATGGTGTCATAGTATGCCCGTTGTAATAAGAACCTCTCCTACACACTCTGTTGACGGGATAGGGAACTTTCCAATAAACCTCTTAACTAGGAATGTTTAGAAGTTGCTGAAATGAAAAGAAGGAAAAATTACATATGCAGCGAAAGCTACAGTGACTCTCTCACTGCAGGTCCAGGTTGCAGCTGCTGTCAGCAATTCCAAGAGTGAGAAAGGAACATGGCGGGCGTTCATCCCAGCCCTCTGGTTACCCCTTTATAAAGATGTACCCTTTGCGCTTGGCAAGGGGGCTTAGCGTATGCCCGAACATAGCTTCCAGCATGGTTCCAAGAATGCATTGCGTATATGTTAAGTACTGATGAAGTGCTGTATTCCCTTCGCCCTGAACAAAATGGGCAGGTATGGAAATGGGCAAACTCCAAGGGGAAAGGAGTTTTATCTCGTTAGCCACGACTCTTGCAGTGTGGGATTTCAGCATCCTGTTGAGTCATCCATGTTTGAAAAGTGAGCCACTGGATTTTAATTATAGGGACGGGTCTGAATATTGTCACTGGTCTTTTATCTCTTGAGTGGGCCAAACCAAAAACTGAATCTGAACACCACACATTTGAGGGAAAGTTCAGCTATGGGCCTGAGCTTGGCAACTCAGGATCTCTGCTCAGTGATGAAACACCTTGTGTATCAAAGGGAAAATGCGACGTCACATCACCCTCTTAAGGGTTAGTGTTCTTCACCCCGGAGGATTGTCTGAGACATGCTCACAGTTGTCTAGAAACCCACCCAGCCTGCCTCAACATCGGGTGAACTTTTTGTGACCAAACTGAATGATTTTCTATACACAAGTGGAGCCTCTCTCCCCCGCCCACCTTTCAATGCCCCTTCCTTCCTTTGGTTTGAACAGCTGTGAAAGGAGTGGACCCCAGAAAGAACGGTGCTTTTGTGCAGCACAGTTATGTGTTTAACATAATAAATGTTTATTGTCCTCTGGAGCAAAGGAGCAATAGGCTAAATTATAGCCTGGGGAGAGAAAGCTAGAATCATGAGGTAGAGGCTGTTAATTATCTTTTTTTAGCTGTCATAATGTACTGGTGTTCCCCTCTAGCCCACCCCCTCCCCCTAATCCATTGCCGCCATCATCACTATCTCTAAAATATCTGCTTCCCTTACTATTGCATCTTCCTTCTCTTCCTCCTCCTGCTCTTTCATTTGTAAGGCATCTCTGGCCTCCAGAGAGATTTGTGACTTCTCTCCCAGCAGCCGCTTAAGGTGATAAAGGCCCTCAGGCTGCCTCTCTCTGATTAATCAGCCCTTGTGCAGCCTCGATAGGGTGTTAATTTGTAAACTCGGTGGACAGGCAGCCGTGATAAGCCTCAACAGCTGCTGTACGTCTGCCATGGGGGATGGGCAGATAAGGCTACAGCCCTGGGATACAGCCAAGAAATATTTTGGAGCAATGAATTAGAAACAATGAAAAGAGCCTTCTGCAAAGAAGCTCCTTTTGGGATGGTGCAGATAATATAGCAGATTTCAATAGTAGTGAACAAGAGCCTTTCCCCTTATAAATTCCATGACCTTCTAACCCAGAATAAGGCAGATAACAATCAGATTTCACAAATGTAAAAGACAAGGGAACTGTTGCCAGAAGTATTTGCGTCCAAGTTATGAACATGTCCATACACCATGATACTGGCTAGTAGAACTACACAAACCCTTACACGCATCGCACAGATTCCGTTCAACCAATTTTTACCGCAGTTAGCCTGATTCTTTAAATGGGGATTTGACACTAACTCCGTATGAGACTGTTTAGCAGGAAATGTAACTTGCACAAAATGGCTGGATGCAAAGGGAATGCAAAATATCTCAGGGGGCCCCAATAGGTAAAGGTGTATTCCTAAAATATAGATAATGCATGTGTGAGTGCACATACATAAAATGCCAGACTATATATGTCTCCAGCCTCCACACAAACCATGTGAAGATAACTTTTCCTCTGACTTCAAAAGCCAGAAAATTCAGAATCATGAGGTATTGCAGCGATCTCTGAAGGAGCTAGGCATGATCTTCAATTCCATGTAGGATAACTAGGAAAGTTGAAGTGAGTCAAGGACAAAATGAGAAGCATTTACTTTGCTTATGCGGCAAGGGTGATTACAGTCAAACATTCCCATTGATTTAACATACATTAATTTTATTTTTTATTTAATCAAGGATATATCCCTAAAAATTGAGGGGAGGAATATTTTTTTGAATTTGTATCAGCTCCTTAGTTCAGCTGAATCCCAATAACTCTTCCATTGTTGACTTCATTGATAATACTCCTGTTATCTGAGAACAGATGACAATATGCGACAGATCACAGAAGCTGTTCCTTCCTTGCCTGCCAATGCAGATTGTTACTTGGAGCCTTTTTGTATTGCAGCCGTTCTCAGACCGTAACCTTTATATGAAATCGGATGTCTTGCAAAATCCTCTTGGCCTCCAGAATGTGATTTGCAGCCGTTTGTGTTGCTGCAGGTTCCAGGCGGGATTTGGGTGACCCATAATTGGTTAAAAGAGAAAATAAAATTAAGGTTGCCCTTGCAATGATGGCAGGTGGTACAGAAATGAATTGCTTGGCAGTGTAGATCTGGCTCTTCCTCTCCCTCCTCCTCCCACCCGTTTTTCCCTAGGTTGCCAAGTCCTGTCTGGCAGGCCATTACAATGATAAATGCAGGTAGCTGGCAAGGACCACAGTTAGGAGTTTATTCTAGTGAGCCAAGCCTTGCTTGGCATTCCCCATCGGTGCCAGCATTTGCATTCTTACTCAGTTTAATGGAAACCAGGACGTGAGGTGTGAATTTATGTCTGCATCCGTCCAGAAGAGCTGGGATAATGAAATGCCAATTCAGCCCTGGGAGCAGCAGAGTAATTTGGTGGGTACCTAACAACAGTCTGCCACCTGTCATTTGCAAGACATTCCCTGCCCTCCCCACATCACTCCTCTCTGTGATGCAGCCTTTGAATTATAAGACGTTTTAGGTAATTCTACAGAGAGCACTTTCCATTCCTTTGATTTAACACAAATAAAATCTGTGTCCTGGCCAAATGATAGCTTGGCTGGATAGTTGCAAGCTGTAATGACAATAATACAAACTAGTGTAGTAGTGTGTTATTACAGTGTTCCCAACCTTTCCTAGTCATAGACAAGTTTCGTCCTACGTTTTGTAACGAAAGCTGAAACAGTAGCTAACTCTATGGCTATGTATCAGCATCGAGGGGGTCATGCGATAAAATTTAGACTGCAAATACAGACTGAATATCAGAAAAACCTTCCTGACAGTGAGCTCTTGTCATGGAGTATAGTAGCCCTTCAGAAGAAGGTGTGAAAGCTCCATAATTTGAGATGTTTCAAAGTCGGTTGGGCAAAACCCTGGAACAATGCACCATAAGGAATAGTTCTGTACTAGCTGTGGGGCGGATTAGCTGACCTTAAGATAGTGAGTCTTTCCCATCACTAATCTACAGGGAGAGAACACAACCTGGTCAAATGAGATGTCCAGAAGACTCTCCACTCTTTATAATTCATAGACAAATATTGTCCAGAGACAAAGCTGGTGCTCTTAGCCACTGGGAGGGAATTAAGAAGATAGCCTAAGGAAGAGTCGAGTGTAATCTTGCCATTTATCACAATTTAAAATAATTTCCTACTAGAAAGAGTTGGAAGAGAAAAGAAAGCAGTTTCTGTTTCACCTCCGGAACTTCTGGCTTTTCCGCTGATTATCTGGCATGTCTTTGGTGTGGAAGATCTGAAAGACACAGTGGCTGGGCACTTGATAAAGAAAATACCAGTGCCAATTAGGAAAGGAAAAGAGGAGCGTAAAACTATGATGAGCCCCAGCAGCACTTTTAGAGGTAGTCTTGATGAGAAGGGCACTGAGATGAGAGAGAATATTACCCCATAGTGCAATTTCATTTAAAGTAACTAAGGACATGCAGGCTAAAATGTAAAGTGAAGCTCCTTGGCTGTGTTTAACAAGGACAGCTGGAAATGCTTCTCTCTGCCCAGTGTCTCTGAGAACAGCTTAGGGGGTCTTCCACAGCTGTAGGACCAGTCTTGTCGAGGCCCCATGAACTTTCTGACCTTTTTAAAAAATGCATTTATTTATTTACTTATATTGTCCAGAGACAAAGCTAACGCTGTGGCGCGAGGGTGGGGAGGAAGAGGAGTTTGGCCTTTTCCTCTGGGAGGCAGCAATTGCTGAGAGGAAGCTGAATCACAAAGCATGGCTAATAGAGGGAATAGGAAAGGGAAACAGTGGGCTGTAGATGCTCTCTAGGGGTGGGTTTGTGGGGGAGATGACAGAAGGGGGCAGGGAGGAAAGAGGAGTTAGCAGGCCTCTGCCCTGAGGCTCTGATAACAGACATGCTTGTAGGTCAGGCATCATGCTGCTTCCAGAGCATCATGTCAGCAAAGACTTCTCTTCCAGTGCGGAAAGGAGGGCACTTCTGTGCAACAAACCCAGAGATCTGAGTGGCATGTGTTACAGAATTACAGTTACTTTTTAATCCAAAATAATTCAACCTCCTTCAAAATGATTGTAAGTGGTGGGGAAAGTGCTCTGGATTCAAAATGTTGTTTTGTTTTTCTATACAACACACCATTCTGTTGCCAAGAGAGTAGGGTGAAAAAATAGCCATAAATATAGGGCCTACATTAAAAATTATGGGCTTGATTCACCATTGTCCTGCAGCTTGTGCACTTGTGTATGTAAGTGCAACCTGGGTGTAAAATGTTACCATGCAATTCTGATCAGGTTGTGTTTCGCGTCCACTTGGCACTGGTGTGCATGACTACACACACTGCAGTGCAGCCGTGAACTGCCCCCGTGTCCTGTGCTTTCAGGCTCCCCACAGCCTCGTGCAGCTGACTCGAGTCCCAAAACTGTGCCAACCTTGAGGATGCTGGGCCAAGGACCAAGAAGTTAAACACAAGAAAATCTATGTTCACTGAAGTTCTGGGGCTACTGAGAAATAAAAATTTTCAAGTGGAAAAGGGGCAGAGGTGATGCCTTTTTGAATAGAAAAAAGGTGTGCTATGAAGTGCCCTTTTCCATGACAGCAATATAACTGGATGCACACACTACTTATGTCAATTAACTTGACTTTGGGGCTTTGCCTGACATTTGGCAAGAACAGAATATAGTCCAAGAAGCTTCCTGTTACTAGTGAAGCCTCTGTTAAAGTGAACCTTCACCCCTAATGCCCAACACCTATCAGTTGCTCATAGAAAGGCCTTTAATGAAAGGTCAGAATTGTACCGGAAACCTTTAGGCTATTTTAAGGCAGTCACTTTATCAAGGAGTTGCCTGTTGAGTGTAGTTCATAGTGTGGATTTCTCCACCATGTGTTATCAGATGACTGCAGCACAGCAAAAGTTTTTGTTTTGTAAATTTAGATAGATCTGCACAATGCATTCTTTTGCCTGTATTGCCCAAATCTGGAGTTTTTTCTTGCTTAGGGGTTATCACTTATTATTAGTGAGCTTGGCATTTAAATAGATACAACCTTGGCTTGAAGGTGAGTGGCCAGATTTTCAAAAGTTCTCCTCCATTTCAGCAACTGGAGTTACACTTCTGAAAGAGCTTATTTACCACTTAGGCTCCTAAAAAAGATTTTCAGAAGTGCCCCTTGCACTGTTGTTTCCCATTATTTAGGTGCCCAAGTAGACTATAAATCTATGTAAAGATAATCTAGACCATAAATTCTATGTAAAGTTCACATGGGGACAGTGTCTTCACAGTCCAAGGATGATCAAAAAGCAAAATGTAGCTGGAGTGTGTGTAGTGTATCCTGTTTCTTCTTGCTTAATCCCTCAGCACAGCTGTCTAATATTCCCTGTTGGTCAGTTAATTAGCCCTGTCCCCATCAACAATAATGCTTCCTAGACGATTTCAAGAAAAGGTCAGTCACATGCTTTGCACCTCAGATTGATTTCTCTTGTGATGTTGTGCGAAATGATCAACTTGCAGTTCTCATAGTCTTTCTAGCTGACTTTATTCTGTTTATTTTATTTGTCTTCATAATGCATCAGAAGTTTCTGTCAGATGCTGATGCTGTTTTTGAAAGATTCAAAGTTCTAACAGCTTCTTCAAATGTTCAGGTGCCACAAGAACTCCTTTTCTTTTTGCGAATACAGACTAACACAGCTGCTACTCTGAAACCTGTTCCAATGTTACATGACTCCTCAAAATATATGCAGTGATGTCCTAGAGCGTTACATTTCTTCTGTACCCTTTCCTGTGTTTGGTGCTTTCTTGTTTACTGGGTCGTTTGGGGGAACTCCAGGCTACTTTTGTATCTTCCCATGTGTATCAATTTCGATTTACTTTAGAAAACTTAGTCTGCTCCTAGCAGTGAAGGAAGGAATTTGGTATAAAGCGGGAAAAAGGGACTTCCAGAAACAACCTGCATCGAGCAAAAGCCTTAGCCACCCATATATGGTGAAATTCTCCACTGAGCAAGCCATATAGCAGCTGCAGCGGCTCAGAAGAGGTGGGTAAAATCAGAGGAAAGAGAGCAAGGGAAGAATGAAAAGCAGTCAGAGACATCCTAGTAATTGGTGAAACTCCCAAGTCTTGCAGGTCTGCCCTGAAGGCTTCTTGGAACATATCCATCCTTTTTAGTTTGGAAGCTTCCCAAGAAGAGGCTTTTTTGGTGAGATTTCCAGCACTGGTTGGTTTCAGCTGGGTGAGTTTTGTTGTGAGAAGAGCCTTTCTTGAGATTGGATCCTAGCTGCAACAGAAGGTGTCCACACAAGAGATCCACTTCCTGGACACTATGGTGCTAATAAGCAATGGTCACATAAACACCACCCTATACCGGAAACCTACTGACCGCTATTCCTACCTACATGCCTCCAGCTTTCATCCAGACCACACCACACGATCCATTGTCTACAGCCAACCTCTACGATACAACCGCATTTGCTCCAACCCCTCAGACAGAGACAAACACCTACAAGATCTCTATCAAGCATTCTTATAACTACAATGCCCACCTGCTGAAGTGAAAAAATAGATTGACAGAGCCAGAAGAGTACCCTGAAGTCACCAACTACAGGACAGGCCCAACAAAGAAAATAACAGAACGCCACTAGCCATCACCTTCAGCCCCCAACTAAAACCTTTCCAACGCATCATCAAGGATCTACAACCTATCCTGAAGGTCGACCCATCACTCTCACAAATCTTGGGAGACAGGCCAGTCCTTGCCTACAGACAGCCCCCCAACCTGAAGCAAATACTCACCAGCAACCACAAACCACACAACAGAACCACTAACCCAGGAACCTATCCTTGCAACAAAGCCCGTTGCCAACTGTGTCCACATATCTATTCAGGGGACACCATCACAGGGCCTAATCACATCAGCCACACTATCAGAGGCTCGTTCGCCTGCACATCTACCAATGTGATATATGCCATCATGTGCCAGCAATGCCCCTCTGCCATGTACATTGGTCAAACTGGGCAGTCTCTATGTAAAAGAATAAATGGACACAAATCAGATGTCAAGAATTATAACATTCAAAAACCAGTTGAACACTTCAGTCTCTTTGGTCACTCGATTACAGACCTAAAAGTTGCAATTCTTCAACAAAAAACCTTCAAAAACAGACTCCAACGAGAGACTGCTGAATTGGAATAAATTTGCAAACTGGATACAATTAACTTAGGCTTGAATAGAGACTGGGAGTGGATGGGTCATTACACAAAGTAAAACTATTTCCCCATGTTTATTCCCCACCCCCCACGGCTCCTCAGACGTTCTTGTCAACTGCTGGAAATGGTCCACCTTGATTATCACTACAAAAGGTTCCCCCCTCACTCCCCCCCTGCTCTCCTGCTGGTAATAGCTCACCTTAAGTGATCACTCTTGTTACAGTGTGTGTGGTAACACCCATTGTTTCATGTTCTCTATGTATATAAATCTCCCCACTGTATTTTCCACTGAGTGCATCTGATGAAGTGAGCTGTAGCTCACGAAAGCTTATGCTCAAATAAATTGGTTAGTCTCTAAGGTGCCACAAGTACTCCTTTTCTTTTGCGAATACAGACTAACACAGCTGCTACTCTGAAAGAAGGTGTGCAGCCTTTCCAAAAATGAAAATTAAGCTACATTTTACAACCTCCTTTCTTCTCTCCCCCAAAGGGAAATGGGTCTGAGTGTGGCAAAGGTTTGGTTCTTACATATACAGAACCAGTCCACCTGGCCCTTGTCACCATACAGTTTTGCTCTTTGTGAATCCAAAATTTGGAGCTAGCTAGCAGAAAAGTGCCTTGTGGTCGGATGCTTGAAGCACCAGGACTGGAGCCAGCGTACAGCAGAGCTATGTTGTCTGATGAATCAATTCTGGATTGGGAAACTGGTGTTTTCTGCTCCAGGAAGATCTATATGGCCTTTATTTTCAATGCCAAGCAAGCATTGATTCCCTGTTAACAATTTTTTAGGCTGGGGGAAAAAAATCAGTAACTACTGGGAGGCCTGACGTAGTTTTATTGTGCTGTCTTTTGTGTGATGCCGTTGTTCTTTCTTGTATATAATCCTTAAATTATTAATCTGTAAAAGGGCTACACATTTCAGATGTCCTGTGTTAGCAGGAATCAGGACAAATGAGGCACGGATTTTATTATACCTCAGTATTTGTCTTCAGGGAGAAAGGATGTGCTGCATCATTTGTGGTTTTCACCTTCCATTATTAAAGCAAAAACTGCCTTTGCTGGGGCTTCTGTTAGCAGGAGCTGAAAATGTGAGCCCCAGTGTGTTCTGTTTGCTATTAGTTTGTGTGCAGAAGGAGCAAGACAATGAGGAAACAGCATGGGTTTTCTTTTTTTTATTTCCAAGCCGGGAGGGGAGGGGAGAAAGAGTAGTTATATGTGTAGTAGTTTCAACACCATTTAAAGTTAAGCCACAGAGCTGGGTGGATACTTTTCCTCTTTAGAACTGGGGAACGTAGGACACTGGAGTGGAAGAAGGAAATAAGATCAAAACAGCAGCAGTGAATTGGCAGTTGTCAGCAACCCTGATAAATAAGTCCCGCAAACCCCCCCCCCCCCCCCAAAAAAAAAAGTCATGGTACAAATCTGCAGGCTCCCTTAAATGGAGGCTGGAAGGATTTTAAAAAGTTTTGTGTGATTCAGCTGTGTGAACCACCTTGAAGACTCTTTACTATCCTGTGAAATTGTGTGTTTGCGCACACGTATGCTCATTTTGGGGTAAGAGAATCAGGGAAGAAGTCTGCAACACATGAAAAATGTAGAGCACTTTATCTCATCAAGAAAGAGGTCTTGCCAAAGCGACAGCTTTAATAAAACATATCTTCCTCTGGCTGCACTGTGAAAATGAAAGAGAAGAGTAGTTAAGAGAAGGACAGGCACCAAATGCACAAGAAAGACTAGAAGTGTCTTCAGTCTGTAGGCTTCAGGCTGAGAATGTCTGCCTGCATCATCCAGTGATGAAAATAAAATCTGGTAAGCAGCAAAAGACCCCAGGAGTACACAAATCATTCTGCTCTGTAACTCTGTAACTGTCCTCCCCCATTCCTGAGACTTTGCTTCAGGTGGGCAGGGAGAGGAGGAAAGGAAATCCCTTAGCTTCGTGCTCCTAAACCAAACACACACACACACATGAGTTCCTGAATGGCTTGAGCCATCCATGTAAAGGGCTCTTAACTGGCTGAATTGCTCTCAGGGGAGGAATTCCACTTTTTTTTAAAAAATCCCTTCTGAAACATATGCAAATGAATTGCTTGAAACAGCAGAAAATGTGGGAGGGCAATTGCTTTAGCATATGCTTTGGTTTGCTAGATTTTTGCACTCATTAGTGGGCTTGCTCAGATCCATAGGTTTTTGTGACTGTTTTCTTTAAAGGGAGAGTAATGGAATTGAATGATTTATTCGGATTCTGTCTCATTTCTACCTTCCCCAACTTCCTCACTGACTTTAGAGTAATTCTGTGAATAAACTGTAGTGCAGGCATTTTCTGTTTCAGAAATGGCCCTTAAGCCAAAAGCAGTACCGATCCGGAGGCAAAGATCACTATAAATGTATGCAAAACTTAATGTAAACACTAGGTATGAAGGTTTATGTCTATAAACTGTGGCTGTGATTCTGAAAACCCTGTTCTGTAAATGCTGACTCTTGAATGTTAAAGCTTGTTTTTCTGTGTCATTCCCTTTGTCTTAATCCCAGATCTTTAATTTGCTCTTTAACCCTGAAATTTCTTGCTTGTTTCTCTTAACTTCTGTCATTTTAAACTATATTGATGAGTTCTTTAGCTGATGATTTGATGTTTTCTGGCAACAGTGTGAGTCTGTGTCATCCCTCTTTGCTGAATTATGTGGAAAGGTGCCATCCTTATGGTTGGAGCAGGGACTTGAGCTTCAAGATTCCTGGCTCTGGTGCTGACTTGCTGTCTGTGACTTTGTGCAAGTCAGTGGCTTCTTTTTGCCAGTTTCCCTATCGGTAAAGTGGGGTAATATTATTTACCCACCTCCAGTGAGCATTATGTTGCCTAAAGTTTATGAAGCGCTTTTAGGCCAAATCTTGTATGTATGTAAGTTGTTGGTTTTAGGAGCCGTGTCCGAGCTGCAATATTCAGCCCAAATTTCAAACATCCTCGTGTGTAGACCCAGGGTTTTGATTCAGATGCATTCCTGTTTTCTGTCAGATGGTGGTGGACATTGTTTGACAATATCTGGAAGAAAGTCTTCCGCATGGATAATAAATTCAGAGCTGGCTCTAAACTATTTTATACACTGCTGCCATTGCAGCATTACTGTGTAGCAGGAAATAACTAGCCAAAGTCAAGGAGTAAATTCTGCCCTCCGCTTCACCCGTGCAGCAAAGATGATACAAGTGTAATTCAAGGCAGAATTTGGACCATTATCTTGGATCAATTTGATAGAAGGTATGCAATGACCATACACACCAAGACTGAAGAGGCAGGCTCAACTCAGAATATCCATGCTTATTTTGTGAGTTGATGTCTCAACCTCAGCATTGTTTCATGTTGTGTTCCCTCTCTGTTTTTTATAGCTTTCAATATGATTGCTGCAGATTGTGACTTTGTGCTCCTTAGAAATAATACTGGTAGAGATGACTCTTTCTTCTTTCTTATTATATCTGCTGCAGATCTTGCTGTATTTTTACTGTCTCTTTCTAAATCACTGTCTAAAATATGTAGCAGTGCAATACAAATCATCGCTCACTTATCATGCAAACCTCCCAGGGCACCTTAGAATAAAATCAGTAAAATAAAAAAGAAAATCAACTTAATTCAGCCCTGAGTTGAATTAATTATTTTTTAAAGCAGTGTTGGAGTTGGGTTTTGGTTTTTTGGGGTTTTTTTTATATTTAGCTTCTCCAGTTTTGTTCTCTCTGTATCACATTTTTATTCAGTTTGATGCAAACTTGGAGAAGATATTGATAATTATCACTCTGACATTAGCAACATGTTGATAATGCCCACCTGCCCAAAAATTAGCTTGTCAGTCTCTATGGACCCTTTATTGACCAGGAAATGATCAGCTAGTGATAAACGATAAATTTGTTTATGCTGAAGTAGATGTACTTTGTTTGATAGCTGGAAAAAAAGTCATCAAATAACTAATAAAAGCTTTATTTACCATGAAGGGTTTTTTAAATGTCTGTCATTATCATCCCGGTTGCAACACAGTGACCCCGATTATCATGAAGCTGTTTACAAGGTTTAGGTTAATTGGATTTCTTAACTACTTCCCAGAGCTGTAAGGAGCACAAGTACAGTATGATGGAGTTGAAATAGTATAACACAGCCCATAACCAGCTCAGTGCATAGCAGCTGTGTCTGTCATTTGGTGTGATATATGTAACACCTCTATTTGTGCAGATGCATATAGCTGTAGCTTGCACTGTCACTGCACAACTACGATTTGTGTATTCAGTAAGAGAGGAGGTTTATTTTCAACAAGAGAGACTTTGAAATGTTGTTACTTCAGCTTGATAGCCAATTCATTTGTATTTTCATATGAAGAATCATGAATAAAATAGCTTGTGTGTTGCATGGGTGCCTGAATAAAAGAGACAGGAGGATGTACTTGAGTGAGAACAGGACAGTGCTTTTATAGGCTTTTCTTTCCTCTGCTCAAGATTCCTGCTTATTCTTAAATGGCACAACATTGCACCCTCCAGGTGCAGTGTGTAACTGCAGTTATGAAGATTGATTCGTTCTGTAAGGACTATGTATTTTTGGTAGAGACTCCTATATTCTCTTTTAGAGTCAGTAACCCTCTTTCTGTTTTGTTTTCAGGCTTCTTTAGGCTCCGAGAAACTGTTTTCCCCTGCAGCAAATAAAGGTAGGTGCTTTGGAGAAACACTTTCCTTTCCTTATCTTACCATAAGAACAAGCAACTCCTTCAGTGTATGAAACTACCAAAAATCTTGTGTGTGTAACAGGAATTGAATTTAATAGGAAGCCAGTGACTTCAATCTTGCCACGTAGTGTTGTCAAAAAGAACAACCTCACATTGTCACAGGCTTGCAATGGTTATGTTAATTTTCCCACCCACCTGGTATTAAGATGAGGCTGGTTTTTTTCCCCTACCAGATGGTAGACTTGTAGCAAATGTCTTAACGAGAGGGCTTATTGACGAAGCAGGAATCAACTTTAACTATAGCAGAGCTGCCACTCTGCTATAATAGAAGCAAATCCTCATTTAAAAAAAAACAACTAAGGAATATTTGTGTATCTATATTATTGTCTCAAGGATTCAAATATCTTTTCACCCACCAGCATGCAGAACTTTTATATCTATAGGGCTCAATCCTCCAAAGTGAAGTTTAAGGTGCTCGGTATATTGCAGGATTCTAGCCCGTAGCTCCCATTAGTATTAATGAGAGTTACCTGTGATATACACTGGGTGTTGCTAAGAGACGTGGCCTGTTCAGATTTCCTTTGGGAATTGTAGTAATACATTTTTAAATATACCAAGCCCTCCCTTTAGGACTCAGTCTGTCGGTAATATAAGGCTACTCTGGCTTGTTGCTCAGCTTCCTGTGGATAATCTCACTCTTGGTTGAATGCTGTGGACAAAAGATATTTAAGGAACAGTCTTGTAGAGAAGAGTGTTTTGTACAATTGAAAGCATTATGCTATGAATGGTTCTGCTCTGTCGTGCAAGAAGGCTGACATTATGGCTTTGTATACACTGCCAGTAAGTAACGCTGTTCTGCAGTGTTTCTTATATTGAACTACAGAATAAAAACCATTTCAGAGTAATGATGACTACTAGGGAGAGACAAATGCCTTGAAGGGGAAAAATGAGGCTCATTAATAAGAAATTATAGCGTGGAAAGGTTATTTCAAGAGGACCAAGAGGGGACTCGTTTACCTCACCACTGTATAGGAATAGAAGCTAGCCAAGAAAAGGCTTTTTGGTTATTACTTGTTGTGTGTGTCTCAGGCTGGTTCCAGACACCACTGGGCTGGCCTTTTTAGAGGCTGTAAGTGCTAGAAATTCTTTCTTTCCAAGTCTTGCAAACTTTAAATGGTAAATGTGAAAAGTGATGGTGAGTGACATTAGTACATTTACAGATGTTTTCACAAAATGATGCAGTCTCATAAAAAAAAAAAAAAAAGCAAAGGACTGTGGGGGGATGGACACCATTTGTCCTCTCTCTACCCTATTGTGTACCTTAGGTGCCAAACCTTGGTAAGCCCAAATCCCATACAGCTCGCTCTCAAAAACAAAACTCCAGGAGTCTGAGTGAAAATGTGGCCCAGTGATCTAGTTTAGAGGATTACATTCAAGTTTCAGCAGCTTTGTTGGTTCCTGCAGGTATTGAAGTCTGATTGGTTTTTTTCCCCTTGATATCTCAGAGCCACTCAGCAACATGAGTTTTCAGGTTGCTGTCCATCATGTGCCGGTGGCAGTGAACTTGACAACTTGGAGTCATCTACTCACTGGTGTTTCCATCACTGGAGCTGAAAATTATTACCCGTTTATTTTGCCATGGGTCCAGATACTACCAGGCTTTGGGAAAGTTTCAATCCAGATATGAATTTTGTGGCTCATCTTTAGCTTCTACATAGATCTTGGTATAGACACATGTCTACCAGGCTGTTTGCCAAAGGTTGAGACTGTGTGGGCAGACTACCTTAGGATTGGCATGGCATAGCATAGCAGTTGTATTGCAAGGTCAGGTTGACTAGCATTGATAGATCTATATGGAGAAGCTTGAACGGCACTAAATTCTGACTCTGGTTAATGTTACGAGTCCTGCTATACGATTACACCAGAGTTTTATCTCTCTCATATGCAAATTAAAGGCAGTGTTAAATGATGAAGCCTTTGTGATACCATATGGGCAGAGAGAAGGTGACCTTCAAGGACTGACATTTCAAACTCCATTAATAAGATACCAAAATTGACTTAAGTCCTAAGTGCGAGCAATCATGCAGGCAAAGGATTAGTTAAACATACAGTTTCCTGATTTGCACGCATAAATGGTGCAACAGGTACACACTTCTCTTGCAGGCGTTCACATTGTGCCCTTCCTTGAAAATCTGTGCTTCGGGAGAAGGGCGGGGGGATTGCAAGGGGTTACAGGCCCAGCAAAAAGCAATAATTAAAACTCAAGCCAGGTCACTGAGGGGGTGCACTTCAAGCATTGTTTTACCAAAGCTTGTGCTGCTCAGATTATGGGAGACCACCCCCTTTTTTCAGACCACTTTACGCACTCACTGCTTGTAAATTCTCAATAAGGTTTTTATTTTAATATAATATAATTCCACTTTTTCTTGTTGAAGAGCATCCAGAATTCTGTAGAGAGTAATCTCTTAGTTAGCAAGTTCTAGGTTATCTGCATTGTTGGCCTTTTTTACATGACTTTTTGTGGGGGGGGGAGTGCTGTTAAACACAGTAGGTCAGATTCATTCTTGATGTAACACCATTGACTTCTATACAGTTACATGAAGGATGCATTTGGTGCAGTAAATATATTAGTGTCATTCTAGTTTACCAACCGATTAACAACGCAATGAAGTATTAAGATGGGCAACTTTTACTTTTCCATGTCTGGAATCGTTGTAAAATGTAACTTTTTACCACCCTGCTCAGATTCTCAAAAGGTCTTAGGTGCTGAATCTTTTGTTTAATGTTCCCAGTGGTACATTTGTCTTCCCCTCCTTACAACAGAAGGCCATTGCTGCTGTGCCCCTCTTTTGACACAAGCTGATGTGTGACAACAGATGTACTATGTAGCAGTCAGCTTCCCTGGAACATTTGCCATTATGCAGGGGAGAGGAGGTGTCTTGACCCAAAGTGACCTCAGTGGTCACAGCTGTGAAATAGACTGAATTAGAGGACTTGGAGCTTCCTGGAGAGAGAGTGAGTGATTAAACACCCCACACAAGAAAATAGTAATGAAAAGTAAAAAGCGTAGAGGCCCATTTGTTCTGATACGTTATTCTTTTCATGTAGGGTTCTCCCAGCCAGTCAATGGTGGGAGGGCGGGAGGAGAGCTTGGCGGGACCTGAAAAAATAAAGTGCACAAGCAAGCTAGATCAAAGCTCCATGCTAGCCAGATGGATAGGAGAGACTGAGAAGAGGAAAAAGAGAAAGAGCTTCTGAAACAAATTCAGATTTGTCTGGTTTCAGAATAGCAGCCGTGTTAGTCTGTATTTGCAAAAAGAAAAGGAGTACTTGTGGCACCTTAGAGACTAACCAATTTATTTGAGCATAAGCTTTCGTGAGCTACAGCTTACTTCATCTGTCAGCTTGCACCAGGCCAGAGGAGCATTTGCCCATTAAACACCCATAGTGACCACAATCTGGCTGGTATTTTGACATTTGGGTGTTGAGTTTTTTAAGGCTATACTGGTGCACTGCAGCTACTGATTCACTTTTAGGCAAGTCCCTTGTTCATTGGAGGGAAATGATTATGTCCTGTGGTACATGCAGATATCCTAAGGGCCTTTCTTCTTGGTGATCCCCGGTGGTGCCCGTCCATGCAGTGCCAGCCCGGTGCCATTTCTTTCAGTGAGATAACCAGTAGGGTGCCAGAGGAACAAGGAGAGCTTTTATTGCCAATAAGCCTTGAAACCGAGATCCTAATGCTGAGAAAATTTGGGGAGATCTGAGTTCTCTCTTGAACCCAGCTCCTTCCTCAGCCAGCGGGAGTACTGCAGTCTGAATGGGCTTCTTAAAATAGATGTTTCTTTAGTGGATTTAATGCTGGTGAAAGGTTCCTGGAGAGTGAAACCCTCTGTCCCCAGAGCAAGCAGAGCATGGGAAGCTGCACTGAAAGCTTCTCCATACTGATCCCTGCCAATGTGTTTCAGTCCTGACCTGGAGCAATAACTCATGGAAGCGAAATGGGAATTCAGTGTCATTGTCCACTGAATCGTTGGCACCGCTTCCAAAGCTTCCAGCAAGGTTGCCAGATGTGGATTTGTAAGATGACCACCTATCCACTAGGAACCAGACTGAGCGCAGCACCACAACTTTGCACAGGGCCTGGAACAGCCATCAGGGATGGTTAGGAAGTCAGTATGAGCTGTGGGCGCTCAACATCTGCTGAGATCAGGCCCGAACTTTGAATTAGGCAGGCAATGTTGTCTGACGCATAGAGTACCTGACTGGGAATCCATGTTCCTAAGGTCTTTGTCCAGCTGTGCCACATACTTGCTGGGTGATCACTTAACCTCTGTGCCTCAGTTTCCCCATCCACAGAATGAGGGATAATACTTGCCACTCCAGCATGCTGGTAGGCTTAATTAATTAATGTTTATAAAGTGCTTTGAGATCCTTTGTTGAGAGGTTTTGTGAAGAGTATAGAATATAAAGCATTGTTCTTACTGTAATAATAAGTGAAAATAGGTTTGGTGGTTTATTTTTTTTTCTTTTCTCCATTTTTTTTCTCCAGGAAAAAAAATGCTTACCATACACTGTCACTTTTCATTGAACATATAGGCATAGAGCTCTGAAGTGCTGTCTTTCATCGTGAACTGTACGTGTCCCCAAAGCTCTAAAGCATACAGTCCGTGTCTTAACCCTTTGACAAGAGGGAGCCAGGCTTGTTCGGCACGCAGGCCATAATTGTTAGCCATGGGATGCACCATGACCACCCACTCCCATGGATTAATGCAACTTATAATTCTTTGAAGTTTCCTTCTTTTATATTTTGTCCTCTTGACCACAGAAGTGTGCCGTGGGCCAGCAAGAGAGATTTCTTGTTAAAAGACAACTCAGAGTCCTGACGAGCGCATCTGAACCAGAAAAAAGAACCCCTGTTCCTCTGAGATCAGTGCTGCATAATATTGTTGCCTTAAGGGGACTGTCTCTCCTTTTTCTCTTCTCTTTTCTTTTCTTCTTTTTTTTTTTTTCCTTCTGCACTAAACTGTCACACTAAATCATTTTAAAAGCTAGAAATACAAAATCTCCGGAGTAGGACAGAGACTGTCTCTCATTATGTGATTATATAAAGCCTTTTCCACTGGGGTCCCAATGTCACTTGGCATCTCTAGGTGCTACTAGGTAATAGAAATAATACACTGTAGAGCTTTTCACCAGAAGATCTTGATGTGATCTGTAGCATTAAGCAAGTCTCCCAATACCCTTTTCAGGGAGGTAAGTAGCAGAATCATGTGTGTAAAGTGAGGCCAGAGACGTGTAGTAAACATGTTCATGGTCATACACCAACTCAATGGAAGGGCCAGGAATACAGATACTAAGGGCTCTGCCATTGATTCCTCCAACTTCCTATTTCCCATTTTGTAAAGTACCCAGGCTTTGATGAAATTCCAGTGTTTTTTTCTATGATGCCTGTTAACCCTAGTCCAATAATGTTTGCAGCCTGAATTTAAAGGCGGTGATTTAGAGCCACATCTGCGAATGAGAAGCCACGTTAATCACCGGCAAGGAGGGAAATCTTTTAACAGAAGCCTTACTAGTAGTATAATACTTAATATACACTAGATGGCCAGACCGCTCATAAAGCCCCTCCCCACCGGTATTCTCAATGTCACAAATCTCACGTTATTTGGTGTTTTTAAAGCCCCAGCTCCTGGAGTTGTCATTACATGAGACTCTGTTTTGAGTTTTAAAAATAGTAAGTTTCTAGCCTGCTTGGTTACAAAGAAAAGTTTGATAATGTGACACTCCACCAAACACTCAAAAACCAGGTGGCCGTGAAAAAGAACTTCAAATGTATTATGTTTGAAAACCTCATTTTTAAGCCTGTCTCATGATTTTTGAATGCTTTGGGTGGCAATACTGGACACGCACCAGGATCTGGGATATAATTGGATCCAGCACCTGAACCATCCAAGGCCTCCTGCCTCTTTCCCTCTCTAAAATTTGTAATCCAATCTAACCACTCCTTGGATTAATTAATACATTAGCTATCGGGCTTCCTTGAATGTGCATGCATACATCCGTATATAATATATACAGTGATCCAGAAAGGAGGAGGACTCTTGGGTTTTCAGAAACCATCTGGGTAACCATGACAATCACACAGGTCAGAGCTACTGAGTCACAGTTTTTGAAAACAGAGTAAGAACAACAGCCGTTAAGAGTGGGGTTCTGCAGGAATCCTTGCATTGCTCAGGCGCTGGAAGGCACTCTGCAGTCTCTTTATAACTGATAATGCATCTGCGTGGGGGGGGGGGGGGTTGCTTGCCCATGTAAGGCTTATTTAATAGCTGTCTACACCGTGATCTCTCTCTCTCTATAGTGGGTCCAAGGAAAATGTCACAATAACATGGAAGAAACCATTTTCCAACCGCCACTGTTCAATTCACTGAGTAAAGCTCGACTTACATCAGCCAGAAATGTCATCAGGCGAGTGGGCTACGGAGAAAGGCAATTTATGATTTTAATATTGATACAAATTTACTGTTGTCTAACGCAATTAGGCAGATTCTGTTAGTACCATTTCTCTCCAGCCCCCCGCCACCCCCCCACCCGGTCAGTTAAGACAGCCACCTCCACTGTAATCTGCCAGGATAAAGCTTCCTTTGTCCTGTCGGGCTACAGCCAAGAGGTGAAAAGTTGAATTACAAACATTTCTAGGCCTTCTGGTTGGTGTCATGTGTGTTGTTTTGTTGTTTTAAGGTTATGGGGGTCTGTAGCTGTGTTCCTGTCAGTGGGATTGGAATGAATAGAAGCAATACTGTGAGAGATAAAACTGTGTTTAATTATTTATTTGAGTATTACAGACTGAAATTGCTTTTTGATTTAAAGCATACAAGCCATGGATATATTTTTGGAGTAGAGAGAGAGAGAGAGAGACACATACACAAGTACACATGCGCACACACACACAATTGCCTAGGGTAATGTAAAAGTCTATTTGCTCGACTGCCCTTCCTCCACAGGATTTGTTCATTTCCTTAAATATTTTAAATTTTAAATGCAGCTTTGTTAAATATTGTGGAGAGCTAACTGAATGCAGTGCCGTACCAAGAAAAATAAAATAAACAAAGTCATGGTTGTATAAATGTTATGAAAAGGATGGTTTATTTTCTTTAATTATAGTTTTTATTTAAAATAAAAAAAACTTTTAGCAGCAAAGAAAATATAACTGGCATATTCATGCATAAACTGTAGTGATTCACTAGGCACATTTAAACTTTCCAAGTTCATGTAAAAGTAGCTAAAGAGACCATCAGATTATAAATCATACATTTAAAAAAATAATTCCTACTGGCTACTAGTAACATTACTGAAGTTAAAAGATTTTTTTTAAAATCAGGTATGCTTTGCATCCTTTCTTCTGTTTGTTTACTTCTTGCATTTCTTTCTGGTGGAGCAATGAAAAAACAAACAGGTCAGTTTCCACTTTTGTTTCCAGTCGATTTCCGATTCTGATCTATTAATAGGGTGCTAATGTTTAAATCCAAGCCACCCAAACACAATGTCCGTTTTAATCGCCCCCCCCTTTTTTTTTAACTTTGAAAACACTGTCTATTTGTATTAAATTTTGTAAAGCTTTTGTTAACCAGAAAACTAAATGTTTAGTCTAAATCCATTAACTAGTGCCTCATCAATGTGAGACTGTCTGGAACCAGTGTGTCGGGTATGAATGCCCTTGGCCTTCTGAGGAAAGTCCTGATCCAATTCAGGTCTGTTCCTAGTAAAATAGTGTCATCCTTCTCTACTGCCTAGATACAATGCACATGCATTCTCTCAGGTTTCAGAGTAGCAGCTGTGTTAGTCTGTATCCGCAAAAAAGAAAAGGAGAAGTGAGCTGTAGCTCACGAAAGCTGATGCTCAAATAAATTTATTAATCTCTAAGGTGCCACAAGTCCTCCTGTTCTTTTTATGCATTCTCTGTGTGTGCTACACCATGTGTTCGTGATCTTTTTATAGATCTCTGATGTTCCTTTCTCTGTTCCCCTCCACCCCCATGCTTCATACTTCTATTTGGGAGAAGCAGTTTGAGATAGGTGACCAATATTAAGCTGTCCTGAGTTGTATAATAGCTCATTAGGGACTCCTGCAGACACAGTAACTGTGTGCTTCATGCAGGTCACTAGCATAGCAGAGGCCAGACCGACAATCGGCAAGTAATTTGACAAGACAGCAGGAGGGTAAGGAGGTGGGTTCATGGGGGAAGCTGGAACTGACCCTGAGGTCATCCTGCTTTTCCCTCTGAGCAATCAATGAAAGTGATCAGTGAGACCACCGTGTGTTCTTTAATTGCAAATGGATCTGGTTACTCTTTTGTGCACACAGCTGGTGTGGTCTGTAATTCCCAGTGAGTCACCAACCTCCAGCAACAGGGTCTTTATCATAAGCAGAGAATACCATTAGCAAGCTGCTGCTTCGCCCCTTCCCCCTGGAGACTTGAGGGCCCCCTCCTAATCTGGGGAGGCACAGGGTATGAGGTTGGTGAGCAGGATGCTTGCTATCCTGATCAATCTGTGTGGCAAGCAGTAATAGTTCATTCTCCACAGCAGTTCTGTAGTTGACATGCTGTATGTTTCGGTAATTGATTTTCTTATTAGCTTCATTTGAAATGTGTAAATCTCTGAATCACTAGCAGCAGCCTGGCCTGGCCTCTCCTGAGGGAATGAGGCAATATTGAGGGGGCATCCTTCAAGCCTTGAATGTTCCTGCCTCTTCATTTCTCCTTTAAGTCATCCTAGAGACACACACACTCTCCCTCTCCCTCTCTCTCCCCTCCCTTGCTGGTTGACAAGGGCTGGACACTGTTCCCTGCAGAGTATTTTAATGCTGTTCTGAGCTGGTCAGATGAATTGCAGCATGAGGACTTCCCTTCCCTTCCCTCCCCACTCAGAACTCGGACATTTCCTGTATACTGTGGGCTAGAATCTGTTCTCAGTTACTCCAGTGTAAATCTATAGTAACTCCATTGACCTTACTTGGCTTTATAGCAGTATAGCTGAGACTGGAATTTGACCTGGTATTTTTTTGTGTGTTTGTTTTTTGCCCTGTTTTTCGCAATGATTGTTTTTAAACTTGGCCAGTGTTTGTGCTGTTTAGAATTGAACTCTCTATCTTCATTTCATTTTAATGAACTTTATGGAAAAGTCCTACAGAAGTTAATAGGAATATAAGCTTTGTATAGAGGTTTTAAAAACTGTCCTGTAGAGCTTTTTAGAGAATCGTATTCCTGCTATGAGATTCTGTAGGACGGTTCCAAAGCTTGTGGAAAGTTTCTCATTCTTCATTCAATTTTAAGGGTTTTTAGACTAATTTTTATAGACCTCTTATTATGTTTCTGAAGAAACCTACTGGTTTCATCACTAATAAATTCTATAGGGCTTATCCATAAGGAAATAGTCAGACTTGTGGATCTCTTTCTCCTGTGAAATGGGTGTTACATTTCAACAGAGCAAAAAGTTAACAGCAGGGTGAGGTACAAATCCAAGAAAGCTCAGATAGAAAAAGTACATTTACTAGTAATGTTAAATGGCAGGCCTCTTGCCATCACAGTCCCTACATCTTGGTTGGGTTAAAGAAATGCTATTTTAAAAACATCATATCATTACTCCCATTGTTGGTTTTATGACCCCGCTTCCCACTCCTCCCCAGCCGTGGGTGCTGAAAGTAACCTTGTTTGTAATAGTTGCCCTATTGGCATGGTGAAAAACTGTATTTTTAAGATATTGTGTAGTGATAAGAAAAGGAGTACTTGTGGCACCTTAGAGACTAACCAATTTATTTGAGCATGAGCTTTCGTGAGCCACAGCTGTGGCTCACGAAAGCTCATGCTCAAATAAATTGGTTAGTCTCTAAGGTGCCACAAGTACTCCTTTTCTTTTTGCGAATACAGACTAACACGGCTGTTCCTCTGAAACCTGTGTAGTGATAGTTCACATGTTCCAGCAACCCTGAAAAAAGCCAGCTCTGCTTGTCCAATCCATCCAGGCATTAACATTGGAATTTTTATCTAATTAAATGAAAACGTCATTGTGTATGCAAGCATCTTGCTGCTTGTATCTTTCATGTGCAAGCCCAGAGCCGCCCAGTGACAGGTGAGTAGGCTGGAAAAGAAGTAAAATTATGTAATTGCCAGTTTCCTTCAGTTTCATTCTCTCTTTCATTTTGCATAAGGAAGGCTATTTAGATCTCAACTCACATGGTTTTGGCGGTAGCCAGACATCCATGAAACTGCATCTGCTGCTGCAGTCTCTGCTCACTCGTTATGCATCTGTTTGCATTCACTGATGATCCAGTACTGGGGGACTATGCTTTCTGCACGTGGCAGCCGGACAGTGTCTCCTAAAGAGGACGGCTTGTCCATTCTTCTGGCACTTGATTCCTTTCTCCTGTGACTTGCTTTGGGACAGACGAGGAAGAAATTTAGAAGCAGGCAGCACCAATCAAATCAGGTTGAGATTAAAGGTCAACAGGCTTTGCAATGGGTTGATGTTTGCACACAAAACTGCTCAAATTAACCTGCACCCTGGGAACCTGTCCACAAAGCACGGGTGATAGGAGAGGGCCAACCTCATGCAGACAAATAGGCAGCATTTTAGTTCTCTGTTCTATGGGGCTTGGCTTCCAAATTGAAGGGCTGTCTTTGTTCAGTTGACCTTTTATGTGGCCGGCCTTCTCCAGACACTAGTGATGGGCTCCAGGGGTGGGGGTTCTACAAAGCATCCTGACTGAATGAGTCTAACAATTGTGTGAACATTGAATGTTGTTATTTTTATTATTGAACCAGCGATTAAAGCCAGATAGAAACCGGAAACAGACAGCTAGAGTGTGACAGTTAAAATCTGTACAGATTGGTTGAATGGACACGGTAAAGTAGATTATTTGATACTTTTTATACCAATTCTGTGAGCACCCTGGACATTTTGGTTGGAAGGCTTCTGTGTTAGAGGCCAGACCCTGTCGCAGACTCTGGCCCCTTTATGCCATTCCAGCAGCATAAAGGCACAGTAAAGCTTCCCTAAGCAGACAGCTGTCTCAGGATTCCCCCCCAGCATAGGGGGACACCCCAGTTGGCATAAAGCCTGCACAGTCAGTCCTATATCAGCTCTATGGCATAGAGAGGGTGTCTCAGGAAAGAGAAGGAGCATGGCTCCAGCAATACATAGCAGCAGAGCGCCTCATTGCAGGTCACTGCAGCCAGGCGTAATTTAGAGCTGCTTTAAATTACACTGTGGTCTGGAGGTGAGCTCTGGTGCAGCTAAAAGTACTGGATTGTTTGCGCTGCTCACTTTTTCTTCAGGGACCTGTATTGCTTTCAGATCCACCCGTACTGCAAAATCTGAATTTGGAAATACCCCAGCAGCCCCAGTAGTTCAGGAGCATTGGATCCAGGTTTTTGGTTCAAACCCCTGCCTGCTGCAAACATTTCCTTCACTGAATGGAGGCAGCTACGATAACCTTTTTCTGCATCATTTCCTGTAGGCCTTTACTAAACATGCCACCCAGGTGTCCCTGTGTAAAGCTGCTTCTCGCTGAGTCTGCTTCTGTTGCTACTGGCAGGCTTACCCTGCCGTGCTCATGACCCGACTCTCCCACCACAGTGTGTTAATTTTAAATAAACAGAGTTGGTGGGTTGTGATTTGGGAGGGTTTTCCCATCAGGCAGTATTAGAAGTTCTGCAAAGGGAAAAGGCTCAGATTTGATTTGAATTCTCTGCCTCCCCCCCATTTTAATATGATCGCTCTGACATTGTTGTCGCTGAAGTATTGACTGGCAGCGCTATGATTCTCCTACACACAGGCAGGAGCTGCCAGCTCTTTCTTACTCAGCTAGCAATCAAGGCTATGGATTCTACGGTGCCAGAAGAGCTGTTGATCCAAAAGATTCTTAACATCTGTGAGTCATCTGTGTCCAAATTAGACTGAATTACCTCCCTTCTCCACACACTCGCAAAAATGTTACATTACCCTGCTGGAAAACATGTTAAATAACTTTTTGATGCAGCTGACCACTGTTGCAAACCATAAACCTATTTCAGTTAGCCGTGGGGTTGCATCTCCACTTCCAAGTACATTGAAACCCAGGATAAACACACCAGTCCCCCTCCACTTATAATGCATAAAAACATTGGCTTCCTTAGGGAGCACACACAGGGCAGTTGTTTTTTCCCTGCTCTGTAACTCGTTTGCTCTAGATGCTGTCGCATGCTGTCAAAAGCTGCTGTTGTCACAAGCCAACAAGGGGGTCCTTGTCAGAAAGCTCTAAACAGTCTTCTGTCCTGTCTGATAGTGAGACAGACACACACACACACACACACACACACACACACACAGACATTGTGCTAGGTGGGAAGAAGGTGAGAGAGCTTTGTGTTCCTGCCTCTCCCCTCCAATTCGCAAGTCAACTGTTAAATAATTAATGTGCCCAATGGGATGGAGGAAAGCAAAAGCTGTTGTGTGCCAAAGTTTTCTCTGGCTCCAAAAAGCACAGCTCATAGTGTATTCTGGCACCTAAGAGCGAGGTTTCTTCCCTCCTCCCTCCCGCCTCTATTCTTCCGTATGTATGCTGGACAGGGAAGTGGTGTTCCCAGCCCAGCGGGGGATGACTGTTATTTCAGACCAGCAACAGGGGGAAAGGAACAGCCTGTTGCCTGATTGATGTTTGTTTTTTGTGGACAGACACCAAACCTTCATTAGAGACAGGAGAGGTGGGAGAGCGAGGGAGTGCTCTTAAGGAACGATTGTGCTTGGACACAAAAACTACTCTGCACTTTCTTTGGCTTCAGCTGGACTGTTTTGGCCCTGGTGACTTTAAGAAAATATACACACCACACAGAAAGTTCAGTGAAGGCTTTTTGAGAGGGGGAGATGGGGAGGGTGGACAATCCAGTTGGATTTTACAGTAATTAGTTTCAAATATGCTGCTCATCTATTCTCTTTGGATTTCAGAGAGGAACATGGGATTGCAGGGCTTGGTTTTCTGCATAATGCAGTCCTCTCCTTCCCCCTCCAGTAAAGCTCCATTTTCTTCTATCTATAGATTCTAACATTCAGGTTGCATTTAAGTGCTGTTTCTTTGTATGCATCACATTTTAAAGCAGGAAATTATCTCTGGGTCAAAGAAAAATGCAGGAGGAGAGGAAGGGAAGCTATTAAAGAGACTTTCCTCTTGCCATGCACCTGGGATACAAGAAGCCATAAGAGACCGAACAAGCCAGTAATGGGTATAGCCGATTACTTTCCAATGTACTAATGGGGCGTAGTCAATCAAACAACAAATGCCTGTCATCCCTGCCTCTGCTTATAAAAGGTTTCAGAGGAACAGCCGTGTTAGTCTGTATTCGCAAAAAGAAAAGGAGTACTTGTGGCACCTTAGAGACTAACCAATTTATTTGAGCATGAGCTTTCGTGAGCTACAGCTCACTTCATCAGATGTTTACCGTGGAAACTGCAGCAGACTTTATATACACACAGAGAATATGAAACAATACCTCCTCCCACCCCACTGTCCTGCTATTACCAGCAGGACAGTGGGGTGGGAGGAGGTATTGTTTCATATTCTCTGTGTGTATATAAAGTCTGCTGCAGTTTCCACGGTAAACATCTGATGAAGTGAGCTGTAGCTCACGAAAGCTCATGCTCAAATAAATTGGTTAGTCTCTAAGGTGCCACAAGTACTCCTTTTCTTTCTGCTTATAAAAAGCTCCGACGGTACACTGGTGAAGATGACAGTGAAGTGAATAGAGTTACCTTGCTTGTTTGTAGAACAGGGCTAAGCCTATCTCTTAAACTTCATGTGGGAGATTTTCCAAAGCCCAAATAAAAATTAGGTACCCAGTTCCCACTGACTTTTCAGTAGCAGTTGGGCAAGTAACTGCCCTTTGTGCCTTTGAAAATCTCGCTGATTAATAATACTTGGCACTGACAGCACCTGAGCATCTCAAAGCGCTTTAGAAAGGTCAGTAAGGCTTAGGATCCACATTTTTCAGGTGGGGAAACAGGCTGCAACTGTTTGTGATCTTAGGGGAGTGGGGAATCCAGATCTTCTGATTCCCATTTCACTGTTCCATCCCTCAACAATTCTGCCTTCAGCCTTGTGTTCCGTAAAAGTTTTGGCTTTGCAGATGTTGCAGAATATGTTGTATTTGTTTCCACTGCCTTCACCTGTTAATATTTCTGTTGTCATAGGACCATAAAAGAAATGGAAAGTAAAGTAAAAGAAATGAAAAAAGGTCCATTAGATATTTTAAGCTTTATCTCCCTCGAGAAGACCGATCAGATGTTAAATTGGTACTTCACTAGATCACAGCCACGAGGATGAGTTACATGGTAGAGTAAAGGATTAATAAAACAGAGCCCTGAATTGCACTAAATGGTATTATTAATGTTTATTGAAACAATGGGAGCTGCTGGGGGCTATGAGCATGTTTAGAAGTAGGACCACTTAATTTGGGTTCCTGAATGAGCCCTGAGTCCTTTTGAAAGTCTAGCCCCAGTTTTGGGTGCTAAGCACCTCTGAAATTCTGCCCCAGAGACCAATTCTATTCAGCCCCAAGATGATAAATACACCAAACACACATGAGATTGAGGCTTATTTACTCTGTAGTCTTAAACCTATGTTAATAAGGTGGGTTTGTGTCACTAAGACTGTATATAGTTCTGGGCTTGTCTTGGGGAAATTATTGACGTGAAATATCAGACCACTGGGTAAGAATAAGAACATGCCACAGGTTTTCAACCCTTCCTCAGTAAACTGACTTTCTTTTGTTTCTGGATTATAGTGATGCTAATTTAGGCCTGGATCCTGAAAAGTGCTTATCAGCAGCATGTCAGAGTAATGGAGCAGTTGGCATTTGTGAGTGTGTTGAACCACTTCATGGCAGATTGTAAACAGGCTGCAGTGGGGCAAAAAAATAAACACTATTTCTAAAAGGCCTGTGAGTTGGAAGCTATGTGGGACAGTTTCCTTAAAACCCTTTTCTTTATGAATTACCTCTGCAGGAAAAGGAAGTTGCATTTGGAGGAAATTCAAGTCCCTCCCCTGGGGAGAGAAACCCATCATGAAAAAGGGGAGAGACTGGAGTCCTTTCCAGGTTTCATTTCACAGGAGGAAATATTGCTTCCTTTTAACTCTTGAACAAACAACTGCAGTGGCCACATCATAGGAGAATATCCCTTAGATCACATTCAGATAAGTCTGCATTCTAACGTTTGTTCTTGGCCCAGGAGCTGAACAACAACCTGGATTCTCTCAAGTATTCCTAGTAGAGACTTGGGCTCCCTCACCCTTGGCTAGGATAGGGAACGTATTCTTGCTGCTTGCATACAAGGATCGTAAAACATTGTTTTGGGTTTGACAGGAGTCCTTTTAGTTCTTGATCTTTGATCTTGGCCATTACTTTCCCTCTTGTCTTCTTTCTCTTCTTTGAAGTGCTGAACTGGCAGTAAAGAAGAGAGATACCTCTGTACCATAGCTATAGCTTGGGGAAGGAGTTGGGACTAGCCTATTAAAATGCAACAGTTCTCTTCCCACCTTTAGGAAATGTTCAGTCTTGAACTTTGTCATAGCAAACACAGCTTGCTGCAGCTGTGCCCCAGAGGTCATTTCCTAATTAAACGTCTTCACATGTTAATCATAATGCTATAGATTATACTAAGTTGTTTGCTTCATTATATTGGGTTGCTTCCCTCCTGAAAGGAGGACAGGAAAAGCAGAGAGAGATGTTTTAAAAAGCAATAAAATAAAACCCCGAGAAATGTTTCTTAGGCCTGGCCTCCTCACAGTTCTTAAGCCTCATCAATGCAGAAAATTTATGTCGGCATAGCAACATCGATCGGGATGAGAAAAAACTATACCTCTGACTGACATAACTTCGCCAACCTAACCCCCAGCAAAGACAAAGCTACGTCGACGAAAGTATACTAGTATAATTAAAGTGATACTGCTTTTGCCTGTGGACAAGCCCCTAGAAATTTCTGGAGCTTCCATAAAATTGAATCTCAGGCCTTCTGGATGGAGGACCTATTGGAGAAGATGGGGACCATCCATAGCCCATCAAGATTTGGGGCTGATATTGAGTTCATAAAACACCCCATCAGTGTGCAAGCTGAGATGTCTCTGGGAAGCAGAGAGTGCAGCTGCAAGAAGGGAGTTTATTCTCTCAGCCCTGCAGCTTCACAGCTCTGCGCTGAGGGGTCTGCTAAAGCACATAGAAGCGGCAGATGTGCCTAGCGTCCGGAACTACTCCCCCTGGTTCTTAATAGAGCTGCAGGAATAAGAATTTTTTCCCCCTTTTTTATTAAAGATGATTTTTCTGTCCTTTTAAAGGACTCAGCCACCTGTTCCAATTGCTCAGTGAGGTTTGTTTGAAAAGCCTGTCTTGGTCTTACAAAGAAAGAAAGAAAAAAAGGAGATGCAGCTCATTATACCAATAAGGATTGGTGTTTTGGATTCATGAGGGAAGAGCAAGAACAAAGAATACTATAGAGAGGTATTAAATGAGGCCCTTTTGTTTCTTGGCTTGTAGAGCGTAAAAATGCCCAAGGCATGAATGCTGCATTCAGATTACCCTTGAACATTTCAACGTCTGTTCTGGTATTTTATAAAATGAAGGTGAGGGGCTGAGTGGATGCCTAATACTGTACTAAGAGGGAAAGGGACCTTAAACTGACACACACTGAGCATCCAACACTGGTAAACAGGGAGTGTCTTGTTCTGCATTAATACGGAAGGAGAGGGAGAACTGTCTAGCGATTAAGGCAGTGTTTTAGACCCAGTAGATCTGGGTTGAGTTCTACTGCGTGACCTTGTGACAAGTCATTTAATCTCTCTCTGCCTCAATGCCCCACCTGCAAAATGGCAACAATGATGCTTACTTTCTGCCACCCTCTGTCTTGTCTCTTTTTAGATTGTAAAAGCCAGACTGGGACCATTTTATCCTTTGTATAAACGTCACCTGCCACAATGGAGGACCAGTCTTGATTTGAATACAAATAAATAGTAATAATAAATGCGTCCAGTACATGACAGCTGCTGCAGAATGGTCCTTTCCTCCCAACTATCACTGAGAGCACTTGGGAGTCTAGGCTGATTCTGGGGATATTCTGTTACAAAAGCCTGAGGACGCAAATATTCAAGAAAAGAAGGGAATAAATACCAGATCTCACAAATTAATTATTTTATAGTTTTACTTGCTGCTTTTCAATTGGCTAATTAATATAATAAGTAGGGCCCTACCAAATTCATGTCCATGAAAAACACGCCACAGACCGTGAAATCTGGTCTTTTGTGCTTTTACCCTATATTATACAGTTTTCACAGAGGAGACCAGCATTTCTCAAATAGGGGGTCCTGACCCAAAAGGGAGTTGCAGGAGGGTCACATGGTTATTTTAGGGGGGGTTGCGGCATTCCCTTACTTCTGCGCTGCCTTCAGAGCTGGGTGGCTGGAGAGCAGCAGCTGTTGGCCGGGTGCCCAGCTCTGAAGGCAGCGCCCTGCCAGCAGCAGTGCAGAAGTAATGATGGCAACACCATACCATGCCACTCTTCCTTCTGTGCTGCTCCCTTTAGAGCTGGGCGGCCAGTGCCAGCAGCAGCATAGGGTAGCAATACCTCAACGCCCCCCTACAATAAACTTGCAAAAAAAAAAAAACAACCCCACTCCTTTCTGGGTCAGGACCCCTACGGTTATAACATCGTGAAATTTCAGATTTAAATAGCTGACATAATGAAATTTCAGATTTTTTAAATCCTATGACCATGAGATTGATCAAAACGGACCGTGAATTTGGTAGGGCCCTAATAACGAACTAATACTCTGCCCCTTATTAGGAGTCAGAAGAATGGCTTAGAGTTTGTTTACTTCAGCTATCTAGCCTAGCAACTCTGCTGTCAAGACTAGATCAGACTCTTGCTGGTGTTCACACAAGATATGTGACACATTTTGAAAACAAGCATATTAATGTGGTGCCATGCTGGAGCGAACCACAGGCAACTTTCAGTGTCATCTGCAAAACAAAACCATGTGCACAATGGCATCACAAATCTGGACCGGGTGAGAAAGCATTTTGTTTATAGTCACTGGCATTATTAACCCTTTTGGGTCCATTAGTGCATATGTATTTCACACACAGAAATCCTGATGTCTAGTATTTAGGGTTTAATCTCCCATTTAAATTAGTGCAGGCAGTCGCTGTTAAATCTTTTTAATGTGATCAAGTGAACTTAAACTTTAAGAATATGTGGAATGGACAGTACTGGCCAGAGGCAGTCACAGTACAAGCAAGACACTGTTAGATTTCCATAGAAAAGTTCTACCAATACAAGTCATGCCTGACTGTAACGTCGCTGTTGTTCTATTCTTGAGCCTGTCCTGGGTGGAGACTATAAATTTCTAATTGTGGGGTGGTTTTTTAATGATCACAAATGTTTATTACCTAAGAACCCTTACTAATTTAGAGGCAGCACTTTTGCAGTATATTGCCAAATTAATCCTAAAATCGGAGAGCAAGGATGGGCCATAATAGATGAGATGGCTTGGTAATTCTAGCGCTCGCTTCCATGTTTACGATTTGGATTTGATTCCTGCCTGGAATATTTCTGAAGAATTAGTTCTGCCCAGTCTCAGCATAGGTTGGAGTACGTGAATGTCAGTTCCACCTTCACTTCAGAAAAAATCACCTTCCAAAAAAAAAAATGGAGTCCCAGTGAGTGAAAACTGTTGTCTTGGGTGCTGCCATAAAATGTCAGCCAACATGGCTGGCAATCCGTGATTGTACAGTGACTCCATGCGTTTTCTCACAGTGTGCAAGGATGCAGCATTCTTGTTGAAATCAGAGCAGCTGCGTACCATGAAACCATCTTAGTTTTTGTAGGGTTAGGAAAAAATGTCTGTGACAATGGGAGGGTTTATACCAATAAATAAATAAATAGTCTCTTTGTTCACATGACAAACCGCTGAGAGGAAACGTTCAAATTACTCTGAAATTATTATCTTGGAAAAAGCTCTAGGGGCCAAAACAACTGTTTTCCTGTTCCTTCCTTTCACTCAAAATTAAAAAAATAACTATGCATCAATTTAAGTTGAAGTGCTTGCTATGATTATACTTTAGCTAGAAACCTCTGTTTACAGTGTTCACTAATATATTGTAGCTTTACTTGGTTTACCAGTTGGGAGCACAGTTAGTATCATCGGAGCTCCTGCCTAATTACAACTCGGCATGCGTAGTTGGAAATAGGAGAGAGATTAGTGACTTTTTAAGACTGCTGCTTGCTAATTTCAGGGACTAGTTGGGGGAAGCCCTACAGCTCTGTGTGTTCCGGCGTTCTCCGTTGAAAAGAAAAGCCAAATAAATCAGCAGTTCAGTACCGTGGGTTAGCCAGTGAATATTCCGTTTAATAAATGCTCTTCATCCACACAAACAGCACAGATATCTTCCAAATGCCTTTGAGTACCCCCCAGAATAGGAATCAATCCCAAACCAGCAATTCCTGTAGAATTTGCAGTCCAGAGGTCCCTGTAAGAGCTGCTACTATGGAATCTGGCCTCAAGGCAAAACAGCAGAGATTAGCATGGAGAAGAGGGTATTTGAGATAAATGACAGGTTTCAGAGTAGCAGCTGTGTTAGTCTGTATCCGCAAAAAGAAAAGGAGTACTTGTGGCACCTTAGAGACTAACCAATTTATTTGAGCATAAGCTTTCGTGAGCTACTTCATCGGATGCATAAATGAGGCCAGTTCGCTGCTCTTAGAGTGATTGTTTCAGGCTCTCTGTAGATTCAGGCCAGCTTCAGGGCATCAGTTACGTTGACATTTGTGAGGTTTTCCTCCGTAACCATAAAGGCTGGAAACTTTTTTTTAATGGAAACAGGGATTAAGGAGTGTGACTCTGCATCAAGGGATAACTCCGTGGCTGTGGAATATATAAGGTCTCTTGTACTGTGCTGCTTTCTGGTGGCAGTATTTCCAACATTAGCATAGCCCCTCGAGGACACTACCCTTCATAAAAGGGGCCATATGGAAGGAGCTTTCCAAACTGCCTATAATGTGTCTCCTGTGTATGTGCTAGGCTTTGCTCATGATGAGCTACCACAATACTCGATATAAACCAAGAATAGGTGCCTCTTTCTGTCAGTACACTTTACTCCTCTTCCTCTTATGAGGATGCTTTGGAACTGTTCCAAAGGTTGGTCTTCTGTAGGGCCAGCAAAGATGGGAACAAGTTAACGGAAAAGGGAAGATTTTCATGAAGAAACTCTACAACCAGCATGTGCCAAAAGGGAGAAGTCCAGCATGTGATCACAATCCATCAGGGTTTAGCTGTTAGAAACTGAAAGCAAGCTCAAGCACCACAGATCACATATTATCTGCAGCTGGTACATGTGGCATAGCACCTTGCACACAACACAATAGCATCTTGTTGATCTTCATAGTAGATGCATTTAAAGGGAAAATGTACCCATAGCAGGCTTAAATAGCAAAAGGCCATCTGTGGCTTCCTAATGCTGTTTACAGACCTTTTCTGCTTCTGCTCTGCTTGTCAATAGCTGTGTTTATTCATTGCTTACTTGGTGAACTAAAATGTTGAGGCAGCTCTTGACAGGTTCCTTCCAGCACATCCTTTTGGAGCAAATATTTGGTTGCCATAGGGACCAAATCTAAAGGGCACACACCATTCAAATAAATGCTCCGTGATTCACAATGTGCAGCTTATCCCTTAAATATTTTAATTATCCTTGATGCAACTTTAAATATTGTTTTATGTATTCAGTCTGTTTCTCTCAATATCCCAGTTTTTTTAGGCCACGAGTCCGGTAGGGTCGAAAGCTGGATGATCACAGTGCAGTTACGCTGTGCAGGGATTTTATGGCTTCGGTTCACACAGAACAATCTACATCCCCAAATGTGATGTGAGGTGGAGGAGCAGTGCTCCTGCACAGCTACCGCCGCATCGGAGGAGGCAGAGGTGATGGCCACGGATCCAGGAACAGCCAAACAAGTGGTATTTGGCTGCTAATGAATATATGGAGGAGAATTGTGTGGCTCTTACTAAACTTGAGTGAGAGGCGTGACTACAGCTTGGCTGCAACTGAGTCTGTGCAGGGATGGGGGTAGGGTAGGAGTGCTTGGCAGCTCTGGCAGGGAAATGTCATTCTCAGCTACTGCTGAATCTCACGCAGTGTTTTCCCAAATTATAACTGTATTAGCACTAACCTGACAGCAATTATTGAACCACGAGGGCCGGCTTAGCATGCAAATAAGACGGGATTTTGCTAATTTCTACATGGTAAATCACTCCTTTTGGTTCCTGTTTGGCAAAGACAAAGTCGCCGTCCAGCACAGTTTCCCATTTTCACAATACCACTTATAATCAAAGCCATAAAGTCCCTGCATATCATTGATTAAGAAAGTCAGGCAAGTTACTGAACTTATTCCTTTCCAAATCAAGATGATAACTAAACTTAAACCCTTGAAACCTTTCCTTTCCCTTGCTGATGGCTCCCCTTTTGCCGCCTTGTTCTGAGTTCCCTGGCAATGATAGCATGCAAACACAATACAGGTCTTTTTCTGCAATCCCCTGACATCCAACAAAGACCACTGCGGATTTAAACCCATTAGAAACAATTGTCACACGCTTGTTTTCTTTGAGAATAGAAACCACAGAGTTCAGCACAGAGTCCCCTTGACAAAAGTGCAATGTGCTGAAACAGGGATTCTGTCAGACACAAGGCACATGGGAAGTCGCCAATTAATGTGGCCTGTTAGCTGTATCACAGCTCCAGAGGTAAGCTTTCCTCACTAGTGCATGCAGCCTCCCACACCAGAAGCTTAAAGTTCACTCAGAAGTTTACTCTGTGTACGTCCCTCTGAACTGTTCCTCGTTATTCACTTTTTGGATACCATGTTCCCAGGCAGACTTTATGCAGTGTCACTTTGAATGCCATTGTTTAGTTAGCTTTAGTTGTATCATAACATAATACAGGATCCTCCCTAGTAGAAATTCCCATTAGAACCTTCCTACTAGTTTCTCGGTTTCTGTTGGTCTTTGTTGGGTTTTAGTGGGCTCTTGTTTTAAGCTTGGAGGGCGAGCAGCCCAATGCTGTAGATCCACTGAGTTGTACCAGAACCTTGTTGGCCAACTAGGGATCAGTAGGAAACAACTGAGCATTTTAATTGGAATTTCCACTGGGCTAACGACAAACTTGACAGAGAGACGTACCAGCGATAGAACTAGTAACTGAAATCACTTGCATTCCCTAATCAAAATTTTCCCTGCCAGTCCATCTCCTCCTCTCTCTGTACAGTGACGTATCACAAGAACAGGTTTCAGAGGAACAGCCGTGTTAGTCTGTATTCGCAAAAAGAAAAGGAGTACTTGTTCTGGTTTAACTTGGATTTAAACTTGGAGAGTGGTCAGTTTAGATGAGCTATTACCAGCAGGAGAGTGAGTTTGTGTGTGTATGGGGGTGGGGGGGATGTGAGAAAACCTGGATCTATGCAGGAAATAGCCCGACTTGATTATGTAAAGAGTTGTCACTTTGGATGGGCTAGCACCAGCAGGAGAGTGAATTTGTGTGGGGGGGTGGAGGGTGAGAAAACCTGGATTTGTGCTGGAAATGGCCCACCTGTTGATCACTTTAGATAAGCTATTACCAGCAGGACAGTGGGGTGGGAGGAGGTATTGTTTCATATTCTCTGTGTGTATATAAAGTCTGCTGCAGTTTCCACGGTATACATCTGATGAAGTGAGCTGTAGCTCACGAAAGCTCATGCTCAAATAAATTGGTTAGTCTCTAAGGTGCCACAAGTACTCCTTTTCTTTTTGCGTATCACAAGAAGTTTCTACTAATGACCCTCTTGAAATATCAGTCTTCCATGTGTGACATGCATGCTGCCCTCATTGGCTAAAGGAAGCAGATCATGATTACGCAGAAGGGATTACTGAGGTGAGCTGAAAGGTCGGCATCTCAAAGTATTGCTGCTCTCATTTTTTAATCAAGAGGATTTTTTTAAAACAAATGAATTTCAAGACAGACTAAATTTTGGACTTTTCAACTTTGACACTGGCTCTTTAAGAAATAATTGCCAAACATTCTACAGTGTCTTTTTGGTACATAGAATTGCCATACTAGATCAGACCCAAAATCTATCTAGTCAGTATCTTGTCTCTGACAGGGCACAGTATCAGATGCTTCAGAGGAAGGAGTAAAAGCCCCGTATTAGACAGACATTGGATAATCTGCCCCCCAGAATTGGTCTGTTCCTGATCTCTAATAGCTAGAGGTTGTCCTGAAGTGGGGTTTAATATCCTTTCCAAAACATTTTTGTGATCATCAATTGTAATAATTCTGGGTATTCATGATATCCATATAATGGCCTATTTCTTTTCTCCAGTGTGAATTGCTTTAGCCTTCGTAATTTACTGTGTATTTTAGTTGAAAAAAACTCTATCACATGGTGCATAAACTCAAGAAATATCTAGGCATGGTCTAGTGCAATTTATAGAATCAGGCACAATCATTTTGAATTAATCAAATCTAATTAAGGCAGTGCATTGTGGGCTGTGAGGTTAGAAATAAATACTTGCCTAAAGCCATTGCAATGATAAATGACTGCAACATATTCAGGGCAAAATCTCACCCTTGTTTTAGGGTTATCCATGTGTGGGGAGAACAGAGTGAAGCAGTGGTGTCACTCAGCTTACAGTAGAGGTACCCTGCATAAATTGCATTGCCTTGCCTTTAAAAGCAAACATGTGCCTCCAGCTAGTGCAGGTAGCTGCATACACACTAGCCAATTGAGGCGGATGGGGATGGACAAGCCCCCAGGCTGGCAGACCACATCTCCTTATAAAACCAATACTAGATAAGTATTACTGTTATTACATTAGCAAGACAATGTTGCCAACTCATGTAATTTCACCATGAATCTGGCAATATTTGGTGGTGGTCTTAAAGCAGCCGTGTGAATACATGAGAATCTCTGCTTTCATGTTAAAGGGAAAGTAAGTTTGTAGCCTTCATGGTTGTGTAGAGCTTTGTAAATGTGAACGGGGTGAACCCAAAAGGCTCAGAAACCATAAGGTAACAAAAAAGAGCTCCAAATACAATATTCTTAGAAGATCTCATGATTTTTAAGCCAACCTCATGCTTGGGGTTGGCAGTGCTGGCTAGGTGTCTCTCCAGACACGTCCTGTGCATCAAAGAGAGAACCTGCCCTGTCACTTACAGTGGAGAAAGAAGCTGGTTTTGCTCACTTTGCATACCCACCCAGAGTGGAACCTTGTCCTTACCCTACAGAACAAACTGTTAAAACTTTGCTCTCTGCTGAACAATTGATAAGATGTAAAACAGTTCATTTTTAACTATCGTACATTTGCATTTACAGGAAAAAAGCAGCTCACGAACGGTAAACTGGGGAGCATTGCACAGAGGCTGCTTTCAGCTTCAGGTGCTGTTACACAGCTGAGCAAACATGCCTTGCTCCTTGTATATTTTTTTTTCCTGGAGAAATGTTGGGGTCCAGGATTAGACAGTGGTGGTTATTTAATTTTAAAATAAATGTCCAGCATAAATATAGGCACAACTTACCCAAATCTGTGAGGAATTGTAAGGGGGTGGTAGTGATCCTGTATTGTTTATTTGAAGAACCCCCACTATATTAATGAAAACTTTAATAAATATAATATTTTACCCAAAGTCCTTTAAACTGCCTTGTCCCTCCCCTGTATTTCCTTTCCCATCGTTGCTTGCCAGCAGGGCGAGCCACCACCTCCTGCCCAGTTCATTCAGTGATGTCGCGATCCAGCATTTGCAGTGTCACAATTCATTGCTGTAGAGCTGATGCTGCAGCCTCAGATGGTGGATTTTGAAATCGCTGCATGAACAGCCAGGCAGCTTTTAAAGGAGAGTTTGTGTACTCAAGTCCTGTACTGAATATCCATATACTCAGACTGAAGGTAAATCAGTAGGGAAGTAATGCTGCATTATTGTGGTGAAAGCTGGGATTTTCCACTGGTCATGTTCTTCCTGTTAGATCTTAAAGTGAGATCTAACTTCTGCCCATCTCTGGTGAGTAACCAGGTAGAAATTAATGATTCCGTGGCATTCGATATAATTTTCTTTTAAAAAAAAAAATAGGAAATAATCTTCTTGACCTGGTCAAGGATCTGGCCTAATTAGAGCAGTGAAAATCATCTTAGTAATAAAGACCCTATAACCAGGTCAAACTCACCCTGGGTAAAATTTTCGAAAGCACTTACGTGACTTAGGGGCTTAAGTTTCACTGAAGATCGGGCTCCTGCATGCATAAATCCCTTTTGAAAATTGAATTTAGGTGCCTTTGTCGTTTAGGTGCTTTGGAACATTTACCCCTGGTTTCAGATTTTGATAAACTCAAAGTTTAAGCCAGGTCCGCTGCATCCAGTTTCAAGCAAACCTGGGTCCAGTTACATTTCATGTGGAAATTGCATGCAAGTCAGTGATTTCACATGTATCAATTCAAAACCCAACAGTAAGTACCGCTTTAACTGAGTTTCTTTTTGAACGCTGGGTATGTCTCAAGTGAAACTCATAGTGTGCTGAGCCCTCCCTCCACTCCCCACCAGAATAAAAGATTCCTACAGTCTTCTGCAAACTGAAAACATTGGTTTCCTACACATAGCTAGTTCTTACCCTTAGCTTGAGTGTGATCTGGGATGCATAATGGGTACTCAATTTGCCTACTTAGTCACTGTATTACAGCTAACTCATTCATTATTTAAGATCTAAATGGAACGGTATAAAACAATATCCCATTTGGTGAACTCATGATCACCAGGGCATGGAGAGGAGCGAGGGTGCTCTTGGTTTGGCATTTTGGTTAGTTATATAGGGCAAAACTCTTCCTTTGGATTTAAGCCCATTTAGAGCCATGTACATGCATCTGAAGGCAGAATTCGGCCTTACGTATTAAAGTCCTCAGTTTTGCTGTATGTTTCTAATGGGTTTAAGAAATGATAGACTAGCCATCTCAGAACACAAAATTTGGTTCTTAGGAATGACCTTTGTTCTCGATGCAGCCCAGCTACAAGGGGATGGGCACTTCCATAAGCATTGTGGTGATGTGTACAATACACACAGTGATGATGTGTATAATAAGCAGAAGCCTGAACTGACATTTCATATGCATAGTGCATGCCACATTCTAGAAAAGAGATAATAGCCTTATTTGATCTTCCCAGCTCCATTCTCCACCTCCGACCTTCAGGGGGGGAAAAGATACCTGCTTTGTTCTTTGGGTTCTCTGTGCGGCAGCGAGATGGATAAACTCTCTCCCTTGTAAAAGTGTGTTTAACCTGAATAGCATGAAAAGAGGAACCATCCATGCTAAGACACATATTGCTGTGCCTCGCTACTTAGTTGCCATGTCCATTTTCAGGTGAGAGCCATATTGCTCTGCATATTGCGTGCATGATTCTTATTGGCGCATCCCTTCCAGCAGGTCCCTGAGCTGCTCAATCTATCATCCTTCATTAGGAAAGCTATTGGCAGTTAATTAAGTGGTGATGGACCCAAGCCATGAAACTAATCAAAACGAGTTCGTATATAGTAACCTTCAGGCTGTGAACGGCTGGCTGTCGCCAATGAGGAATGTCACATTACTTTTTCTTCCCCCTTGTGGGCTCTCTCTTGGATCTGTCAAACCAGATTTGGACAGGAACCAGAGTGGCATGGAGAAATTATAACAAATCAGGAGCAATACAAGATGATGAGCAGGTAGAGGGAGTAAGAGAGTAGGTTTGTATGTTTCAGCACTGTTTCCTCTTTTGGACAGAGGGGCCAGAGAGGAAAGAGAAGCATCAGTGATCTTCCTAGTCAGAGAAAGAGGAATGGCCTTGACCCTGTGCCTGTTTGGCTGGATACTGGAAGGGTTCTTGAAATCTTGCCCCATTCCCAGCAAAAAAGAGACCATTTGACAGAGTTATTTTCCTTGGTCTATGAGTGCTCTTTCTCAGACCTTGTCTACACTTGCGGTGATGTGAAGGATACATGTAACTACAGGCTGCAGTGAAAGGCAGGCTGCGTCCACATTCACTGTGGTGTGTAGCGGGGAAAGGCTCCAGCAGTAGGGAGGCAGTTGGGACACTGTGGGGCTAAAGATAGACCTGGGAGGCACTGCTAGGCATACAGAAAACCTTGTAGGGTATATACCTTCGAGTTCAGGGCATGCTATGCCTATGCAGGGCCGCACTGTCCACACCGCTGTTTATACAATGTGCGAGCTGCGCATGCAGGATTTGTACTCTACAAGTGATCCGAAGTGTAGGCCTACTCTCAGCTAACCATTGATTTAATTTCTCTACTCCAGATTGTCTGAAAGATCATTCAGACTACTTTGGAGGAGATCTAGCTTTCAGATTTACTTTTAACAATTTTGTGTGCATTCAGGGTTCCCTGATGTCATTTTTTTTTTTAAATCAAAACCTTGGTGAGATTGTTCAGATGAAATAAACTTGTTGTGTTATCCCAAACAGGATATTCAACAACCTGGCAGATCCTTTTCTTGTAGCAATAAGAAAAGGATTTGGCATTTAACCTCTTGAAATTAAACCAGTGTGAACTTCAATAGCTCAGTCTTATCAGGGCTTTGCTATAATAACAAATTGTGAAAAAGTGTAATCATGTTTCCAATGTGACCTTGGCAAATCTGCTTTCTTCTGTGATGTAAGAGAGATTAGGTGATCCTAAACAGATGTCTGTTTTGAAAATAATATATATATATATATATATATATGAACTGTATATGAAAGATACAATTTAAAGGAGCTCTATAGAACAAGCTGTTCTATTATGCTGAACAGTAATTGCTCTTGGAGGTTTTGAGCTATTGATTTATTGGTGGGGGTTCAATTTCAGTGTAAAGACCTGTGTTCGTGATTTAATTGGAGTGATTAATAACTCACTCACAGGGCCAGATGGGAATCAATATGGATTTCAAACAGCAAAAGTAGTACGTTTTCCCATATAGTGTAGCAGCTGATAGTTTGTTATTTACACTTGCTAGACTAATTAAAATCACAAGATTTCTTGATATACAGCAGGGTTTTTGTCTTTTTAAAAGCTTCAACTTATTGAGTTGAATACTTGGGTTTGCGGTAAATATTTGTGTTTGTTTGGGATTTCTGGTCAGCTCCTTAATAACCTATATATCCTGCTTTATATCTACCACTTCAAAGTAAGATTGTGCCTACAATACAGTACACGCTGCCAAAGAGCCTTTACCTAGTAAACACAAGATGCTTGTATTGTTTTGTGGTCAGGGCAGTAGAATGCCTCTTACGTCATTGCTTTTCAGCTAGCTGGCATCCGCTTAGGAGCAGGACTGAAGGGATTTAACATTGCAGTGTTTGATCCAGTGTTATAGTCCTGGATTAAAAGACAGCATGAAGCTTCCAATCTCATTACAACCCCAGCATTCGCAGTAGGTACCTGGGCTGCAAATCCAGCTTCAGTTTTGCATTGAATCTGTGCCAAAAGCAACTTTACTGTGAAAATGCAGCGTGACTCATTTTTCTGAGGATTTGAATGGTTTCCCTTGTTCTTTATGCCCTGGCCCCAATCCTTACGTTTGGTGCCCATTTCCAGTCGGCTTTTCCAGCTTCAGAGTGTCGTCATGCATGCTTGCAATGAACATGCCTGGATATAGCACTGCAAGCTTGAAATCTCCAGGAATAAAACACCCCATTAAAGAGCCATAAAGCAGCAAATCAGCATCAAGTCCATAGATCTGAATGCTGTTAGGAAGCATTTCTGAAAAGGAAAAGAAAAATCTCCTTTGTTCTGGAAGTTTTTCCCAAAATCCACACAGCTGGTTAGGAAGCAAAAATGTTTATATAACATTGTTTGATTTTATATAAATGTTTCTCAAGGAAATCTTTCACATAGCAATCTGATAATGCTAATGGGATAAATTCAGCATGCACAGGCATTTAATTGTTCACTGTTAAAAAGGTAAACCCTATTAGGAAATTAGGCTAGATTGCAGTGTATATAGGGCATATGATATTCACTGTTTCCTAAACCACTTTTCTGAGTTAGTACTTCTGTGCTGGTAATGCAGTGACTATGTCAGCAAGGAAGACTGTCATTATGCTCCTGAGGGAGGTGGTCTATCCAGTTTTGAGTTAAAATGTTGGAGAATCGCTACTCTCACACTTGTGGGTCATCAGCTCTGTGTTAAGACTTTGAGATGCTTTCCTTATCATACCACACTGCAAATGACTTTAAATGATCTTGCTTTTCAACTTGGGTGCTTCAGAAAAAACTGTACGCTTGAAAGTTAATTCTGAGGACTGAGCTGACTGCTTTTTGCCACTGTTGCTTTCTTCCAGTTTGAGAAGCTGAAGGCTTGTTACAGCCCCAACATACAGCAATCCAGCAGGTTAAATGACTTGGGCAACACAGTTTATTAAAACTGGCAAGTGCTCGCTCCAGTTCTTTTCCTGATAGTCAAGGCTGTCTGCAAGAGTAATTGATAGTGGCAGCTGTTCTAAGGGTGTTTTAGATTGTGGCAAGACGATTTGACTTGACAGACAGCTCTGTACAAATGAACTGAGTGATAGGGGCTGAATCCAACTTGATTGCAAAAGGAACTTCCTGTTGAAAGACAGCAACAAAACTCATTCACCAGAGTCGAACTTTGGGAATCAGTGGCAACAACAAAAAAACTTCCCTCTCTCCTTTGTTCCAGTGATGCAAGCTCAAAGCAAGGCATGGGGATTTGTGCTTATATTTGGCCCATTTTCCCCTATGAGAAGAGACTTTCCTATTATTATCTGTTGAAAGTTCACTAGGTGCCTTGTGTGTTCTGAAGAGCATGCACCTTGGAAGAACACTCTTAGCATAATGGCATTGGCATGGGATAACACCAACTAGCCTGTGGAGCAGATCATTAGAGTCACCAAGGAGATTTAGTCTTTGCATCATGATAGTAACAATTCACACTCTATGGCGCCTCCCATCCAAGGATCAACATTAATGAATTAATCTGCATGGCCCCATTGAGGTAAAACAAGATCACCCCATTTTTACAGCTGGAGAGCCTGAGGCATAGAGAGGCTGCTCACAGTAACACAATGAGTTAGTCACAAAGTTAATCATACTGCACCCAGATCTCTTGACCCATAGCTTCGTGCTGTAACCACGAGGACACCTTTCCTCAGTTAAACTCAGTGATGATATGAAAAAGATGAGATGTTATCTCAAGGTGCGAGGGCATTTAGGTTATGTTACTGCATAGACTTAGTCCCTGGGTAGTTGTGTGCAGTTTTACCCTCCTACAGGTCACTTCTCTGTTATTGGCTCATAATCCTTGCCTATATTTCTATATTAAATACATTTTACATATGTGATACCATTAAGAAAAAAACCTGTATTTTTAGCTATAAGTGGCCAATCTTTATTTTCTTAACAGTGAGTTGCAGTTATTAGATATATATGAAGGGCCATTTACGTTGGGCAACTTCTACACTTTTGCTCTGATAGCCTGAAATGTACAGACCAAGCAAGATAATCCATGGTATGTCTGATATTTTAATTAGTGCTATCTTCAGATAGTAGCCTTGGGGCAAAAATGTAGAAACAAGAGCAAAAGTCACTTCATTATCCAGAGCTGTCGCTTACCTAGCTCTTCTTACCTTCTACCCACTTTACAAACATCAGCTACTGTATTGTGTCCCAATGCCAAAGCAAAATGTGTTGCACCACCACACACTTATAACTATATATTTGTGCTGATGATGTTACATATCCACCACACGTAATGCTGTACACATACAAAGCACTATTTAAAAACTGTGGTGTAGCTTGATTGGTTCGGCTCTTCCTTTGGATATTTTCTTTGTTCATTCCAGTTGCTGAAAATCTTGTTTTTACTTGACTGATTCCTCATGCAATGAGTTCAAAAGCTCACCTCTGTGGCTCATGAACTCATTTCAATATATATGTCCCATTAACTCTTGTTACTGTGGTTCCACACATTGCTTGCTTCAGTTACAGTAACCATGGTGTTTGTATGGTTGAGGAGTAGTAATAGCTATCATGGGTTAGGTCTGTGCTCTACAGGAATGATGGAAGTGAAGTGATGGGTGTGCGGTTAGATTAAAATAGGTTGCTGCTGGAGTTTTTTTATAAGATGCCCTGGAATGGAGAGAGTTGGAGACTTCTCTCTCACGTTATCCCACCATCCTTAAGTTTTGATCTCACAGAAAGAAGGCTAGAGAGCGCGTCCAAATGACACCACTTTCTTATTTCAAGAAACAAAGGAAAGATGCGCAAACGAGATGAGATAATTTCCAATCATATCCTATAGGAGCTGACAAATTCCTTTCCATAACAACCTGCAGCCACAAAGAGCAAGAGGCAGGGCAGCCGGTCTGGAAATGCTGTTGCCCTAAGTACTGTTTGTATAACAGCAGCCACCTGTTGGAGTCCTCAAAGCAGACTTTGCAGATTTAATCCCCTGCACTTGAGTAACACTTAATCAGCTTGAAAGCAAATTCTTGTAATAGAACAGGTTTAATTTGTGTTTGGGAGTTTTTGAATTGTATTTTGTTTGTGATGGTGTATACCTACATCTTGGATGCCAGTGGGGTTGGGTGGAGAGGCAATTTTTTTTAATTTATTCTCATAACGGATTTTAAATCCAATCAGATTTTACATCAAGTATGTGCAGCAGGTTCATTTGGGCTCAGATAAACCCTTCAGGAATTTACTTTCCACTGCACAATCAGTTGTGTGTGTTGGTCGACTGTCCCTCTAGGACTTTAGAATCTTCAATCGATAATACTATATATGCTCACAGATTTCCTGAAAGCAATAGCATAAGCCCTCACTACTGTTTAAAAATACAGACATTTTCTTCTTAGCAAAGTCAAATCTGAAGAGTGCAGCAGCACACTGCTGATATTTTGCAACATTGCAAGTACCAGTTGCAGGTGATCAGGCAAACGAGTTACCGAAATGAGATAATTTTTATTTCCTTTGTTAAGCCAGTTTCAATCATGTCCTCCTCTCTTTTTCTCCACTCCCCCCACAAGAAGCAAGGTGTGTTTAACTGTCTTATTAACAGAAGAAAACTCTCTTGGTGGAAGAAGTCCCATGAGCGTGGTTAGAAAATAAACAAAGTTGGCATACTGAAAAGGGGTAACATTGTGCATGGTGGGGAATGGCAGATGCGTTCCAGCCTTTACATACCATGGCTGAAACATGAATCATTGTAAATGTCAGATTTCCTGTGAAAGGAAGAGCTGAACTGACATGCGTTCAGCTTTAATTAAGCTTGAGTTATTGGAGCTGACTGTCAAGTCTTAGGCAAATTGGCTCAGCCTGTTATCATTAAGCATGAAAATTAACTACTCTAGGACTTGGTAAAAATAAACACATTTTTGATGCTAGAATGTTCCAGTGTGCTATGGTGAATCCAGGGCTTGTTATGGGAGGCCGGGCTTGGTCAGGTAGGTCTGTATGATCAGAGGGGACTGAGGTATGTGACCCCAGTGCAGAAAGTCTGAAAGAAAATATAAGAGGCCCAAGGAACAATTCCACATGTGAATAGCAGTCATCTCTGATCAAGTGAAGGCAACTTGCGCAGAAGAGGTAAAAAATTCTCTTAGAGAGTGTGAGGTGGAAGGTCTTTTAGGTGTTTTGCAGAGGAGAGCTCTGAAGTTCTGGATATTGTTCTGGATGGACAATGAAATCACTTGAAAGAATAAAAACCCAGTTTTCTAGTGGAGCTCAATGAAGTTGGAACAAAGCTGATTTAGTTCTCCTGTGCCGCCTGAATGTACATGAACACACATGTAGATCAAGAGCAGAAGGGGGAGTTTTGGCCAGGAATTTTCTTAATAATCAATAAGTCTAAAAAACAAAGTAAAGCATTTTGGAGGGTTCGTATGATTTTAGTAAGATGTCCCAGGTAGTGACTGGGACCTCTTACTATAAATGTGGGGAGAGTTATGTGTACGTAGCTGGGGGGGATGCAGGAAGGTTTTAGCGGGTGATAAGTGGGTATTGATTTTGGGCATGAAGCAGAGAGAAAAAAACACTGTTTTGGTTAGTATTGGCCTGGATGCCCCAGGAAAACAAAGACATTGCTAGAAAAGTGGGACATCTGTTCACTCTAAGCATATTGTGTATCCTGTAGAACCAGTGTTCGGGGCATACCCAAGGGAAATTATTCTGCAGAGCTAATAGTTGCTAGTAGCCCTATATACATCTCTGGTGAGAAGGGTTCTCCAAGTACACCTTTCTAGTGGAAATACATGTGTGTTGTACGTCTAACAAAGACACATGACTAAAACTGAGATGTGTCTCCATTTGGGTAAAAGTGTCCTATGTTCGCCTGACTCTGTCCTCCCTGCCAGAGACTAAATCCCTGGATCTGAGCAACCCTGGTCTTTCAGCAGGTATGGAATCCAACTTCCAAGCTAGGGTCTGGATCCAAATTTCACACTTTGCCTGCATCTCAGTAACAAACTGAAACAAAAGCATGGACCCAAACACACCCCATATCTGAATATTTGGGCTTGGACACATAGGCGGCGGGTGAACATGCCATTGGGGAAGGCCAGCTCCCGGCCCTTCCCTCTCTGCCCAAGGCCTCTCATAAGAAGAATATAAGAACAGCCATACTGGGTCAGACCAAAGGTCCATCTAGCCCAGTATCGTGTCTTCCGACAGTGGCCAATGCCAGGTGCCCCAGAGGGAATGAACAGAACAAGTAATCATCAAGTGATCCATCCCATCGCCCATTCCCAGCTTCTGGCAAACACAGGCTAGGGACACCCTCCCTGCCCATCCTGGCTAATTACCATTGATGCACCTATCCTCCACGAATTTATCTAGTTCTTTTTTGAACCCTTCTACCTTCTCCCAGCCCCAGAGCACTGGGCAGGCGGTTTGGCCAAAGCACCCCCAACCCCAGGCCTTTTGTACACCAGCCCCAGCTTGCCTTTCCCAGCCTCTGTGCCACAGGAGAGAAGGAAGGAAACTGGAAGCAGGCAGGAGGGGGCTTTGGGGCAAAACATGGGTGGGGCTACGCAAAGCTGTTTGGGAAGGCACAGCCTTCCCCTGCCTACACTACTTGCTACCCATGCTTGGACCAGTCTCTGCTCTCTTCTGCTCTCTCTATGCTTTCAGTTTTACTTATGTGCACCTACCTGCCCGCCCCCTAGTAAATCAAATACATGAAGAGGTTTTATTTCAGCACGCTGTACTACAGTTATTAAAAAATGGGAACGGTGATAACCAATGATAGTTAGACCCATCCATCCATATATGATCCTCATTACCATGGAATCTGGTGTATATGGATTTCTCCCTGTAACTCGCACCAGATCTTTCCTTTCTAAATACTTATATGTTTGTACTTTACATGGAGTGAGGGGAAGGAGAGTCTCCTCTCTCATGCCTGGTGCTTTCCTGCTGCAAACAAATATGTATCCTAGTGTTTCATTAGTTCTTGAATTGTTCTCAGACAAAAACTGAACACAGAGAAGCATTTCAGTGTTGCAATTTGAGAGATGTGAGTTGCCAGTAAGAATTAGACACGTGACCACAATATTCTACAGCTGATTGGTCATTTCAGTCAGCAGGGAACTGTAGGCTTTTGCTTTGAGAAACTTGCAAACGAGATCTAATGCTGGAACCACAGGGAATCAATAGTTGTGTATAAAACTGGTCGGACAGCTGCTTTTAATGGAACAACTCATTGATGTGTTTTGGATCCAGCTGATTTATTTTTTAACTCAGCTTCTTTAACTTTTATGGTGCCGGTGTGTTCATTAGTCTATATTGCCTGTAATTACACTGTCTAAAGTTTAACTCTGAATGGGCCTATTGGATGGAATGAGCTAATAGGATTTCATAGAACCTATGGTCAGGAATGGAACCTGAGTGTTTTTTATGGGATGCCTCTAGATAACCATGGGATCTATAATTGTGAATATGCGTCCTTTGAAAAGCATATTGGGTGGCATTCTGGCCCTGTTGAAATCAGAGGTAAAACTCCCATTGACTTAAATTTAGCCAGGATGTCACCCATTGGATTTAGATGCATTAATAAAAATCGATGAACTGTTAGATTAATGAAAATTTAATTTTTAGAAATAAGTACAGTCACTTTAAGCATTAACTACAATAAAATCTATTTACCATTATCTTTAAGTCCATAAACCAAATCACATCTGAAAAATACAGTGAAACTGACTATGTGTAATACTTTATATAGTAATTGATTTGGGACATCAGTAGATTGTCTCAAAATGGGGATCAGCTGACAGGGGTTTGAACTACCATTTGATCCACCTAAAGCACTGGAATTTCTTTGGAATTCCCATTCATTTCTGCCACTCGTGAGTTATGCAGTCACAACGCTTCCCGAGCTCATGAGAATAGCTTGTTTATTTCAGTGCCTTTGTCCCACTGTATTCTGGAGATCAGTGAGTCTGTGTGTGTGTGTGTGTGAGTGAAATTGGCTTTTGCCAAAAGAAGGAGGAAAATAATCTGACATCACCTTGTCATTGGATGTATATTTTATAAATACAAAATGATTTGGCATATTACAGGGAAGCAGAGAGCTTGATTCAATACTGCCTCCCTCTGGTTTCATGCCAGTATAACTCCAGTGAAGTCACTGAAGGCAGACAGTGATGAATCAGACACAAAGTAGAATAAGTAATGCAGAAATCGCTGCATGTTGTGTGCAGCTGTTCCCACACTTCATACATCATGAATATATTTCAGTGCTACCCGGCCCTTTTAAAAGTTAAGAGTTAAGGTAATTTCATAAGTGGAATTCGTCCATGTTAGTGTTGGGAGCATGCGTGGGTGGGTGTCTGTGTCCCTTTCTCACGTGTTTCTCTGTCCTATTCTCTCCGACATCTTGGGTGGGCTGAAGATTATAATAAATAAAACCCTAAAATTATTTTGATATAATAAAAACATGTACTGTAAACTTAACACTTATAGATCGAGTGGGGTGCATGTGTTGGAGAAGCAAATGAATGGCAGACTGTCAATGGAAGGCTCCTCTTGAGATGAATTATGGAGCATCCCTGCACTTCAGGGATATGTACATAATGTTAAAAGGGAGTTGTCTTTTGGAAATTGAGTATTCAGCATGTTGCATGTGGTTTCTTTTCTTATTTTAGGTCTTTTTTTGTATTCCTTGGTCTGATTTTTTGTTGTTGTTGCTGCTGTTTAATCCCGTCTACTGGCTTGAGCTTCAAACTTCATTGGAAAAATGAAGACACAGCATTTTACTTGGAAAAAATCTGTGAGGAATTTAACCCATTAAAGAAACTCGTTTTGATTGGTACCTATCAGCTATTCATTACCGTATTACTTATGATTTTGGCATATGTTACAGCAGTTAGTATGTTCTTTGATATCCACAGAACATTTAGGGTAAACAGGACTGCCCTGCTGTGCTCATTGTAGGTTTTCATAGACTTCTTATGTTCCATCTTCATATGTGAATGTGCATCCAATGAACAATCATTGTGCCATCCTCTCTCTCATAAAGGGCCTTGGTATTCATCTCAGAAAGCATGCTGAGGGGTGTTAAAGCATGCTCTTGTCAGTGATTAGTTACCATCCCCATAGCTATGAATGGCAAGATATACCAGGCAGGTTACCTTGAAAGACCATTGAGAAAATAAAAAAACCGCAACTCTTGTGATCAGATTTACGGTTGTGGGATTTATCATCTATTCCAGGAAATTAAATTTGGTGGGAGATGCATTAGCAGTAACTTGAGAAGCATTCCTGCTGTATTTAGTGTTCTACAGTCGTAAGTAAGGTTATATGTGCTTTGCGTCAAGCACCCCCTAGACAATACTTTGATCTTTTACACACACTTGAACAAGTGCCGTGTACTGGACAGACTGACAGACGAACATACCATCATGTTGTAATGATATTACCACAAGCTAAATATGACTTTGTTCTTACCAGGCAAATATTCTGCAAAATTGGAAAATAAACAGGGATGCTTCAATATGTCACTTTTCTTCTTTTTCTGTAAGGTCCAACCTTAACTGACAGACCTGAAGCGAAAGCAGCGACCATCCCCAAGGTGTCAGGGCTAGAGCGCAGCCGGGAACTGAGCACTGACGTGCCCTTCGTGCTGCCTATTCCCAGCCCCCAGCCAGTTGCTGCTGTTGTGACTTCCACTTCTTCTGCGCCCACGTCAAGCGCCAGGGCAAGCCCGCTGTTGAAGAAGGAACCAGTGATCTCAGCACCAGCGCCACCAAGGCTCACACCCCAGCCGCAGCCTCGACCCCAGTCACAACCTCAGCCACGACCACAATCTCAGCCTCAGCTCATACCTGAGCTTCGGACCCAGCCTCAGAATCACATCCCTCCCCCTCTCAACTACCAAGTGCATCACCAGGTGGCCCACAACGGACTCAATATCAGGTAGGGGAAAGGGTGCTTGCATTGCTCCTTTGTGAAGCACTCAAACCCTGCTTCCAGGTTACAGTTAATTGAAAAGGTATTAAAATCTCTGTAGAATAGGCCATAGGCTTTCTCATTTCCTGGGAAAGGTGCTCTACTTGTGAGAGGCATTGTGTTCCTCTAGGCCAACACCACATAGCCATGTATTTCCAGCTGTATTGGGTAGCTGTATAAAAGAGATTGTGACTAGAGCTTCCGTAATGAACAGGGGTTGTACAGCTGTGGGGCAAAACTTTCTAGGTCCAGCTTCCAGTGCATTTGCAAATTTTTCCATCAGAACCACTCAGCAGAGGACTTTGTACACCTCTACCCTGATATAACGCGGTCCTCGGGAGCCAAAAAATCTTACTGCGTTAGAGGTGAAACCATGTTATATCGAACTTGCTTTGGCCTTGAGCATTTCCGTTGTTAATAGTCACTTCCCGCCCCCTGACTGACCCCTCAGAATCCCCGACCCATCCAACCCTCCCCCCCACTCCTTGTTCCCTGACTACTCCCGCCCCTAACCACCCCTCCCAAGACCCCACCCCCATCTAAGCCCCCCTGCTCCTTGTCCCCTGGCTGCCTCCTCCAGAAACCCCACCATCCCTAATCACCCCCAGGACCCCAACCCCCCTGCTCCCTGTCCCCTGACTGCCCCAACTCTTATCCACACCTCCGACCCCTGACAGGCCCCCCGGGACTCCCACGCCCTATCCAACGCCCCCATCCCCTGACCACCCGGCCCCCAGAACCTCCGAACCATCCAACCCCCCATCCCCTGACTGCCCCCTGAGACCCTCTGCCCCTTATCCAACCCCTCGGCCCCGGCCTGGCACCCTTAACACAGAGCAGCATGTCGGAGACAAACACACTGACGTGCTGATCTGCCGGAGCACGCTGATCCGCCCCCCAGAGCGCTGCTGCATCGCGTTCTATCCAAATTCGTGTTCTATCGGGGTAGCGGTGTAATTGGGAAACAGTTTGGGTTTTCACAAAACCATTTTTTTTCCCCGGTAGACTGCAATTGCAAACCATAGGCAGTCTTTGGATTTGGCATGGTCACGTGTATTCATAGGACATCGGTGAGTTTAACTGGTTCACCAGAACTATTGGGAAAAAAACAAATTCCACACCCCATTTGGACGTTTTTGCAGGGAGCACAGTTCAAACTGAGGGTGCATCAGCTGACAGCAGCCTCAGAGTACGACTCTCCATATAGAGCAAAAAAGATACTGCAAAGTAACATGTTCACCGTAGCTCTAGGGCTAGCACGAGGCTCAGTTTCTCTTTCAGATAATTTTCATCCAGTAGGTAAAATGCAAAGATTCATATTTCTTGAGTAGAAATAAAATGGGGGTGAGCTTGGCGAGAGAGGAGTCAATGTACAGGAATAAACAGGGACCTGGACAGTCCCTTTGTTGGTGCAGAAAACACACCATTCTCCCCAAATCAGCCTATTGAGTTAGATTAATTCAGTGAACAATGTGTGCATCATTCCATAACTTTTTAGTTGCATAAAGTACAAGATATGGGACTGTCATTTACGACCAGTTTGTCTAGCAACTCACACAGTGGGGCCCCTCCCTGGTTGTGGCCTTTAAGTGCTACCGCAATATAAATATTAATAACAACATCACATCGGCACTATTCAAACAAACACTCAAGTATCTCAGAGTGCTTAGATAATCTCAAGACATTGGTATTGTGGAAGATTATGGTAAACAATATTAATTGCATTGATATTGCCCTTCCACCACCCCCAACAAAGCTTTTAAGGTGCTGTGCAACAGAATAATAATCTTTTAAAAACAATATAATTACAATAATACAATATATACTGCTATATCATATTGAGTATGTATAATACCACTGTACAGAATGCAGGGCAGGCATAATATGATTGCCACAACTCATACCCCATGGCACTCTGAACATACAGAGTAACAGTCACCGAGCCTTGTGATCGCAAGGGAACGCGTTGCCATTGGAAGGTCATCACAGGCTAAATAAAGGTGCAGATACAGCTGCCATTACAGTACCTCAGTCAGCTCACACACAGCTCTGAGAGCGACCCCCTGTTCAGTCATGAAAGGGAGTGTCACCCAAAAGAACCCGAGCCATACCCTGCCCTGTTGGGAAAGGTCATAGAGATCTTTAACTCCCACCTGGACAGCTCCCCGAAATGGGCAGAAAGGGCCGTGGTTTCATGCCTGGGTGAGGTCATTGTTATAGAGCCTGGCTGTTTCTGACCCTCTGCCATTGTGACTTTCTTGTATTGTAACACACTTATTTTCTCTCTCCTCCACCTTTCTCACCCCACAGCAGGAGCAGCAGTGCCAGCAGCACAACAAGCATCAGCCTCCCCAAACACCTTCCGCTCTCCCCCCAGATCCCTCCTCACCACTCCTCTGGCCCAGCCCTGCCCCTCTCCATCTCTAATCTTGCTACCTCGCACTTCCCTCTCCGATCGCAGACCCAACACCAGCACCATCCGGCCATGTTCGCCACCCCACCCACGCTTCCACCACCACCAGCGTTACCCACCAACAGCCTTGTGATACCAGGACACCCCGCAGGTAGGTCCTCCTCTTTTCACCAGGGCTGGTCTCCTGTGCATGCACAGTATTTACAGAGGGGTTACGCAAGCAAAAAAACCAATGCAAACCTCCCCTTTGGCAGAGATTCCTGAAATAGCCAAGTAGTACTGTAACAGGTGAGAGACATGGAATTAGCCCTACGTGCTGAGGCGTAGTTTAACCTCCAGGACAATTGCTGTATATTCGTCATTCTCTGACTAAAGGAAGAGGGGGAGAGGAAGTGAATCTGAGTATAAACTATTATTAAAGCTGGGATTTTCCATAGAGTTTAAGGGAGTTGGGCTCCCAACTGGATTTGGGCACCACAATCCCTTAGGCACTCTTGAAACTCCCAGCCTAAATTCATGTTCTCGTTTAAACACGTTGCAGTCTGTGTGTTTGCTGTTGCCTTTGTTACCCAGCATGGGGAGGGGGGAGCATGTGCTCTTTGTAATAAGCTTTAGTATGGTTTGCTAAAAATTAGTTACTTTCTAGAGGGGGCAGATTGTCCAATGGTACATTTCCACCATCACTCAGGTTTTGCCAGATATGCTGAGCTGTGCCTGCCTTTCTTTCTGTCTTTCTTTCTGTCATGCATTTAATAAATAAAATTGGTACTCAACTCCTGCATTGGGAGAAGCTGCAGTTTAGACCTTATTTGAATAAATTGTTCCTGGTGAGCGGGCAGAATAATAAAATAGATTGGAAAGTGAGATAACCCTTCCCCTCCCTCCCTCCCCCCGTTAAAGTCACCGAGCTCTGCCGTTAGACTTTTTATGGTTATTTTTGCAGCCTTTTTGAGAAGTTTCCTTTGTTCCGTCCCTATTGTCACTTCCGCCCTAAGTGCCCCGTTGATAGTTCCTCCATTAGCCTGTAGCTATTCCTGTGGGAGAGCCTGGCAGCTGGAGACTTCCTTGAAACTCTGACTTGCTGGGCCTCCTTTTGATCTGGCATTTGACTCTATAACTAACTCAGCAGGGATTAATGAGGACAAGGACTGACAAAAATGTACCCTTCTGTTTCCTATAAAGGCAGTTAGAGAGAGTAGAGAGAGGGAAGATCTGCTGCCAAAAACTCTGATGACTTGGCATCCTGCTTTCATTTTCAGGGGCTCAATATCCCATTATTTAGAATTACTCTTTTAAAGGGGTGGGAACAAGAATTGCCCACAAACAAACTCTCAAAACAACATTAGACTAAAATATTCTGGATCCCAACCAGGGCTGCCCTAGTAAGATGTCTGCTTTCAAAGACCTGGCCCTGTCTAGAATTTCAGCCACATGGCTGGGGACACGTTGGGCATCACAGTGGGGATTTATTCTTCTTCCCCTGCTTAAGGCAAAGAGACTTAGAATCCCAATTATAGACATCTTGGCCGTAGTGCAGAGAGATCATGAGAGGAGGAAATGAGAACGTTGTCACTGACAGGCCAGTCCTGCATCCACCCCTGAACTCAAGTGGCGTTTTCACTATTGACTTCAGTAAGAGCAAGATGAAGTAGCCTGCTCGCATGTCAGTAAAAGACAAGAGCTCTGCTCCTAACAAATAACTGATGCAGTGGGATTGCCAATCACCTCTGGAGTGCTAGGTTCAAAATCCTACCACCACCTTAGTATGGTGTCAAGTTGCTTGGTAGTACGTGTTCACTCAATAAAAGCACCAGGTTAGAAGAGACACTCAGAGGGAACATGGGCCCTTTGGGTTTTTCTTTCTTTTCCCCTTCTAGAAAAAAACCCTGCTTGCTTCTGTCCCTTTAAATTTAAAGTAACCACTCCCCTTCGGCACTTCTGCTCAGGTTCCTAGGCAGAGAGGCAGAGTTCACATTGGCTTCCAGTATTTGCATGTCAGTGATGCTAATAAGTTAGGTCTGTGCATATCAGTGTAACAAGGAAATGATATGCTTCTACTAGCATCTTTTTCTCTGGAAACCCAAAGCTTGAGTAGGTAATTTACTAGTGACACCCACATGGGTTGCTTGTCAGGAGCTCCCTGGCTGACCCTGATGTATGCTAGCCAAAGCTTTCTGTCCTCCCTTTTGAGTTTTAGGGGGTACTAACAACCTTAGCAAAACAAAATGGCAGCCATTAGTGTTCTTCTCTCCCGATCCCGGCCGTAAGTGTACTCTCACACAGGAAACACAAATTATTGGGTGCTAGGGACTTAGTAGTAATACAAGTGACTGCATAGCTGCTGTGTTATTGTGTGGCCAAACCCATTGTAACAGGCATCACTGATAGGCACAAATAGCTAGTCCTGATCCCACTCGCTAAAGCCCAATTTGCAACTGGGACACGACTCCTTTCCCCACTGCGTCATAGTCTCTTTTACAAAGCTTCTTAATGCGTGCCAACCTGCTCCTCCTCCAGACTCTTCAGTGTCTATTCTTTTACTGACAAAGGCAAAGTTGTGGTGTGGGGCTAAAGTCTGGAGCCAGCCACAGATCCACCAGACTGGCTTCAAGTCTCTTGAAGAAATTGGATATTGAGGCACTTACAGCTGCCAGCTCTCTTTTATCCCTCCTTCCAAAAAAAAAAACATGAAGTGGATTATCTTGATGCTAACAGAGAGATCCAGTTTCTTTGAGTCATGCCCAGATTAAAAAAATAAATATATTTATTTTATTTTCAACAAACTACACTGTCTTTAAAGAGGCTAGATTTTAATTATAGCTATTTGCAGTATATTTTAGCACTCATCCAAAGAAAATCTCACCGTAAGCTCTTTACGTTCGAGTACCAAAAACTTGAATATTACAAGTAGTTTTGTTTCTCTCCATTTCTGCCCATGTGTTAATCTATTATTATCATTTAATAATCTTGTAGCATGTAAATGATGCTTTACAAAGATATTGCACTGGCTCCTAGACTCTTAGGATACATTTTTTTAAAGTATCCTACAATGACGTAGGCTTCTAAGTCCTATTTTCAAAAGTTATTTAAGCACTTAACAGCCTAATTCCCATTGACTTTCAATGAGGCTTAGTTCTCAAGTCCCATTTTCAAAAGTGATGTCGGAACCTAAGTCACTTATGGGTACTTTTGAATGTTTTACCCTTACAGGTGAACTAGAATGTCAAAAGATTCATTTTCCCCTCTCTATGATTCTGCTGCAACTTAAATGGGATGTTTTCTTGAAATCAGTGAAACATCAGGACACAAGTCTCTTCAGCAGCATGTGTGTGTGTGTGTGTGTGTTATCAGCATACTTGATACAAGGACAGCAGCTGTTCCATGTGTGTGTACAGCATTTAGCACAATGGATCCAGAACTGGGGCTCTCAGGTGCTACTGCAATGTAAATAATGAATAATTATAATATGCCTGTCAGACATACTTACCGTAGCACATAGCAGATGAAGAGGATACTTGCTCTCATTATTCTATTTACTGCAGATGATTTATAACATTTCAGTATCTTCCATAATTCTAACAGACCCGAAGAAGAGCTCTGTGTCAGCTCAAAAGTTTGTCTCTTTCACCAAAAAGATGTTGGTCCAGTAAAAGGTATTATTTCCCACCTGCTCTCTACCGTTCTAGACAACATTTAAATAAAAAATAATCAGGAATCTCCTGGATTAATGGTGAATCTGATCTAAAATTTGAGATGAATCCTGTTCATTCCCCCTTCCAAAAAAAAAAGCTGAAGGTTTAACTGAGTTATTCATTACAAATTGAGTATTGTTGAACCTGGTTCATCTAAAGACATTTGCTCCATGGAAACCACTTCATAGACTTTTCAGATGCAGAAGTTAAACATTTGGGATAATGCTAATATCACACACATATCATGGAAAAGGAAGTGTGTCCAATGCATAAAATAATTTCATAGGAAATGAAGAGACAAGTCTGCTAAAACTGATTCCACTCTGTATCACCTCCCACCCATATCCAGACCACCTCAAATATATCAGGGTAAACTACTGAAATTTTCATAGTGGATGAAATTAATTCCTTTGCAGAGGGCCATGTTAATCCGGCATTGAAGATTTTAGGGGACATAAGCACTCGATAGACCTTGTGAGTTTCACCCATAGTGCCTCAACAAAAAATCTAGCTCATGACCTTTGCATGGCCCAACGTAATTACAACTAAGAAACATCAGACACCTAGCTATGGGGTCACTTACAAGTGCCCTATCAAGAAACTAGCTTTTCAATGCAATTTAAAAGCTAGAAACATTTATTCCATTCCAGGAGAGGGCCTTGTTGAAAGTAATGTTGTTTTCCTTATTATGGGCCTGATCCTGCAAAATGCAGATTGCCCTGGGCTCCTTGTGTTGGAATGAATTGGAGTGGAAGGTACCCTGAGCCTCACAGGATCAATCACTATGTCAGGGTCTCTTTGCAAAAGTGGTGTTAGCTAAGAAAGGGGGAGACACCTATTACACTGAACAAAAAAAACTGTCATGCTGGGCTAAGGGCCTGATTTTCAGAAGAGCTCAGCACATAGAGTGCTTAGTGCTGTTGGAAAATCTGTCCCCATCTGGGGACCAAGGGCTAGTTACCCTCACATATTGATACTGAAGGGAGACCCTGTATCATATGATGCATTTTTCTTTTTGTAGCAGCTGCAACCTTCTTCAGATCTTGACCCAGTGAAATGAAATGTGTCTCCTTCTCCTTCTCCCCCTCTGCTCCCCCCCAGTTTTTGCATGGGAGAATAAATTGGAGGCAGAGGAGAGAGAAATGTCAAATACTATCTGACAAAAGAGATGGAATGTTTAGAAATGTAGTATTAAAGATGTTGAACTCTCCCAGAATTGGTACATTATTTGGAACAGGTACCTGAAGCTTCAGAGTCCTCAGCACAAGTGTTCTCAGGTGCACAATGCATGCTCCCCGCACTGGTTATATCAAAAGGAGGAGAGCATGTCCAAGCCTGTGGGCAATACTGTGGAACATCAGCCTGAACTCACAGGCCCATGTGCTTAAATACAAATCTGCCAATGAAGTGTGTTAATTTCATGGTATTTTCAGCCCATCCTGGTTGGTTAATGGTTACCATTCGTCACCTGGTATACCCCAGCTTCATTCTTGAGCTTTGTTTTTCACCTTCCAGACCAGGGAGTAAAATGAAGGCAGGAAGCTCAGCCACAGCCCAGAGTTTGAGGCTCACTGTACTGTGGATCAGATCCTGCCAGCTGAAGTGAGGCCTGTGGAGTTGCCTCCTGGCAAAAAGAGCCAGTTAAAAATGCTATCCTGTGATCAGGCACTAACCTGACTGCTTCACACACACACACAGAGAACCCAGTGAAGCCAGTCATGTCAGACTGTTTGTATATCTCTGTGGATTGACCCTTGTTTTCGTTGGAGGGATGGTGAAGTTTATATGCTCTCATTTCTCCATCCCATCACCTTTGCTGTGGTTTTTAAAGTACTTTTTTCAAAGGGACACCGACAGGTTAAATGTGGCCAAAAAAGAGAATTTAACCAACTTAAGACCAATGCAAATGTTCCCCAAGGTTTTTTTTTTATTTCAGTGGGAACAGGTTTTTCTTGCTTATTTTAAAACCAACCAATACTCCTCTGCAGTGCTCCCAACACAAACCTCGCAGCCTTTTCCTAGTGCGGGAAAAAGCTGGATTTGAGTCTGACTAGTTTATTTTCACTGTCACAGCTGAGGCTAATGCACCAAAAACAGAAAAAGGGGAGATGTTTAGAATTCTTCCAGTGTTGATAATGTAAAGTGGGGTTGTAGCCTAGGGAAGGGGAATCTGTTGTGGGTTGGGAGGAAAGGGAGTCATTCCAGTTGTGTTTTTTAACTTGATAGTGTCCCTTTTAAAGTGTCCTAACCTCAGTATTTGTGACTGGGTTGGGGGAGCGGGGAGGGGCAAGCTTGTTTATGCTTTATGAAGCCCCACTGTGTTTTCTGCTGTGATGACTCATGGTGTTCTCTCTTGTCTTTAGATACCAGCCTGTTGATATCATTCAACCAACCAATCATGTATTGCCAGCCTCATTCGGGGATTCTGATTGGTACTTTGTCACAGGCATCTCTCTTACCTCCACCAATGAGTCCTCACGTAGAAAACCACCACAGCATGACCTGCAGAAACAGGGAATGCCAGGTGAATATCTGACTCTCTTTCTTCTATGTCTTTGTGGAACTCACAGGCCGATGGGCCTTTGTGTCTTTTTTTTTTTCTCTCTCTCCTCTAGATCATGAGCTGCTCAGGCAAGAGCTGAACAACCGGTTTCTGGTTCAGAGTTCGGACCGGGCCGGTGCCTCTCTTGGCCCGGTGCCATTGCTGAGAGCGGAGTTTCACCAGCACCAACACACCCACCAGCACCAACACACCCACCAACACACATTCACTCCTTTTCCATCCAGCTTACCCCAGACGCCGCTCATGCCACCCTCTGCACCTCCCATGGTGCATACCCCAGCCCAAAATGTGAGGATAAGTAAAGAATCTTGGGGCAAAAGCCTAACCCACCGTACCAAAATCAGTCCTCTTTATTTCAGACCGGCTTCCCCTTTTCCCCCAAGAAGCCCTGCTCCTGACTTGAGCCCCTCCATTCTTGAAGGATGTTCTTCTTCCCATTCAGAACCAAGAACATTTATCATCACAGTTCCCTTGTGCTTCTACCAATAAACAGATACACTGTTGTGTGCGGTTCTCAGCCCCCTTTATCTCTCCTTCATGGTAAACTGTCAGCTCTGTACTTTTGTTTAGATTAACAACCCATCCTTGGAGCTGCATCAGCTGGCTCAGCTCCTTCACATGCACACACATGCACAGAGATATCACAAGAATAGAGGTTTCTAATATAAAATAAAATGTCAAGAAAGGTTTTGTGGAACAATATATTTGACTCTATCCTGGAGCTATAATGCAGGTCTGCTTGCCATTCTTACTGTAACTCAGTACTTGCACTGTTTGAGTTCAGTGTTGTCGTGTTCATTTTATTTTCTACTTCCCCACACTGTGTCCAGTAGACAATTTGGGTATTTATTATTTGATTTGGTCAGCAAACACTAATTTATATGTGGCTGACTCTTCTTCTGGAACAAAACCTTCTGGCCATTGAATAAGCTTTGTCATTTCTTCACTGACAGTGCTTGTAACACAATGGGGATTTTCTGATGCTGTTAACAAAATCTTAGAGTATCTGGCATAAACCAGCTTTGTCAGTTCTTGTAACTACACTCTCCATATGTCCCTGGCAATTATTATTTTGTTAGGTTGAAAAAGCAGAATTCAACTTGTTCTTCCTCCATTGCATGCCACATCTAAAACATACAGAGTCCTCTTCTACTAGGACTGGCAAAATTGAGCAATAACCATTAAAGGCAACATTTGGAGAAAACTACCAAGGATTCATGGGAAATAATATTTCTCACTTCTCTTTCCTGGTGTGAGTTGCATGACGATGTTGTTCAGTGATAATCCGCTTAGCGACAGAACAATGAAAGTAATATCTCCCGCCCCAAATTGAGCCCCAGGTGCTTGCACAGCGTAGCCATGTGCAAATACCTTCTTCTCTTTTCTTCTGCTGTGTAAAACAACCCTCTAAACATTCCTTGAAACCTGGTGTGTTATTTGAGAACCCTAATATCTAATCCCGCTGACAGCTCCCTCCCCACCCACCCGCGCCCTGTTGATGTCAGACTTTCTAGTGAAAACAGCTTGCAAGGCTCTTTTGTTGTATTTTACTCACATCATCTTATATTTCACTAAATCAGGTTTATTAACCCTAATGCCAGAGAGGAGTGTTGAAACCTCCAGCTGCATGTGTTTAGTAATTTATGGTATTTACACTGGCGGGTACATGGCTCCAGTAATAACTGTAATTAATGAAATTACATATCTGCTCTCCTGCACGTAGGATAGCGTGTAACAGCAGCTGACTTGCCGAATGAACAGCATGGGGGGGGGGGGGGGGGTTGTCCTTGCTCACTGTCACTCGCCCTCTCTGGTCCCCAACATAATACTTATTGTTCAAAGATTAAACATATGCATTATTTTCTTCAAAAGATGTTCAGAACCAATGCTGGTGAAAATAAATATGGGACCCAGGTCACGTGTGTGGAGGTGTTAAAGCCCCATGCTGGGAGGCTGTGGGCATTCAGAGTCAGGCTTTCTCCAGTGAGCACTGAACCTCTACTTTTTTAGGAGTGGGGGGAGATTAATATAATGATCTCTATGCCTGGGGCCCTTTCCAAAAAGCTATTTTAACCATATTGGCATTGCCCATACAACAGGGAGGGGGAAATTGCTGGCTGCTCTAGATATTTTGTATTTTGTTTTTATATTAATTTGACAATTCGAGCTGGGCCAAAGTTGCAGAATTAAGATGTGGATTAGAATCCAAACTTCCCCAGCATTCTAATTTAGTGCTGCACTTCAGCTCATTCGAGAGAGATGCCAGATTTGGGTCTGGGAACAACTTCCCTACATTTTTTGATGGAGTGAGTGTTCCAATTCAGAGGTCTCCCTTGATAATAAGGAGGGGACCAATTTGTGCAAAGTTTGTTACTCAGAGAGGCACTTCGGGGGCTGGTACACAACCAGGTGCTATAACTTTACCGCTGCTACTCAACAGCTTTGGGAGAACTGGTCACTCCCTCCTGAATGAGTGTGGAATAGTCAGTCTCTCATGTTCTGTTAAATGCTGTACAAAGGGGCCATGATTCACTTATGCATGTAGAAATCTGGTTTCACTGTGTGTTGTGGAACGCAAACTCAACTTTTCTTTTCTCTTTTACTTCCAGTTTGACAAGTACGCTCCCAAATTAGACAACCCTTACTTTCGACATTCCAACGTGAGTGCTGATGTTCCACTGTTTATGCTTCCGCTTACTACTGCGTTGCTCGAATGTCTTTAATCGATACAGATGGCGGTTTCGATTCATTCGTCCATCCACCTAGTTTTCCTATTCGTGTTTGAATTTTTTGTAAATGTAACATCTTGTCCTTTTCAACTTTGTCTTCTGCATTTTCTTTGCTTTAGTTTTAAATTGCCGTGCCTGGGAAGGTGGGGAGTGCACAGAGATTTCTCATAGTGTGGATTACTGCAGCCCCGGTGCAATCAGAGCTTCACACAATGCAGTGCCACAGAGCACACGTGTTCTCACAAGACAAAGGGTACATCTACATGGCAAGGAAAGACCCGTGGCACAGCAGTGGCTGGCCCAAGTCAGCTGACTCAGGCTCATGGGGCTCAGGCTGCAGGGCTAAAAATTGCAGCGTAGATGTTCAGTCTCAACTTGGAGCCTGGGCTCTAGGATCCTGCAGGGAGGATGGGTGTCAGTCCAGCTTTGACCCAAATGTCTACACTGCAAATTTTTAGTCCAGGAGCCCGAGCCCCATGAACCCAAGTCAGTTGACCCAGTTCTGAGACTTGGTACTGTGAGTTTTTTATTGCAATGTAGACATATCCAAAGTGGGACTAGTGGCCTCATCCTGCTCCCCATTTCTCCACATTTTTGGTACTTACTACAGTCTGCGTTCAGGAGAGGCCCAAGCAAATCTTAATACAGTACTTTCACCAGGCTATGTACATGTTGTACAGTTACTCTGTAATAGCAGACTATATATCCAGGGCTGATATTTGCTTTGTAAAATGAAGCGATTTAATTTCTAAAAAAGGATTGATTAGTTATAGATTTACTATTTCTATTCCAAAATAGTCAAGCAAAACAATATTTTTCCATTTCTAGAGAATGAGATGGAGGTTGATCCTTTATCTGTTTCAAAAATACAGCAAATTCTATATAGTCCACCGTGTTCGAAATTAACAATAAAATGCATCATATCTGCAAATTTTCACGTTTTATTTTGGCTTTTAAAAATTTTGTAACAGTGTTTGACAGGCTTAGCTCCTGCCTCAGCTGTTGTTCATTTTGTCTTCTTGTTTTGTAGTTCTTTCCAACCTATCCTCCGGCAATGCCTGGAATGCCACCGATGCTTCCACATTCAGGACCTTTTGGGTCACTTCAGGGAGCATTTCAACCGAAGGTACAAATTTATTATTGTTGCATTAGCACAGACGTTGTTCTTCGAGGGGAGACTGTGATCAGAATTGTACTTATGGTGATTATCTGAATGACCTTTTCGACTAGCTCAGCTGCTTTTGGAGCCCAGGGGTTGTTCTTTAGAGAGGAGTGCAGTTGTTCACATGGAAGTCTAAGGCCTGGTCTACAGTACAGAGTTAGATCGATGCACGGTAGCTTACGTCGACCTAATTATATAAGTGTCTACACTAAAATTTCGCTCCTGCTGACATAACTGCCCCACTACGCCAGTTTAGTAACTCCACCTCTGTGAGCAACATAGTCAGTGTCAATGTAGTGATGCGTTGCTTACATCGACTGTTACTCACTTTCAGAAGCCATCCCCCAGTGCCCACTGCTGACAGTACAATCTGTACGAGCGCTGCTGGTGAGGACGCACACTGCTGACACAAGGAGCATAGTGTGGACACACAAAAGCGATTTAATTACTGTATGCCAGCGGCTGTAGGCAGTCATGTAGTGTAGACATGCCCTAAGTCAAAGCTAGCTAAGCAGAAACTCAGGGTCAAATAAATTAATTAGTTCTAATACAGACCAATGAATCCCAAAGCACTTTGCAAATTAAACAGACTCATGCACAGGGGTCATTCCCCCAGCTAGATAGCAGCCAGCTGTGGGGATGAAACTGACTATCAAAGCACAGGAACAATAGAGTGGAATGCTTTTTAGTGGTTAGAGCAGGAGTGAGGCATTCAGTTCCCAGTTCTGCCACTGATTCGCTTTCTGACCTCCAGCAAGTCACTTACCCCTCTGCACTTCAGCTTCTTCATCTATAAAATGAGGATAATTACATACTTACCATGCAGTGGTTTTGTGAGGTTTATTTAATGTCTGTAAAGTGCTTTCAGATGCTTGGATGAAAGACAGAGTACAGCTGCAAAGCATTATTATAACTAGGGCAGACTGGCAAAATTTGCAAATTTCACCATTTTAACTTTTTAAAAAAAAAACCACTCTGTGGCACATACTTTTTTCAAACTTAATGTTCTTTTTTTTAATTTAGAAAATGTACTGAAAATGTTTACATCCATTCCAAGAGAAAAAATCCATAGTACACAGAGATTATTGATGACATTCTTATAAAAGCGACACTCAGTCTTGTGATAAAGCGTGTTTATACACGCTAAGTGACGTGGTTTTATAGATCTCCTGTCATTTCTAAACACATCTCTGCAGAGAGATAAGAAATGATCTGCGGAATCGCTGTTTATTAAAGGGCTTCAGGAACCAGCACTGTGTGTGTTATGCACTGTTTGCATTTGGAAGATCAGTTTTGCAACAGACCAGCAAGAAACTTAGGGTCATGGTGTGCATTTACTTGCACTGGTAAGCAGTCACTCACATGAAGTTGTTGGGAATGAATAACTACTTACCACTATGATTAAGGACTTCACAAGATATTTTAATGGAAGCTAAAGGAACTTTTCAGAGGTTTATCAAGCCTCTGTGAGCCTTTTTTTGTAAATAGTGTAGAATCCATAATAAATGACCTATCTCAACTAGAACATTACACAAATTAAGTACAGGAATGGAAGAATAAGTTCTCCAATTAAATCCAGGTGGAAGGGTGGGCAGGGGGTGGAATTTAGGAATGAAGTATGTAATTACCTAGCTTGGAATTTGGCCAGAACACCACGATTAATGTTCCTATTCTTGTGAAGTACTCCAAAGGATCTCTAATGACCACAAGTGGTAAGGACCTCAGTTTTACATCTCATCTGAAAGAGATGCACAAACCCTATAGAACTAACACTGTTGTAAAATACCTCTGACATCAAAAGACAGTACAGTTTTGCTACAAGACTGCCTATAATGAGACAACCTCTGATACACTGATAGTGTGCTCTTCTGGTTTTCATCTTCTTTACCAAACTTTATAATACCATCTTGCTGTAAAATACTGTGAGACTCACAGAGAAACTGTTCTGCAGTAAAAAGGAAGTAGTGAGCACAGGTCTTTCATGTTTCTAAGCAGTTCGAAGTACTATGTAACTAGGTTTTAATTTATTTTAGAGATAAATACATAGAACACTCACTAGTTCAAGGTTAAACTGCACAAGATCACAGTCTGCTGCAGTGGTTAATCAGAAACATGGTATGGGCACTGGGCAGTGCTGTATTTACATGGAAGCTAACATCTGGAGGGACATGAACGAGATGAAAAATTGATCTGCAACTTGTCACATTCTTTTCCAGTTCCATAGAGGAGATGGAGCTGAGCCTCTGGGTGAAGCCACACAAGTTACTGTCACCTCTTTTTTTTTTCCCCCCTCTATCTTCCTCCCAAGCTATTGGATTAAATTCTAGATAATTAGGACAGACCAGCGGCTTGATTCTGGCAAAATGAATTCAGCACTCCCTGTCCTACAAAGCAAAGGGTTTGCTTTTGTCCCCCCATGCCTACCATGTCACTTGCCTTAGGCCTGGTGTATAAAGCCACTCACATAAATGCAGACTGACTATAAACTTCTCAGCGAGTTTCCCAAAAGCCATTCTCACAAGCTAAGAACTTGAAAAGGTCAAAAGTATTCAATTTCCTTTGCTGGAGGAAGCATTCACATCTGTCCTCAGGGGAAAGGAAGACAGAATGACACACCATCATTAATGCATTGTGATCTCAAGACTCTTGACTGTATCATAGCTGTGACTTTTGTTTCCTCCCTAAACCTCAGCTGACCGAGACCCTAGGAGCCCTTTGAATGCAGGTCTGTCAGGGGAGTGTGCTTCTTCACTTAGACAATTCAGAATCGTCTTTAAAATAAATGACAGTTTTAACAACTTGACCTGAGAAAATTAAACTAAACAAAAAAAACCTACATTCATTGATTGCTCCTAAAACCTGGCTGTTTGGAATCTACAGTCACATGACCTAAATTCTGAGTAAAGCAGCCAATCAGGGTATTAGCCCTAAGCTCTCTCTGCACTCAGCTTTTTGGGAGCAACAGGTGAAGTTGTTTGGGGAGTCAAAGACTGATTGTTTACGTATAATTCCAGTGCTTGGGGTTCTCTTCCAAGGGAGGGCTCTGTGAGCTAGTTTAGAACCGAGAAAATCCAAATGGCAACACGGAGGAGTAGTAACTGGGATTCTACACTCTAAGGGCAGTGATGGATCTATTGGGGATCGATTTATCGTGTCTCGTCTAGACACGATAAATTGATCCCCAAACGCGCTCCCCATCGACTCCGGAACTCCAGCTCACGAGAGGCGGAAGCGGAGTCGATGGGGGAGTGGCAGTGGTCGACTCGCCGCTGTCCTCACGGCCAGGTAAGTCGACCTAAGATACGCCGACTTCAGCTACGCTATTTGCTATTTGCGTAGCTGAAGTTGCGTATTTGAGGTCGGAAACCCCACCCCCCGCACCCCAGTGTAGACCAGGGCCAAGTGTTTAATCCTCCTTGAGGAAACAATAGAATAAATCAATTGAAAAGAAGTTGGGAAAGTATTGTTATAAAGTACCTACTAAGCTCACTCTAGGGTTTACCATGCCTACCTCATTACCATGCCTACCTCTAAAGCTATGACTGCCCTAGGCTCTTTTTCATAAAATTGCGCAGTTCTACCCACAGCAATTCTACTATAAGTGGGCTGTCTGCATTTTAGCCATTGTGTCTTCTAGCGGCTCAGAGAGGCAGGCTGACCCAGTGGACAGAACACTAGACAAGGACTCAGGAAACATGGGTTTCGTTCCTGGCTATGACATTGACAAGCGGTGTGTGACCTTGGGCGTGTCACTTCATCTCTCCATGCCTCTGTTTCCTCTTCCACCACTCGTCTAGTTAGACTGTACACTCTTTGGGGCAGGGCTCTGTTACCGTGTTGTACAGCACCCAGCACAATAGAGCTGTGATCTCAGCGGGGTCTGCAGGTGCGACCACTGCTAAATACTAATAGATGACATTAAACATAGTTGGGAGCCAATGTGAGAGAACATTTAGCACTAATATAGCAATATGCATGTCAAAGCACAGTACAAACACTGACTAATTAATGCCATTTACTACAGCTACAGATATTAAGTGTGCTGCAGTACAGTGTCACTCATGCTATTTTCTTTTCTTTTAGACTTCAAATCCAATTGATGTAGCAGGTAGACCTGGCACAGTCCACCACACTCTTCTGCAGAAGACTCCGGGGGTAAAGCAACAATTTGAAACTTCTCTTTTACACTTCCTTTAATTCCAGTAAACAGTTTGATTGTTTATAATAAAGAGAATACCATTCAAGAAAGAACTAGCCTTGGGAGATTGAATGTGCTGTTATGGCAATAACCTCCAACAGTTCATGAATGCAGGGGGATTTACGGACTCATTTAAACAAAGTCCACCGGAAGTGGAGTGGGAAACCCTTTAAGCTCTTTCCTCTTAGCCTTGTTTAGAGAGCAGCAGTTTTTAATGCACTCCATTGTAGGAGGATTACTTGGTTCTGAAAAACCTTGGCACTGTTTGGTTGCTGGCATGCAACTGCTTTGTCTGTCATAAAATCCTGTTGTGTTTGGTGCAAGAAATGAAAGAGACAAGTTTTAGTAGAACTCCTCTCTTAAGCCTTTTGGGGTTTCCTATGCCACAAGGGACTTCTCTAGAACAATGCCTTCCTGTACGTTTTCTTTTGTTCAGAGGAAGGAAGTTCCCTACCCTTCATATATTGGCCAGTTTCAGAAAAATCTCTAATTTTTACTTTTGCTTTCTTCATAGGTGTCTGACCCCTATAGACCGCCAGTAAGAGTAAGTAAGGGTTATGGGGAGCTTGTACATTTTTATTAAGTACAGTCCACATGCTTTTGAAACTTAAGTCTTACGTTCATCCTTTACTTGAAGAAACATGTAATAGTTCGCGCTCAGCTGCAGCTGAGGAATATCATTCAGGGTAAAACTCAGTCTTGTTTTGCATGGAACTGTAATCAAATGAAACGTATAGTTAACAGATGTAATAATTTTCTTCATGCCATTTATTGTGGCTTGTTGGGGTGGTGATACATAAGTCAGAAAGAACAAAGAATGGCTCTCGGAGCCCAAGGTGTCAACTCTGAATGCTGGTGTCCACCGCTCCCAATCGTAGCTGGTAGTGAAACTAGGAAAACATCACACCTTGCTTCTCAAGCCCCCTTTATTTAAAAAAAAAATTACATTTAAACAGTTTCAAGACACCAAAAAACGTTGATCACCTCCCTCTGCCAACGTAGCAATTAGTCTCTCTCACTTTTAACAGTTTTAAAGAAAGGGAAGTAAGTGGTTATATCAGATGTTTGTAGACCATAAGCGCTAAAGTAAGCTACGTTCTTATCCTTTCGATTGCAGAAGCCTGGGAAGTGGTGTGCAGTTCACGTACAGATTGCCTGGCAGATCTACCATCACCAGCAGAAGATAAAGGTAACAGAGCCAGTTTAGTCAATGAAGCCAAGTCTTCTGGCTTATTATAGGCTAAATTTTAGTGACTAATGAGCAGGAAGCAGAATACTAGTGATGACGCTTCAGCTTGTGATGAATAGATTAACTAAGGCTTTCAAACTTTTAACATCTCTGGCAGAAACTGTTACGTTTGTCTGAGGGCAAGGAAATTGGGTTGAATGGTAGCAAAAACACACAGCAGATATTAAGTATGAAGCCAGAGGAAGTTGAGAAGAGGGGGAGGGGGAGGGTAATTTTGCCCAAGATCCAGCTTTTTACGAAGCATACATGTTTAATATCATTTCCCTTCTGCACTAGTACCTCCTGTGGAATATGGAGTATTATCCTATTCAGAATGAAATGACCGATACGGTGAAGGACATTTTACAAAACATAGAGCAGGCGAGTAGAATGATAGTTACTGTGTCAGAGGTGGATGGGTTTTCTTCTTTGATTCTGTGGGGGGATGGGAGGGAATTTAAAAACTGAAGAGGTAATAAGATTAGGTACATTGGGTGCCATTACAAACTCAATATTCCCCATGTCAGGTGCCTACACTTAGAATAGCAGATACCACCACAGTAAAACAATCTCTATCGTGATTTTTTTTCATGGCTCCCACTGTAGTTTTTGACCAGTTAATAATGAATATTTACTGCTTTCCCTTGGAGCTTTTTAATTAATGCCATTAAAATGGCCAGTGTAAATTTTAGTAAGTGAAAATATCATTTCAGCTGTACATTTAGAAAGACTTATTTTCTCAGCATAGGTGAAGTCTGTCAATGTATCAGTCTGGCTCTTTGCTAGTAGCCTGGCATACTCTAGGAGAAGGTTAAAAATCTCATCCAGAGTCTCAGAGGCAGTTTTCTTCATTCCTCCACATCTCTTCTCTCCCCCTACTCCTTTCATTTGGTGTTTACTAGCTGTAGGAAAGGAATAGTCTGCAAAAGTCTCTCTCGCTCTCTCTGAACTGGAGCAACAAAGCACAGAACTCTGTCGTCGACTCTTAAGGCTTCTGGTTCTGTCTGTAGCTTTCAGCCTGTGGAATGTTTTTTGTCAGGTCAAGACTGCAGACTGATCCTAGGGTGCAGTGCACTTAGTGTATCATGTTGCATGCTCCGCTGTGTATGCTGTGGGGCTAAGAGCTCACTTCAGACCTTATTCATGTGAATGAGGCAGGCAGCTGAGAAGCTGTGGAGTGAAATGGCTTTATAGATGTTGTCAGACCATGACTACGGTATGTGACCAGAGACACTGCTGTCATACTCACTAACTCTCCCTGGCAGTACTAAGCAGCAGTGAGCCTGAACTCTCTCTTTTTTCCCCATAAAGAAAGGAAATGTATAATGAGATTGTTCTTGTATCATTTGACAGCAAATGCAGCTGGATCCCCACAAGCTAGACATAGGCGGTAAACTTGACCTGTTCAGCAGACCTCCTGCCCCTGGAATTTTTCCAGGATTCCATTACCCACAAGATCTTGCCAGGCCTCTGTTTTCCACGACAGGTAAGAGAGAATAGTCATTTTTGCAGAAATGTCACGCACTCAATGGATTTCATGTGTTTTCTCCTTTTACTATTATGAATCAACAATTATAGCAGTACAATATGTTAGTCTGCATAATGGTTTGAAAATATTAGAGAATATTGGTAAACTATTCTTTTAGAGCAGATCCGTCTATTCTGCTGGGTCTTCCTGTTTCAGTCCAAATGGAACTACATGTTACCCCATAAGGCAAGAGATGATGACAAATTACAGTAAACTCTGATAGGAATTGCTTCTTGAATTTGGGTCTCTCCAGCTGGCTTTTAGTTTAGTTTTCCACATGCCGGATTAACATACTATATGAAGCTGGTCAAAAAATGATTTTGCAAAAAAATTCAAAGTTGTTTCCATTGCAGAGGGTTTGAAATTGATCCATTTTCTGTTGTTTTTTTAAAATTGTCCATGCTGTATACTCCCCCAAATTTTTGTTTTTTGTCTGCTGAAAACGTGGTTTTCTGAGAACAAAAAGTTTCAGTAACAATTGATTTAAAAAAATCACAGAAAACATAAAAATTCAATGCTGACAATTTTTCATTAAAATCTTTTTTTTCCCCTATACCAAAATACCATATAATCCACATTGAATTCTTCCCAGTAGCTGTCACTGAAACAGTCTGCAACTCTGATGTTCTACTGTGTATGGTTATTGTTTTATATTCAGGAAGATTTCCAGCTGCAGAATACGCTCTCTCTTCTCCCCCTACGGTCCTTCTTTCCCCCAGCCCACTTCCGACTATTTCCTTATGTTAGATACCTAAGTCTGCCCCCAGAGCGAGGCGTGCAGTTTCTAGCTGCAGTCAGTGAAAGCTGTGCACTTGGATAGGATGACAGAATACAATTTTAGTTTATATAATTAACTAGTGGGTAATTTACATGGTGTTTTTATTTCCTCACCTTACTCTGTTTTTAGGATTACTCCTGGGGAATTCTGTGCCACTGCACAATGCAGAATTTGTGCAGAATTAATGTTCTATGCAGAATTTCATTTTTCTCTGAAGAATTGGTGCTGCAGAGCTGCTGGCTGCCACTAGGGGCTGCTGGACCCAGCAGAGCCTGCCTCTCTAGCTCACAAATACAGGACACTGATGGGGGCGGTGGGAGGAGGGACCGGGAGCTGGAGGTTCCCAGCATGTACTGAAGGAAGGAGGTGGTGTGCAGGAAACTCCATACAAGCCGAGGACCCAGAATCTCTCTCTGGATCTCTGGGCTCTCGGGGGTACAAGTATCTGGGCTGCCTAGTGCTGGGGGGTAGTTTTCTCCCAAGATATGCCCAGCTGGCACGTGTGACACACTCAGACTGAGGCACCCAACAAAAGCATAACAGAAACAGGAACTGGGTTGTCGTAGGGGTATCTTTAATTCTACTTCTGGAGGAATCTTTTTTGTTGTCTGTATTGTTGCAGACATACTTGTTGACAGGTATTTTGAAATAAATTACCAAAATAATTGAAACTGGTGTGATTATATTGTTTTATTTTGACAAATAAAATATGTAGAATTTTGCAGAATTTTAAAATATTGTGTGCAGAATTTTTTTTTTTTTTTTTGGAACAGAATTCCCCCCAAGAGCATAGGGTTGCAGTATCACTTGTGTATATTTGTGACCAGTTTAATCAAATTCATCCCCAGTGTAACCCCATTAAAATTCGTATGATTAGAAGTAGCATGAATTTTTTCCCAAATCCTAAAAAGAAAACTAACCCAGCATCAGGTTGAGATTCAAATACCAGCTTTGTTGAAGGCTGCATAACTGGGACCTGTTTGTCTGTGTGCAATGATTTGTGGAAGTGAATTACAAAGGGCGAGTGACTGGTGGCTTCACCACACATAAGCAATGTGCCCGTTATACAATTTTTATGCTGTATGATGCCACCTTGCATATGTAGGTCTCTAAACAGGTGCCCAGATGCTATGGTGATGTCTTTATGTGTGTATGTGTATACATACTGAATACTTTAACTATGGGAGCTGCTTTTCCTTCCACTATCTTCAAATCAAACCCTTGTTGTTTTTAAAGATGTCCGCATGATCTCTGGTTTTGCCACGGAGGTCTGTATTATAGTACAGTTTGCAGTCATAAACAGAAATGCAGCAACAGTGCTGTCCAGTTAGTATCTTTAACATTTCTTTAAAGAAGCAAGCATGCCTGAGAAATATCTGTATCGCTAATGATTTAATAACGACAAGCTTATCTCTTAACAAAAGCAAGAAGAGAAGTAGCATGGAATAGATTTGTTTAGAGAAGGCAAATTAATAGAATCCTTTACTTCAACTGGAGATAAATAACCTTAGAGCAACTAGTCTGTGAGTATATTAATCACAACAGCCATCACACCGTAAATCTAGGTAAAGTGTGCTATCAGAGAACAGCAGAGTGAACAAACATTGCAGCAGTAATATATGTATAAATAAATCTTTTACTCTACAATATCTGAGGCATTCTTTTCACCTGATTGAACAAGTGCGTAGTTGGTGTGAATCATTGGTTCTGCTGCATTGCCTTGTTACTGTGGGAGACATAAGTTATCTTAGGGCCACCTGTCTTCAGGACGGATGTTCAGCTGCCTGGCAGACGTTATATTTAATAACTACCTGACAGCCCACAGTGCTTCTCCTGGCTTTCTCCAGAGGATTTTTTATTATCAGCCCGTGTAGTTGAGTTTGTAAGCCATCTCCTTTGAAGAAATCTACCATCCGTTATACATCTTCTGAAATCTTAAAGGATTAGATAGATGACAGTCTCCATCCATCTTGAAGCAGTGGAGCGGTTGGAATGTTTATAGATAACCTCAGGTTTCGTTGCTGTGGTCTCTCTTAAGTTTCCTTAATTCATTTTCTGGCTGCTTAGGTTTGTCGTGCCCAAGTTGATGTGGGACTCGCGTGTCTCTGGGGCTTTAAAGTCTGCTCATGTTCAGGACACATCACTCTGTTTAACATTGATCTTTTATGCATCAGTTCCTGCCACAGATAATGGATAGGTACATCCGTGTCCTGGTTTGGGAGGTGGAGATTGGCCATGTTTGGGTAGCAGTTTCTGCTCTGAAGTTTAGTTACTACCCATGTGACTCTTCATAGTGCCACATCCCTGTGGGGCCATGTTGGTACCAGGTGCTGCAGACAGACTCTACTTCTTATTCCAATCTTAATGGAGGGGGAAAAGTTAACTTTTTATTGACTACATTTACAATGCAACTTGAGAAAAGCTAGCAATAAAGCACTGCATCTGAAGGCTGTACTTAGTTCTTGGTCAATTTTGGGTACAGCTAAGGCTGGTCTCAAGAAAGTGCCGGTTCTGTCATTGCCTGATGGAGTCCTATTAGTTCATAATGAAATGTGGAGATGGGGGAGCTTGTTTTTAGAGGTAGACATGTTTTTGTTTCCTTTGAGCAAGGCAGGAGGGTATATTTACATTAAACCATTGTCTAAAGAATTTCCCAGCATTTCAGCGCAATAATGGGAATATTAGCACAGGCAGGGCTTCAGCTGGTCACCAGCATTTTAAACAGCATGTCATCTAACCCTGCATGGAGCTGGTCTACCCAACCTAGTGTTTAAAATGCTGGCAGCCACCCGGGCCTTTATATAAGCTAGGTCTCCCACCACTGAGACCACCAGTTGAGCTGAATTAACGTTAGCCATGATGGGAAATTTTAGGAAAGATTTTCTACCATAGACAAGGCCCCAGAAGCCTTGAATCCCAGCAACTCAGCAAAGTCTGGCGTGAAGCTCCCCAGCTGGCAGTGGACAGTGTCACCAAACTTGACAACAAATGGGCAGGGGGACCTCATGTGATTTTAACGCTAGTCTCAAAATGCAACACACAATGCATTCAGGGAACCTCAAGCCCGATATCCAGTTGCTGTCCAGTTAGTATCTTTAACATTTTCAGTGCATTCAGGGAACCTCAAGACAGATACCCGGGATAGGGATGATGGGTGTTGTGCTCCAATGTGCCCATCACAAAGTGCTGCTTCACATGCATCCACGCCAGCAGCTGTCCCAGTTCAGAATGGTCTCGGTCTTGCTCTGTGACCTTGGGTGACCCAGCCCAGTTTATATGCCGTGAAATAAATGACCATGCTACATGAATCTTTTATAAAAAGGCATCAAGATCAGAGTTTTTCAGAGAATTAGTAAATTTTATGCAAGATTTCTCGTTCACGCTTTGTCTTGCCCTGATTTAGGGAACAGGGAAAGAAATTCTTCGTGTTGCTAGATTTCAGATGCCACCTCTGTGGTGCTTAAGTATGTCCCATGCCTTTGTATCTACCTAGTGGACTCGATGGACAGGAGCTTCGACTTTTCATATTAAACACTTACCCATCACTGGACTAAAAACATATCACTCCCTTGTTGCCACAGGTGCTGCACATCCAGCCACCACCCCTTTTGGACCCTCACCTCATCACAGCAGCTTCCTGCCTACCAGCCATTTGGCAGGTAAGTGTAAGTACACCCTGCTTTCACATTTATTGTTCTATGTAATTCATTCCGTGGATCAGCCGTGTCTGAGATACCGTAGCACTGAGGGGTGGGGTTTAATCCCCCACAGGAAACAGAAGCTATGTAGGAATCTGTTCCTCCATCACACCCTTTTGTTTTTCCACCTTCAAATTACTTCCTAAGGTCAGCAGCCATAGTAGATCCCTCCACTGCCAATGGATGGAGAGTCTCAGAAAGATGGAACTCCATGAATGATAAGCTATTGTGGGTGCTCACTTACATCTTGATGTAAATGTTTATTCCATTCTGTACAATTAAATGTGTGTGTAGTGGGCTCAAAGAAACAATAAGGATTTGTGCCATTAGATGGATAAATAATTAGAAATTAGAAAGCTTATCAAAAGGTGATCAAAAGAAAAAGGATAATTTAGCACTTCCAACCATTGGCAAAGTATGTCTCAAACAAAGCATAAGTTAAAATGTGTTTCTCCCACATCCCTTCCCACCTATTAAGTTCTTGGCTGGGTTTTTTATTAGAGCTGGATGAACAATTACCCAATATATTTTGCTTGCTTTTCTGTTCCCCTAATTGGCTGGAAGCAGACCCTGATTTTCTAAAATTTCTTCATTCTAAATTATGCACAAAATCAGTTTCCCTTTTTTGATATAGTGCTCATGAGCAGTTCATAATATCACTCAAAGTTCAAGCTGTATTGGGTAGTTTTGAGAATACGGGTTTTTCTACTCATGGAGTTATTCAGGAATAAGTATGTCTTTCTGTTTTTTTGCATAATCCACTTCCAAAGTGGATTAAGATCATTTGGAAAAAAAAAAAAGACATTTGTATTCCAGAATCAGTGTTATTCAGGAATGGCCATTCCACTTTAAATTCACACCCTACCTTATTCTGTACTAACTTTCATGTGTTGTCAAGCCCTTACTCTCATCCAGTCAGTGAACAGAATATGCCCTATGATGACCTGTTCGAATTCAATTTCCAGGGCAAAAACCCCATGGTAACTTGTTTTCTTTGAATTTTTTCCAACACTCAATTAAAATTTACTGTTTCTGCAAATGAGTCACCCTAATATTCAGTATAAGAGTAGGGTGCAAACACAGAGTCAATTAGTGTAAAAATTCTAATTGATGTATTTGTGGAAAACTTTGTAGTGTTCACCCAGCTCTTGTCTGTTGTTTAAGATGTTTTAGGTCTGGTCAGAATTCAATGGTAGCAGTGTAGTGAGGGAACTTAGTGCCCTGGCTTAGCAAGGCCTTACGACTGGGGTCTACTTCCTCACTAGTGAGCGAGGATAAACAGTCCTCTGAGGCTGACTCTACACCAGCCTTTTTTCCCTAGTTGGAGCGCTAGTGCAGACCCTTCTCCGGCATTTTAGCCAACTGCTCATCTAACCGGACTCAGAGCAGGTCTAAAAAACCAGGTGGCTGACAGACAATAGCCCCAGTCGACACTCGCGCTCCCAGTGTCACTGCGGCTAGTGGCTGTGTACAAGGACTTGTAGTGCTAAAGGCCCAGGTGTATAGTGCTATAGGGATGGATGTCTGTAGTGATTCACTTAGGATTATGTCTGTGAAAAGGTTACACAGTAGACAATACAGCGGTGCATACAAAATCGATAGTGAAACAAGATGACCTCTCAGGCCACTTACCAAAGTGCCTGTAGTTCCCGTTGCAAAGTAACTGAAACGTAATAAGTAGTGAGCAAAGAAAGTTCATCTGTATCAAAAAGCTTTGTCCTCATAAGCTGTCAGCCCCCTGCTTACTAGAATGGTTTTGTGTTTAGTTCCTCCACTAACTGTCCAATGCTGCCCAAATATCAGCTAGCAGCTATGTGGTGTTTGTGTCTGGCCTCGCCCTTTCTCAGGTGTAGGGTTACTAATGCAGGAGCCTTTTGTTATCCTATACCAAGGCTTCTGGATTTTGTCAGAGCTTTATTTTAAATTGATGTCTACACTGTAACATGGTGCAGAACCCAGAGTAGGCTCGGAAAGGGGCTGGAGAGCAAATCAGTATATCCAAGTCATCTTATGTCCTGAAAAGGTTATTGCAAGGCCCACTCATGCCAGTTTACAGCTCTTCATTGCTACATGTAGCTTAGTAGCTGCCACCCCAATTTCAACTATTAGAACTTAACTTCTAGCTCCCCTCTGACTGGCATACAAAAGTTGACTGCATCTGTTTGTGTAGTAAGCACTGAATCCCTTCTCCATTTTTAACATGCTGGGAATTTTCTGTGCAAAGAACCTTGCAATAAGGAGGATCAGCTTAAAGTCTGACCTAATCCTACGTGGATTCAGAGCATTCAAAAGGGGAGGGGTGCGTTTCATTCTCCAACATTCTTGGCTAAATGCCTGCTAAATCCCTGTTTGCCTTTCCAGATCCATTTAGCAGGTCAAGCACCTTCAGCGGCCTTGGGAACTTAGGCAGCAATGCCTTTGGAGGATTAGGCAGTCATGCTCTGAGTAAGTACTGGCTGGGTTACTGCAGACAAACATCCCTTCCAAAAAAGCCACATGCTAATATTTACAGCAGCTGGTGGTAGTTTTTAAAAAAGTTATTTCCTAACCTCCATTATCCTATCTGAAAACACTGCACCTAAGATTTCCAGGTCTCTGCGGTGGGAGCTTTTCTGCATGTCGTGTGTATCAGTAGCCGTGCTTCTGCATCTCTTCACCGCTCAAGATTGTTGCCTTGTGTGCTCTTAGAGGTGCCAGAGCCGTGAAACTCTGCCAAGCTCTGCTACCCTACTGGCGTGTAAAGTGACACCCTTCAACAGCGAAGACTTGCAGTAGAACAGCCATTGATATCTCTCCTAAATCACTGTGCAGACGTACCCCCTCCCGCCAACTCCCATGGAGTTCCACGTATAGAATGATTTTCCTTTAAAAGCACATTACTGGCAGGCGAGGCATGCTTGGCAGACGCACGTAGGGGAGCATGCATGTGCATCTCAGGCAGAGCAGGGGACGAATTCTGGATTGGTGGACAAAAATCAAGTGACTGATCATGCTAAAAGGAGTGTGTGAACCACGGCCAAGCTCTGTTTAAAAAACAAAAAATACAACTACCCATCACCTGTGCTTTCCTTAACTAACAGGGCCCCGAGTCCCCAATGCAGGTAGCTGATTTTCTGTAATTACCTGCAGCCTTTTAGTTTACATCCGTGACGGGAGCTAGTGAGCACTGGTTGTGATGGATCCCATGGTGGCGGGGAGAGAAGGAGAAGCTGGGCGATTCTGAATCATCTCTCATGGCGTTAATGGTCTCATTACCTTGCAGGAGTTACTCAGATCTGTAGTTAAAGCTACCCCCACAAACAGCCTTAAGAGCGGCTGTGTCTTTCACCAGTTATCAGAAGTGGTCAGAACTTCCTGCTAAGAGCTTTCCCTGAGCCCAGAATGAGAAGCCTTGAAATGATAGTTATGGTTATAATTGGCACTTTACAGAATTTATTTGGGATAATTTGGTGTGAATTATTTCTCAACTCTTGTTCAAAAGAAAGAAAAAAATCTGTTCCCTTTTGCCCCCCACTATTCTAGCTCACAACAGCATTTTTGCTCACAAAGACGGTCCAAACCTACAGAGCTTTAATAATCCCCACGAGCCATGGAATAGACTCCATCGAACCCCACCTTCCTTCCCGACACCTCCACAGTGGCCTAAGCCAGGGGATTCCGAACGAAGCTCCTCAGTAACCAACCACGACAGAGACCGGGAGCGGGAGTCAGAGAAGAGGGATCTTTCACTGAATAAAGATGACAGAGAGAAAGAGAGGTACGTGGCTTTGGGCACTTTCTTGTACCCCTTAATCTTCAACTCCCCCTCCAGTGGCCTTGATTTCGGTATAATTGTAAATCTGCTGCTGAGTGATGTGAGGCTCTGAAGCCATCAACAGGCCTTCTCCACCACTCAGCACTTCCATAGGCATGTTTTTGGCAAGACCGAAACAAACAGACCGTCCTTGAATGTCACTCTCTGTGGCAACGTGGTGAACAAGTCCATCCTCTCCTGCCACTAGGCCATTTGTCAGGTAGACTCTATCCCCGAAGTGCCTCTCATTAGACAGCTGTAATACACAGGCATGGAGAATGAGAGCTGCTGTGGGCTGCAGCGTTTTCTGTCTTTCAAAACATCTCAGGTAAGCAAAGGTTTGCAAACTGCATTGTGATACTGTGATATGATCTCTCTCATTCCCATATACTGAGCTAAGGGCAATGCCTTAGCCAGGTATCTCAAATAAAACCCAAACAGTTCTGTTGAGAAACCAAAGTAGACTGGTTTGGCAGGATCCAGAAAAGAAAAAGCTTACATGGGATTCCTCTTTAGCTGTTGCCGGTCTAGTGCTAACATGATGCTAATGCATAAACCAAGAGGTGAACAATAAGTCATTAATTTTAGTTCTATTAGGAACATGTCCAGAGATGAAAATAATCTGTGAAGCAGGCAGATTTCAAGCTCCTGTGAAAAAATGGCCCCATGAAAAAGAAACTTAAAAAAACTAAACCAGACCAATATCTCTCGCGTGAGGCTTGCAAGGGAAATTATCAATTGTAGAATCAAGAGAACCTACTATCTTTCACTTCATTGTGAATGTAATGCTTATGAAAGATGCTAAAGTGACCAATCTGCAGACCAATACACTCCATTTACCCACAGAGCAGGTACCTTATAGCCTGGAAGGTTCTCCACACCCTCCTCTGTGCTTCCTTCCCTGACTTGAAGCGACCAGGGTGTGGAGCTCAGACTCCATGGCCCATTCGGATCCTGTTAGCAGTCTCACCAGAGAGCCCAAGCATACCAACTGCTCAAAAAATGAGCTGGTAGTTTTGTGAGATGGATGCTTGTAAAGAATGTCAGCTAGCACTGCCCACTAACAGTTGCACATGCTAATCTGGATACTTCACAAACGTTTGTTCCATAGTACTAACAGGGTAAATGCAAATGTCTGTGGAGCATGTGCAAAAATATTAGGGAACTCATGTTGATGGGCAATCCATCAATTTGAGTTTAAAAACAGCTCTAGTGTAGGTTTTAAGTGGTGATTGGAATATTTCACCTGTGCTCCACGTAGTGCTTTGTCTTCTAGGTGTATGATTTTGATTTAACATGCCCTTCGTGACTTAGGCCCGGTTAGCTGAGCAGCTAACTCTGTGTGTTTTACCTTGGCAGTTGATACGAACCAACTATTCCTAGATTTGTATGCCTGATACCAGCACATTCTACAAAATGCCCTCCACTCTGGAAATGGCTTTTCCAGCTTCACTTGTTCCACACACAGTCAGACCTTCAGGGCAAACTGCAAGGCCTTTCTGTTTACTTGGAACATTTTTGAGCTGGGAAGGTATTGCTGGTACTTCAGGGTGGTAATGACAAAGAGTTGTCATCTGGACGGGATTTCACCTGGTGAGTTTGGAGATGAAAATCTGGCCCAGGGCATTAGTAATGAAGTATTTATGCAGTCCATCTCTCCAGTATTATGTACAGAGGCGAGGTTAAATTCTGACCTCTTACTCTCATGCACTAAAGTCAGGAAGATTGTATAGGAGTAATTGTCCCAGAATCCTAAATAGCATAGAGCTATAGTCTCTGGTACAATTTACAGATGCACATTTTTGAAAGGGGAAGAAGAACTCCTTTGCATATAAATTTAGAGCTTGTCTGCATGGGAAAAAGAATAGGAGTACCTGTGGCACCTTAGAGACTAACATTTATTTGAGCATAAGCTTTCATGAGCTACAGCTCACTTCATCGGATGCATACAGTGGGGATATTTATATACACAGAGAACATGAAACAATGGGTGTTACCATACACACTGTAACAAGAGTGATCAGGTAAGGAGAGCGGGCGGGAAAAACCTTCTGTAGTGATAATCAAGGTGGGCCATTTCCAGCAGTTGACAAGAACGTCTGAGGAACAGTGTGTGTGTGGGGGGGGGGAATAAACATGGGGAAATAGTTTTACTTTGTGTAATGACCCATCCACTCCCAGTCTTTATTCAAGCCTAAGTTAATTGTATCCAGTTTGCAAATTAATTCCAATTCAGCAGTCTCTTGTTGGAGTCTGTTTTTCAAGTTTTTTTGTGGAAGAATTGCCACTTTTAGGTCTGTAATCGAGTGACCAAAGAGATTGAAGTGTTCTCCGACTGGTTTTTGAATGTTATAATTCTTGACATCTGATTTGTGTCCATTTATTCTTTTACATAGAGACTGTCCAGTTTGGCCAATGTACATGGCAGTGGGGCATTGCTGGCACACGATGGCATATATCACATTGGTAGATGTGCAGGTGAATGAGCCTCTGATAGTGTGGCTGATGTGATTAGGCCCTATGATGGTGTCCCCTTGAATAGATATGTGGACACAGTTGGCAACGGGCTTTGTTGCAAGGATAGGTTCCTGGGTTAGTGGTTTTGGTGTGTGGTTGCTGGTGAGTATTTGCTTCAGGTTGGGGGGCTGTCTGTAGGCAAGGACTGGCCTGTCTCCCAAGATCTGTGAGAGTGATGGGTCGTCGTCCTTCAGGATAGGTTGTAAATCCTTGATGATGCGTTGGAGAGGTTTTAGTTGGGGGCTGAAGGTGATGGCTAGTGACGTTCTGTTATTTTCTTAGGCTTGAATAAAGACTGGGAGTGGATGTGTCATTACACAAAGTAAAACTATTTCCCCATGTTTATCCCTCCCCCCCCCCCACACACACACACACTGTTCCTCACACATTCTTGTCAACTGCTGGAAATGGCCCACCTTGATTATCACTACAAAAGTCCCCTCCGTCCCCCCCTCCCGTCCCCCCGCTCTCCTGCTGGTAGTAGCTCACCTTATCTGATCACTCTCGGTACAGTGTGTATGGTAACACCCATTGTTTCATGTTCTCTGTGTATATAAATCTCCCCACTGTATTTTCTACTGCATGCATCCGATGAAGTGAGCTGTAGCTCACGAAAGCTTTTGCGCAAATAAATTTGTTAATCTCTAAGGTGCCACAAGTACTCCTTTTCTTTTTGCCAATACAGACTAACACGGCTGCTACTCTGAAATCTGCATGGGAAGAAATTAAGAAAATTAACTAAAGGTTTGAATTTCAAAGTGCATTAGTTAAAGGGCATTAAACCCCTGTCTGGACATTCATTTCAAAGTAAAGTGGCATTAGGTCACGTTAGCTTAATTCACTTCACTAAAGCGAACAAAGATCACTTTACTTCAGCGTGAGACCATCCAGAAAGGGGTTTAAATTGCTTAAACTTTAAAATTAGACCAACAACTGTGTTGGTCAGAGGTATGAAAGAAACACATGATTGACACAGCTAAACCAACCTAATCTCCGGTGCAGAGGCGGCTATGTTGCGCAACAGTGTTTGTGTCAATGTAGTTACCATCATTTGGGGAGGCGGTGTTCCTACTCCAATAGAAAAGCCCTTTCTGTCAGCGTAGGCTATGTCTACACTATGGGAGTACGCCATAGGGTCCGTAATGTAGGCAGGCTATTAGTAAATCAGCTTAACTGACCTAAAAACATCACCAGGTGTGTCTACCACAGCATCTAATACCTTTTGCTGAACCAATACCAAAGGTTTGCCAAAATTCAGTGCCCTGAAAAATAAGCAAATGGAGAGAAATACTCACAGAACTCCAACAGCACCTGCTAGTTTTCACCATGAGAGTCATTCAGCTCATGACAGTAACCCAACAAAAAGCTTGAGCATCATTAAGTTTCTCACTTGTCTCGTACTTTGCGTTTAGCACACCTTTTATCCAAAGATCACACTTGGATAAAGGGTGAGCACTTTGAAAAGGGTGAGCATTACTTACTCGTCTCCCCTTTTAGGGATAGGAGCAACTGAGGCACAGTGAAGTTAATTGATTTGCCCAAGGTCAAACAACACATCAGTGGCACAACTGGGAATACAACCCCACTCTCATGCTTCCCATTCCCACTCAAAACGCTGGATATCATCCCTGCTTGTGTGCGAGGGTGCTCATTTAGTCAGCACCAGTGCATTAAACTGTCTGTGCCTCAAAGCAGCCCTTTTTGAAAGGCAGTCTGATCAATCCGTTTCATGTGCATATATCTCCAGTGCTTGGGATTTTTTTCTTAGACATCTTAAATAACTGCTGAAATTGCAGCACTGAGCTCAGTTGAACTGAACTAAAGAGGAGATCTCCCTAGGAAAACAAATGTTACCTCATGTTCAGGCTGCTCAAGCCCCAATATAGGAGAGTTTAAGATGGATTTGTTTTAGGAAGAATTTAGTGTAAATGTGCGTAGAACTTGAGACTAAGTTGCCAAAAGATTCAGTGTCTTTGTCTTAGAGGCATGTCACACGGCATCAGTGCAGCCATCGAGGTAACTCAAGCAGATCTTAGAAAATTAATGGCTAGGTAATAAATTATATTTATTGATTGATAGCATAATGATTAATTCCTTGGTTGGCACAGTCTAGAAAAATATTTTTTAAATAATCTACTGACCCTTTTGGCCCTCCACTAGCCTGTCTCTTAAGGAGACTAAAGTTTAAATGGAGATAAGGTCACCTGTTAAAGGTGACTTTGGTGTTCTCATATTCATGTCCCATTTTGCAAGTCACCAAACAAGTGCACATTTAACATTCTTTGCTCATGAGTAGCCCATAGCTGGAATAGCCGGCTGCAAGATAGTGCTCAGCATTTAATACTGCTATACCTGCTGCTAGCCAAAGCTGTTAGTCCCTCATTTTCAGAAGGTCTGTGTTGGCCCACAATTTTAATAGTAACATATACTTCTGTTCATCGTTGGCATAGATGTTTGGTGTAAACGAGCACACACCAACAATAAGGTATTTTCTCTTTAAACAGGGATCTCATGGATAAAAACAGACATTCAAATAGATCCTCACCGGCATCAGCTCCTGTGACCCATCAGATCAGCAACCTCATCCGCAGCAACAGTCAGACCTCCAGCGATCCCATCAGGCAAGTTAGCATTGGTGAAAGGGAAAGGGCCAAAGAACCAGAGAGAGAGCACCCTGACCGACTGAGAGAGCTGCCCATAACAGAACACAAGATAAAAGAGAGCCGTTCCCCCGTGAAGGAAACTCCAAGCCATGATAAGAGACCCTCCGAGGACAACACAAAGCCAGTAATTCAGTCTGTATCTCCCTACAGCAAACCCGCACTAAGCGAGAGCTTGAAACTTAGCAATTTAATGAACAAAGATATAGAGAGAAAGCCAGAGCTTCCAAGTGACCTCCAGAAGATTAAGAATGACATCAAGGTCAAAGAGGAGCGCAAGGAGGACAGTGATGTGCTGGTGGTGGGATCTGAACCTTCACAGCATTCCAGAACAGTGGAACATCCGCCACCACCTTCTTTGCATGGATTACCATTGCCCCATTCTATGGCCGCCACGATGCCTCTCTCCATGAGTAGCGTTCACCAGATGAACAACATGAATGTTCTAGATCGCAGCAGAATGATGACCCCTCTCATGGGCATGAATCCTTTGTCAGGAAGGGAGAGACTGCCACATCCTGGATTTTCTTGGGACCCAGTGAGGGACCCATTGCGAGATGCCTACCGGAGCTTAGATTTGCATCGTCGAATGGACTTCCAGCTCCGGACAGATCCCATCCACAGGTTTCCTACCACCTCTGGATTTTACGACCATGAACGTTCTTACAGAGACAGAGAACCGCACGACTATAACCATGAAAACCTTCTTGAAGCCCGCCGAGAGCAGGAGAGGTTGCGGCAAGTGGAGGAGAGGGAGCGCTTGCACTTACGGGAAGAACTTGAGCGCGCCAGAATGCACCACCTGCACTCGTCCCCTATTGAAAGTCATCTGGCACACATGCCATCGTTCATGCCTCACTTAAGCGGGATGCATTATCCCAGACTCAGTCCATCCACTGCCATGCACAATGGCATCTTAAATAGGAACCCACCAACCGCAGCGTTGAGCGCCCCGCCCCCTTTGGTACCAGCAAGCAGTACTAGACCTGCCTCCCCACGCAGGACTACCCCACTCACAAACTCAGAGTCCAGGGACTATTCCCCCTCTAGGAACCCCAAAGAAGTAGAGGCACGATAGTCCCCAACAGGGCGAATTTTAAACTTGGCTGTATATAGAACAACAAAAATCTTTTACAAAATGCACTGCTGTAACCCTTTTTTTTTTTTTTTAAATGTAAAATTTATAGAAGTTAAGCACAGTTCCATAAATAATGGGGGTCCGGGGTTTCAAACTTTCCAACAAGAAGGTTGCTAAGAATGGGAATTTAATATATATAGGTATTGATTTTTTTTATTTTATTTTTGTTTCTGTGCTAAAATTAGTTATTAAAAATATCAAGTTTGTACATTTTTTCCCAAATGTGAGAAACATTTTTAATGGATTTGTATTTTTTTTAATTTTGTGCTCGTTATTCACTTAAAAAAAGAGAAATTTTGCTTTTAGTTAAATTTGCATTTAAAATGCCTCAGATCCTTAAGAAAATTACCCAGGGTTTCTTAAAGTATTATTTATGGAAATACTGTAGTTTCTTACAGTCCACTGTGAGGTTCCCTAACTGAGGCCAATCGATCACTTATCTTGGTACTTTGGAACCGAAGTTACAGATATATATTAAAATATTATTATTAATAATAATAATGTACAAAACTGTTTGTTTTTTGCCTTATAATATTATGCAGAAATTTAAGAGGAATTTTTTTTGACTTCTTGTTTTAAACAAAACAAACAAAGAAAACAAACTGTAAATATTCTGTTAATATAAATGTACACCAATATTAAATTCTTAACATAGGTAGACTTTATAAAAAAAAAAAAGGTTTCTAGAACCACTCTGGTTATTTGTTAACATGGTTACAACTCATTCTTGTCACAGTCAGAAATACACACTCAGAAAGCTAAGTGCAGCATATATACTTCAACTATGCAAGAACTTGGAGGCAGGTCTTAGTGGATGTTGGGGGGGAGGAAGATTTAAAAAAAAAAAAACCCAAAAAAACAAAACAACTTGCAACTCTGGAGACAGAATGGAAATGGCATGTGAACAGAAAGAAGGATGCTTGTGTTTAACAAAAAAAAAAAAAGAGAGCGAGAGAGACTGCATTTTTTTTGTACAAACACAAGGGACAGTTCACCAAGGAGAGAGACGCTCCTGGGAGGAGATTATGGTTTCCTACTTTTCAAGATGGCAAAGACAGATGGAACTGGCACAGTACCCATGCGGCAGACCCTTTCTTTAATTTTTTTTCTTTTTTCCTTTTTTTTTCTTTTTTCCTTTTTGTGTGTGTGTGTGTGTGTGTGTGTGTGCGTGCGTGTGTGTTGTGGGCAGGCTCGCTGGCAAGCAAGGACAATTTTCCGTGGACCCCTTGTGCTAATTGTGCAGTGTTCTTATTGGAATCTGTATACAAGACAAAGTAGAATTTTAGGAGTGCAAAAAAAAAAAAAAGTCTAATGGTTGATTTAAAAAAAAGAAATTCTGATGTATTATCTATAGTACATGAAGAACATAAGCAAATGTTTGTTGCAGTGTGGTTCTGCCTTGAACTGGCTTTTTGGAATGATTTTTATTTTTTATTTCAAATTTTACTTTTCATTCATATGTAAATTTTGCCATGTTTTACTTGCTGTACCATTTCCCCCTCCTTTATTTTATTTTCAGTATCCATGTTTTATATATCCTGGGCTTTTACTCTCTAGTTAATTCAGCCATCTGCTACTATTTTCTTTCCTTGACTCTGTATCTCGTTTCCCTCCCTCCCCCTCCCAACCTCCCCCCTGCACCCCTGTAATTTTAAACATTCAGTTTCCTTGTAGATCAATGAAGATAAATACAACATTGATTTTGGATGAAAAAAGGTAGTTGAGTGTTTGTGTGTCATAGCCAGTCCTCTTGACTTTGAGGCTAATGGTTTATCGACAGATTTGCTGAGCCCTTTAATACCAGTCGTGCTTCAGGTGCTTTGATGGCCCAGCCACCCTGTGATGAAGAGGTTGAGGGGTTTGTTTAAAATCCTTCCCTGATTAGCATCCCCTTACCCTAAGAACCTTGCCCATTGGCCAAGGATTTAGCTCTTAGCACTTCAGACACAATATCAAAGGTATCAGAATGAAGATCTTGGACAGCTGCTAGAATAGCTGCGGTGTGTGAAACAGCTCAAATTGTACTCTGTTGCAGAGAGTGGCACTTCCTCATACACAAGCCGTAATTACAAGTTCTCGATGTCTCTGTAGGACATACAGGTTTATGCCACCTTTTGGGGTTGGGGGGTGGGGAATAGAAATGCAGTTGTTTCATGGGCAACAGCTTGCTTAAAGAACAATGCTGCTGGCATAGCTCTGGGGAGAATGGGAAGGTTACAGCCCCGAAGCTCAGTTCGCCACATGCATTTTCATGTATTTCCCCCTTAGGCTGATAGAAGACATCTGCAGGAAGTGGGGGTACTCTGAATTCCCCTGTCCTCCTTCCTATCAATAACTAGCTGATTTAACAGTGGGCAATGTTGTTTTAACAGCATGTTACAGCTTCTGTTTTTAAGTTTGTGTGTGACTAAATTACCCAGTGTTTAAAAAAAAAAAAAAAAAAGTGATCTTTAGGCTGATGTGAAAGGAGACAAAATAAAATAGGCATTAAAAATCAGCACCTGCTACCCCACCAGAAATTGGAGAAACGTATAACACGTGGTGGAAGTGAAAAGTGTCTTGGCCTCAGCACAAAGAGCTATTAGTAATCTTGGCTCATGGATAATGTTGGCATTGATATTCTCTTCCACCCCCATTGTGCAATGGGCCATCTTGTTTGACAACACTTTTACAGTAGAGCCCGAGGCAAACTCAGCATGTTACAACCTTAGTGTCCATTAAAAAGATCGTATAGCTATATCTTTTGAATGCTCAGAACTGTCAACAAGAATGGAGTGTGTATGCAATCCAGTTAAAAGCCTACTGTACAGTAATAGTCCATGTAATACCTAATAAGTGGGCATTAATTTAGTGGCCAGCTACAATAGAATTCCTGAAGAATTCATCATGAATGGTATTCAATCTGTCACAACAGCAAAGGAAGTCCGTGATTTGCCGTTTACTGTATTGTGAAGCATTATATGAAAGTGTAACAGCAATGGTTCATTAACGCTGCACCACCGTGGAATTCCTATGGAATTATACAGTACTGTTCAACTTCCGTAGCAAAACGGTTCATCATGATTAATCATCTTATTACACTAAACAGAGAAACAAACTAACTCAGCTTTACTCCTTTAGCTATCCCAGTTGAACCTGCTCTTACTAAGAGGGGAGTACTACACAGATCTTTCTGCTTGTTCGCAATTTCTGCTTCATTTATGCTCTTTCAGTTTCCCACCCCCATTTTTGATTCTTCCATTTTCAGCCATCATCTGGGAGATCTTTCCCCACTCGCTGGTAGAGGTGGGACTTAGTGGAAAAACAGCAGTGGTATTGACAGCTGCTGAAGGAAGTGCGTGGAATTCAGCAATCTCATTGCTTTCACTTGAAGGTCTATTTTCACGAAGAAGCTACAGAAAGAATAAGGAGAGGGAAATAGGCTCTTGTCTACATAAACTCTACTTTTATCTGAGACATCAGGAGCATTTAGGTACCAACTGGAATACAGTTGGTTTCCTGACATGAGGTTTATAATTATGAATGTACTAGCTTCTGTTCATAAACAGTTACTGCAACTGGTACCTGTTTTTTTAATTGAACAGTCAAATAATGAAAAACTGTACTGATTATCCATCTGATGGGCTGGGTGGAGACAGTGGATTATAGGCTAAAGCTAATTTCTAAAACAACAGGGGATTGTAGGAATCCCCAAAGTTACATGGCAAAAAAATAAGCATTAAAGAATTTGACAATAAGGTAGATCTGCTGCTCCCTTACCTAAAGAACAAACATCTAGGGAGCATCCACATTAACTAAAAAGAGTAAAACAAAAAGTTTGTTCCCTCTAGGAATCCTCAGTTGTCCAGGCTGTCACAGCAGGAATTCTCAGATTTTGAATATGCATCTCATTATTATTAATTAGTTTACAGAAGGAGCAAAGGAAAGAAATTAGAGAAGCCAAAATAAGCAGAAATGGAATGTCCCAACAGTTTAGGAAGGAAAGGCAGACCCCAGCACTCAAGAATCATGTCAGGCTTTTGATCAGAGAGTCTTACATCCGTCTCCTAGGTCAACCTCATGTCTGAACCAGCCGGGGGAAAATGAACAAATTATGAGTCAGACTCCTTGAGTTAGACAAAAGCGGATGCCTGTTCTAGGGAAAAAAGGGACAAAGGGAAATCAAGAGCACATTTTCATCAACTTACACTGAACAAAAAAAACAGAGGAACTCTGATAGCTCCTTTAGAAAAGTTCATTTTGCCAAAGCCACAAGAATATAGATGTGACAGTACTGTATGAACGCACTCCTATTCTGTGACTAGCCAGCATGTGAATTCAGACCTCCCAATCTAGGTCATGTGCCTCAATCAGACCACATTATTTCCCCATACAACTTAGATGCTAATCTCCGTAGCAGACTGGGCCTGTAGAATTCTACTGAGTGAAGGGTAGGAAAGCTTAAAACTGTCCGATAAAGTCAGTTAGTTGTGATAGCTTTCCTGAGAAGTAGCTGGCACTCGGGGAGCCTTTAGCTAAACCCAAAATAGACTAATTATATAGTCTGTTGTGCTGGCCTTGAGGTTTCTAATGCATTTAGGTGTAGCCAGCAAATACACAGTCTCTCACATACACTATTTCCTATAGCAATTAATGCATTTGTGAAAGGGATGTGTTCTTTCTTCCTTCACCCTTTATTCCTAAGGAACTACCTCCATTCACATGGATCCAACTATCGACTTTCTGCTGATGGCTCAGATGTCTTAACTCTGTCTCTATGCAATAGCACATATCCAACTTTCTCTCTGCGAGGTCATCCTGGATGGCCGACTGAATACAAACATGCCCTAACACAAGCACCTTAATTCTTCCTCTCTACATAGCGGCACGCACCACCATTTTATTCCCATAATCATAACTTAGGCTCCTACACTTGGGATCATGCTTTGTATTTCTCTCTTCGCCGCACGCAGCCAGATTCTCTCCAAAGCTTGTCACCACTTCTTTCATATTTTAAAAATCTGGCTCTTCCTTTGTGCCAACTGCCGAAATAATAAAATAAAATTTTTAAAAAGCACTGGTCCATGCTCTAGTTATCCCCTGCCTTGATTCCCGCAGCCTCCTTCATACACACTTGCCTTCCAGCCAGAACACTAAAGCTATCTCCCTGGCTCATCTGGCAGTTGGTACTTAAGAACGGCCATCCTGGGTCAGACGAATGGTCCATCTAGCCCAGTATCCTGTCTTCCGACAGTAGCCAATGCCAGGTGCTTTAGAGGGAACGAACACAACAGGTAATCAAGTGATTCATCCCCTGTCACCAATTCCCAGCTTCTGACAAACAGAGGTGAGGGACACCATCCCTGCCCATCCTGACTAATAGTCATTGAGGGACGTATCATCCAGCCCCTGCCCACAACTTTAGTCCCTCAATGACTCCTCACCCCGTGCCCCCATCTCAAATCCACACTGCCCATCGGTGCCATCAAAGAACCTGTTTATTTCCAGCCTTGCATCTTATTTCTTAAGCTCCCTCTTCACTCTGCCACCATCACAATGTTTGCTGCCACCCTTGTTTCCTTCTCCCATCCCTTCTAGGTGCCTTCTTCCTTGTTGTCCCCTGTGCATGCTGCCACCTCCCACTCCTAAGGGGCCAGGCCCAGACCCTGTCCTCATTTAAATCCCTCCGAACCTCTCATCTTTCACAAGGCACACACACATGAGCCCATATCAATCCGATGCCTCTGTGCCAATAGAACAAGATTAAAGAAGACCTAAGTTAACAAACACCGCCTTCTGGGTCTCCAAGGGCAGCTTCTCTTATCTATCTTGCTGTATGTGCCATTTAGATTGGCAGCTCCTTAAATTTTATCTCATACAGGACTGAGCACATTGTCACTTAATTTTTTTAATACTGTTATTTATGCATGGGCTGATTCAGTATAAAACTTATAAAATACATGTAACTTTGAGGGAGGAGAGGCAACCATGTAGAATCTACCTTTTGTATTAATTTTGAGAGGCTTTGCAGCCACTCATTGAAGGAAGCAATCCCTTTTTACTCTCGATTGCCTTCAAAGAGAGGGACAAATTGTATATTCTCTTGAGTCAGAAATAGCTACGTGAGCCTCCCCCCAAGCCTTACCTGCTGGAAGTAGAGTGATCCTTTCCCTTGCAAGAGTGAAGCTTAATACAAAAGGAAATGCTTGACATTCCCATGATCTTCAATAAATTCACGCTGCTAATTCCAGCCCCTGATTTGGAAAGCAACCTCTTGCTATGTGACAGATGTAATATCCTTTTCAATGCTTCACAGAAGAGCTGCTGATAGGACACTTGCTTTGAATTCTCAGCAGAATGCATGGAGCACAGGGAATGAGGATTTTTGATTGCTGTATTGTTATTCCTTATTATTGTCCATGGGATCTCTATAGTGCTTGATGCAGGCCCACCCATGAATCAAGGTCAAGTATCCAAATTTCTTAGGTGAAATTGATTATCCCCTTACACTATCACCTCACTTGTTTGGGTTTTTAAAGGCAGGTTTCTTTTTGTGGGTCGGGAGGCGTTTAACCTGGGAAATAAAGGTAAGTCAGATTTTGGCAAGTGGATTTACGAGATATGCACACATTTTCTGGAGGTATTAGCCCTGACATTAGCTCTCAGATAGCATCAACATCTATCTACCTCCTAAGGAACAATATGGTAGGTGATGGATTCCGCTTTTAACAGAGTTATTGAAGGCCAAGGTAACACTCCATATCAAGTTAGCTCCTTCCTGCCCCTGTCCCTCCTGAAAGATATCCGAGCACTGAAGTGTCATCCCCCTACTGAGTTCACAATCCTTTCAAACCACAGAAATCAATATTTCATCTGGAAGATGCCATCTCTGGTAACACTGTGTGACATGAAATAGAAGAAATAAAAGCCTGGGGACCGGGGGACTCTATAAATTACAGATTGACAAGCCTAATTTACATACTTCCATTGCTGAACATAATGAAAAAGCAAACAGTGGTCTGAGCATAATCCACAAAATTCTCCCCCTTTCAAGGTAACCTGCAGCAGAAGAAAAGGGGTTATCCTTCATTGCCTTTGATCCCTGCCGTTGAAAGAGCAATCTGCGCAGAAGTGGCTAAGACACCTCTTTGTAGGTGTTGGCAAGGCAATTTATTTGTCTTCTTGCAAGGCCCTTCTACTCCATTAATCATCCCTAATTGCAGTATTTATCATCAACCACCCTCTGTTTTCTTCCTTATTTAACTAGGACATATCAAAATAGTGATATGCAGGATTGTCCCACTAAATGGCCACTAAGAAACAAGTCCCGAGATGCAGCCTCTTTCAGCAGGGGAAGTGTACTCATTTTTACTCTTGAAGCTAGCTTGCATGATTTACAGAGCTTAACCATTCAGACAGCAGGTAACCAGTCACCTGGCACAGATGGATATCGTCTGGCTTTGGTAGACATCATGAAAGGGTGCACAGGTAGGTAAGATGAGAAAATGGATGCCCCACTCTTCTCCATCAATGTCGTTCCCCACACCGGCTATCCACCTGTGGATCCATATGTACATGCGGGGAACAGCTGGTTCAAGGGCTGGGGTGGAAGTAAGGGGTGCTTACTAAGAGTTTTGAAGAGGGTTGGGTGTCAACATGTGACTGGTCCAGAGATAAGAGGTCCTCTATTCACACATGCACTTTGCCACCCATCATTGTTTTCATGAGTTCCTTCAAGTGGCTACTCTGCAAGAGAACTTTACAAAAGCCAGGCCAAGGCCATGAAACTTTGAAAGAAAGCAGCCTTCCTCCAGCAGAGATCATGGAACTGCATTGAGGCTAGGGAGGTCCACAGCTGATGAGGTGGCAAAGAGCACCTGCAGGGTTTCAGGATGGGAGAAGGTGGCCTCCCCTCTACTCTCTTCACCTGCCCCAACAGAATAATTTCAAGAAAAGCACACTTTTCCTTCCTCTCAACCCCTATCCCTTCATTAGGTTTTTCCATCTGGAAGCGGGAGCCTGGTTGTCTCCTCTGCCTTTTACAAATACCAGAACAGTGGTACACACTGAGATCAAGAACATTTTCAAACTGGGGCCTCTAACGATAAGCAAATAAAGTAAAGTTACCCCTATGTCAATAGCTAGCTCTTATGCAGCATTTTTATTTCCTGGATCTCTAAGCACTTTATGAAGTAAATATCATCATCCCCATTTTGCAGCTGGGAAAAACAAATATAGGCACCTCGTAGGTTGCCAGATTTTCAGGTGTTGAATGCCCACTGAAATCAGTTCAGAAACAAGGCCACTTCTATTTGTTCACTATCAGGTACCCTAGTTGGAAAATTTGGAGCTAGGTGACTTGCCCAAGGTCATACAGGAAGGCAGTGGCAGTGCGGGAAACTGACCCCAGATTTCTTCAGGCATAGGTGTATATTTTATCCACAAAACCCTCATTCTTTTCCTAAAATGAGAAAGGTACTTTGTCTATTTACACATCCCCTGCCACACACAACAGGTCAGGAAAAGACTTAGTCCTCTCTTCTCAATTGTGAGCTACCTGAGGTGTTCATGTGAGAATAGCCCAGGCTGTATTTCAGTGTTTACATAACCAATGAAAGAGAGGATCTTCACCCATACCTATCATGTCTGTTTACTTTGCTTTTTAATGAGAATGGCGGGACACGTTTTTGATTGTATTCGTTGTGCTCAAAACTGAGGGGGCTTGCTCTCTACAAACGAGGCTTTTTGGGTTTTGTTTTGCTACTTGAAACTTTTGCTTTGTCAGCAGTTTCAAGTAGATGACACAGAAGGGCTTGGATCTCCTTCCTCTGCCCCGTGGGATCCATGTTACTGTGGTGGTGAGCAGCCTGCTGACAAATGTCACAAGGATTACAAGCTAGGGCAGAGACAGCTGGAGCGCCAACTCCTGAGGGACGTTTCCCAGCTTTGCTCTTGACAGCAGGTTCACTTAAAGTAAAAATTAAAGGAAAATATTTTGTATGCTAAGCCAGTACAACCTCAAGACGCCAATCAGAAAAATGGAGTTTGAGATGTTGTTTGGTTTCATTGCTCAAAACATTTCGTTCATAGTGTTTATATTGGGTGCAATTTTATTTTGCCTCAGAAACTCTTTTCTTTAGAGCTATCCTCAGAGAAGGCTTTGCACAAACACAAAAATCTTGCTTTGGGAGGGAAATGGGCTTAAATGGTCTCAGCAAAGGAGCCATAAGTTCTGGGAGCTGGGTGAATTGTGACCAGGTCTCAGGGCGGCATGTCCCCCTCTCTTTATGACTAGATGGGAGTTGAGATCCTGTAACTTTTTTTCCGTTGTAGCATGGGGTCAACTCCTCCTTTCTCACGCCTAACACACATCAAGTAAGATACTTTCTTCTAGAGTGGATCTCAGCCTGGGGTCTGTGGACCACAAAACCTTTCTTGGTGGTTTGTTGGGTTAGAGAACCAGGCAGGGGGGCATTATGCTTCTTGGAGGGGGAGGAAGATGATGTTTAAGAGCATCTGGTTTGTAGAAGGAAAATTGATGGAAAACTGACCTAAAGCATTTCAGGCCCCTTCCTGAAAGTAAGATTATTTCCCTCCTCCCCCAGTATTTACCATCTGCTAATAATGCCATGCCTGCATCTAAGAATGTACCCAACATCTTGTGTAAAGGCTACCACAGCGAGCACTTGACCAGTGCGTAATTTCTAATGAAAGAAGTGCCAGGGCTCAAACAATCAGGTGCTGGGACTCAAGCAACATTTTTTACTTTCATAACTGAGGCAGCAAGCCCAGAGGTGCCAGGGCTATGAACTGCCAAGCCCCTAGAGGTGCCAGGGCTCACCCCTGGCAAGCCCTGGGACAAATTAAGCATGCACTTGACCCAAATGTATTAATCCAGTCAGATAAAGGAAACCGTGCGGTCATCTCTCTGTATCAGCAAAGAAATATGAGAGAGACATAATCAAAGAGGTTTCTCACCTCATAAATGTTCATACTTACACCAGAGACCACTAAAGAGATCATCTGCCTTCTTAAACTAATGAGAATGCTGATGGACATCATTGTTCTGAGAAAAGTAATATGCAGGTACAGTCAGGAGGGAGAAGAACAAAACCATGGGGAGTTTGTAGGGGTTACAAAACTAGGAGCTATTTTAAAAAGTTTCTGAGAAATTCAAAATATCCAGAAAAAAGAAAAGGAGGACTTGTGGCACCTTAGAGACTAACAAATTTATTTGAGCATAAGCTTTCGTGAGCTACAGCTCACTTCATCGGAGCTGTAGCTCACAAAAGCTTATGCTCAAATAAATGTGTTAGTCTCTAAGGTGCCACAAGTACTCCTTTTCTTTTTGCAGATACAGACTAACATGGCTGCTATTCTGAAAAAAATATCCAGAGCACATCCCCAACAGATTGCAGTTTTAAGAGTAGTCATATCCGGGCCCTATTGCCTTAATACGAATAATATTAAGTCTTTTGTTTTAAAAGCAACCTCTATCCTCATTATATATTAAACTGATAGCAACAAAAGTTTAAAATCAGAGAGACAATCTAGCTGGATTGACAGCCTAGCCTTGATTCTCCAGCTGGAATTGGGGTTTCTGAAACTGTTTGGACATCCAAGGAATTGTCCATGAATTATTTACATCTTGTGGGGAGAGCTCTAAAGCTCATATACAAATCAGAATTCCCCAAAACTCAGGTGTGAACTATTCTGGGACAGTTTATTGACCCACTTTCTAAATTTAAACCTTAAGCCCTATCTATCACAAGTGATATTCAGCCTACTGATCAACATAGGCTTTGTCCTACACATTAGGACAGTGGGCTACCCAGCCTTCAACAGTGACGCATCTCCTTGATGTTGCAAACCAATGTGAAGGGCAAAAAAAAAAACCCCACCCAGAACTCACCTAGGCAATTATACAGTATTGAGGCATCATGTGACAAAGGCAATTATACAGTATTGAGACATCATGTGACAAAGATACTGGACATTTTTTGCTCCCTGCAGTGGATGAGCTCATTGGATTACCTCACAGAGCCCTTCAAGCAAGGCATGGCCAAAAATGTGCCTCTGAACTCACTAATGAATTGGTTTAATTGTCTGCCAAACCTGAGAGCAGCCAAAAGCAACAAATTAAAGTTTATGATCCTGTGGTCTCATTTACAAGGGGATAATACAGAAACTGTTTATTCAGTGAGGTGTTTGAGTGAGCTGGGAGAAAATTACAGCCACTCTCTAGTATATAATAAAAAATTACTTTTAATGGGAAACACTGATGGTTATTTTGCTCCATTAACTTGCTCTGTTGTTTCAGTCTGGCTGACTGTCAACTCAGCAGGCCTGGTGGTGGTGATCACCAGAGTGGGAGACTGGCTTGACAGCCACAATGGCTCAGAACAACTTCACACTGTAAAAGGAGAGCTTCAAAATCTGAATGGCAGGAACACAGATACTGTTCTGTGGAGGAGGACTGGTGGGAAGAGATGGCAGTCCACCTGATAAAGAAGGGGAAGATCATCTTAGGACACTGACTCTCCAACCTAGAGAGGAGGACTTTAAATTAGGTCAGGTGACAAAACCTCACATGTAAGTATAAAAAAAGGTGACCTACATGGAAGTCAGGAAGTTGCGGGGGCGGGGGGGGGGCAGGAAATGGCAAATTACAATAACGGCATAGGAGGAACAAGGGAAAACAGTGTGGGAATCTATTCAACATATTAGATGTTGATAAAGAAATGCAAGGAGTGTGGGGAATAAGCGGGAAGAACTGGATATCTTAGTACACATACAAAATGATGTTGTTATTGGCATCACAGAGACTTGGTGGTTGATGCAACACCTCCTCCCTTTTGAACCTCTCCTTCCTGAACAAGCTCTACCCTTCAATATCAATATTCCAGACATGGGATTTATCCCACCAAGTATTTATACATTTGAGGTCCAGAAGGAGGTGAGAAGCAGACCAGTTGAAAGTCACTGGGTAAAAATAAAAGGGGGTGGTGAAAACAGGGGCAATGTCCTCATAGGGGTCTACTATGGACCACCAAATCAGGAAGAGGAGTTGGATGAGGCATTTACAGAACAAACAACAAATATCCCAAACACAAGACCTGATAGTAATGGGGGACTTAACTACCCAGACCTGTGCTGGAAAAGTAATACAGCAAAACACAAAATGTTCAATAAGTTCTTGGAATGCATTGGGGACAAATTCTTGTTGTGGGAAGGAGAAGGAAGTAATTTGGGGGGAGGCAACCATTTTAGATTTGATTCAGACTAACAAGGAGGAATTAGTTGTGAATGAGAAGATAGAATGCCACTTGGGAAAGTGATCATGAAATGATACACTTCATTATTCTAAGGAACGAAAAGAGTGAGAGCAGTGGAATAAGGACTATGGACTTCATAAAAGCAGAGTTTAACCAACTCAGAGAACAGGTAGGTAAGGTCCCATGGGAAGAAAACCCAAGGGAAAAAGGAGTTCAGAAGATCTAGAACTTTCTCAAAGAGACAATATTAAAAGGTACAACTTTAAACGATCCCAATGCCAAGAAAAGATAGGAAGAACAGTAAGAGGAGCTCTTTAATTACCTGAAAATCAAAAAGGAATACAATAAAAAGTGGAAACATGGACAAATTGCTAAGCAGAAGTACAAGACAATAGGAAATAAGAAGAGGTTCTATAAATACATGCCTAATAAGAGAAAGATGAAGGAATGTGTATGTTCACCACTTAGCAGGAAAGAACCAGTGACATCAAGAAGGCTGGGGTGTTTAATGACTATTTTGCTTCAGTCTTTCTCAAAACAGACCCAATTTACTGAGACTGATCAGGAATAACACAGATGGCAATGAAGATTTAACATTTTGTTGTCCTGCGGAGGGAGAAATCATCATTTCTAAACAATGATTATCACTTTCTTAATGGCGATGGGAGTGCTCTTGCACAAACAGGCTATTGAACAAAATGCCTAAATCTGACAAGTCCTCATTCACAGTGGGATACGGGTCCCTTAATGTGACTCTCAGGACTGGGAGTCCCCCGTTTTAATAGTGGTGGTGGTGATCAATTGGCTCCATGGCTTATTTCCTAAAATGGGCTCTCAGTGGAGAGGTGAGAGAAAGCTACGGTGGTGCAGGAAAGCTACAGTAATAGGCCAATCTTTCTGCAAAGAGATGGGGCCTGTGTGAATGGGCTCAGCAGCTGTCTGAACTTGTTTCTCTATGAAGGCAGCTGAAAGGGAAAGAGAAGGGGGAGGAGAAAATAAACAAAGAAAAAAATGGATCCCTCCCTAGTCAGATGTTTCCCTTTATTTCACTGTTTTTAATGTAAGGTTATCAGGTCTAACATCACACTTCTAACAAATCAAAACATTTCAGAGCTAGCATTATGTGGGATGCTCTGAGGTCGAGCCCACAGCTGTAAACTCATTAGTCTTGTCTTTTGTGAGAGAAGAAAGACTCCACATGCCCCTCTCACCCCCTTTCCCCTAATTAAAATTAAAGTATTTCCTGGCCAAAAGTCATTCCTACATTCATTCATCTCCATTCTTTTCTGTTTGGATAAACCACGCTCCAGTACTCAGAGGGTGTTATGTACACAAACTATAAACTCTTAACAGTCATGCAGTGTATTATGACTGGCTGAGCAGGCTCTAAAAAGTGGTTCTTGGCAACACTGTCATGTAGTTCGGGCTCATCAGTCATATGCAATTAGATATTAGAAACACTTGACGGAATATACTGGAGGAGAACAGCACTAGGGGAGATTAGGAATTTACGAGAGAAGAGGCAAACAAAGACTATTGCTCTGCGCAGAAACTGCCATTACAAAAACAAGTGGTCCAGCATGAGGCTTGTTTGCATGCGGAGTTCTACAAGGTACTCACACGTTTAGAATTTAGGTGTGGCTCTCTGAGACTACAGGTCTCATCAGACAATGCTCTGTCTCAAGTCAGGTGGTCACTTTTGACCCTCATCTTTAATAAAGACACATGTTACCATGGACATAACAAGCCTCTATCTTGAACTGAGCAACTTTTGTGTAGAGCAAAGTGGAGAAATGCATGCTGGGATCTTCATATTAAAGGTGACAAAGGCAGCTGCAATCTGCTGTGTTTTATGCATCTTAGGCTTGAGAAGCCCTGTCAAATAACTAGCGTTTCCCTCACATTGCTACTGTGACAAGCCAGTCTCTACAAGTGAGACCTCTAACATTACTGGACTTGGACAGATTTTTCCATACTAAAAGAAAAAAAAAAGGCAGCCACCCACCTTAGTGAATGCTGTGTATTTGCAGAAGGGGGAAGCCATTGTACTGTCTGAGAAACCAGTTACTCACTCCAGGGAACACATTTCCCTCTGGCAAAAGTTTTATGCACAGCCATTTTATCCATGTTGCAGGTCTCTAACAAGCATTTGGCCTCCTTTAGACCATGTGAGTATGGGGAAGTGTTCCCGCAGGGGGGATTTTCCATTTAAAAGAAAAGGAGGAGTATTTTAAAAAATCCAAACCTATTTTCTAGAAGGCCTCCAATTCTTATATCCACAAATAACTGCAGGAATTTTAGAGCCCAGAGAATGTTTAAATACCCTGATTCTGTCTGTAGATCAGATAGATGTCCAAGGGCTATAAAATGCACCAACAGTTACTGAAAGGCACAAGCATGAGGGCACAAAAATATGGAGCTGTCCTGAAGCTCTAGAGAATCAGGGCTTTAGGATTCTAGGCACAAACATTATTAAGTGGTGCAGAAATGGACAAAGGAAATGCAGTAGATGTAATCTGCCTGGATGTCAGCAAGGCATTTGATACAGTTCCTCATGGGAAATTATTAGTGAAACTGGGGATTAATATGAGACCTGAAAGGTGGATAAGGAACTGGTTAAAGGGAAGACTACAACAGTTCATGCTGAAAGGTGAACTGTCAGGCCTGAGGGAGGTTACTAGTGGAGTTCCTCAGGGATCGGTCTTAGGAGCAATCTTATTTAACAGTTTTATTATTGACCTTGGCACAAGGATTGGGCTAATAAAATGTGCTGGTGACAAAAAGTTAGGAGGTACTGCCAATACAGAGGAGGACCAGAATATCATCGAGAAGATCTGGATGAGCTTGAAACTGGAGGAATAGAAATGGGGTGAAATTTAATAGTGCAAAGTGCAAGGTCATGCATTTAGGAACTAACAAAAAGAATTTTCGCTATAATCTAGGGACTTATTGATTGGAAGTGGCAGAGGAGGAGAAAGACCTGGGTCTATTGGTTGCGGGATGACTGAGCCGTCAATGTGATGTGGCCATGAAAAAGACTAATGGAGTCCTAGGATGCATCAGGAGAGGTATTTCCAGTAGAGACAGGGAAGTATTAGTACCATTATCCAAGGCACTGATGAGACCTCATCTGGAATACTATGTGCAACTCTGGTGTCCAGTGTTTAAGAAAGATGAATTCAAACTGGAAGGTGCAGAGAAGGGCTACTAGAATGATCCGAGGAATGGAAAACCTACCTTATGACAGCCAAAGAGCAAAAGAAGGCTGATTGCTCTCTAGAAATATATCAGAGGGATAAATACCAGGGAGGGAGAGGAGTTATTTACGCTAAGCGCCAATGCAGACACAAGAAAAAATTCATATAAACTAGCCATCAACAAGTTTAGGCTCAAAATTAGATGAAGATTTCTAACCATCAGAGGAGTGACGTTCTGGAACAGTCTTCCAAGGGGAGCAGTGGGGGCAAAAAATCTAACTGGCTTCAAGACTGAGCTTGATGAGTTTATAGAGGGGATGGTATGATGGGACTGCCTACAATGGCATGTGGCCCATCAGCAACTACCAGTAGCAAAAATCCCCAAAGGCTGGAGACGGGACAAAGGTTGGGGAGGGCTCTGAGTTACTACAGAGAATTCTTTCCCAGGTATCCGCCAGGTGGGTCTTGCCCACATGCTCAGGGTCTAACTGATTGTCATATTTTGGGGTTGGGAAGGAATTTCCCCCCGGGTCAGATTGGCAGAGACTCTGGTTTTTTTGTTTTTTTTTTAACCTTCCTCTGCAGCATGGGGCACAGGTCACTTGCAGGTTTAAACTAGTGTAAATGGTGAATTCTCTGTAACTTGAAATCTTTAAACCATGATTTGAGGATTTCAGTAACTCAGCCAAAGGGTATGGGCCTGTTACAAGAGTGGGTAGGTGAGGGTCTGTGGTCTGCAATGTGCAGGAGGTCAGACTAGATGAGCATGATGGTCTCTTCTGACCTTAAAGTCTATGAGTCTATAAATGGCATTCTCCTAATGCAACCTGAAAATGACTTGGCTGCACCACACATTTAGGGTCGGAGGACTAGACTAGTTAGTGGTGTGACTGGTCCAATCTTACAAAAAGATGAACAGCATAATTTTTTCCCCTCCCTCCTCTTTATACACATTGTCCAATTCCAGACAGCCAAAGGATGAGCACTGTAGTAGCCAGTCATAATTTTTTTTAAAAGAGGTTAATCCAGCACCAGTTTAACCACCAATCTGCTTCTGAGGATTCTCCCGCATGTATAAATATTGACTTCTTCTCTGAATATGCTCAGTTGCATTCTCTAACATCACGTGTAAGAGAGAGAGAGACTGACTTTGACTTCTTACTCTGCCCCAGTCAAGAAGTTTTGCTAAAGACCTTGTCTCTGTCGGAACAGTACCCTGCAAGCTTTGGCTCCTGAACAGGAAGTGCCAGAGAATACTATAAAAGAAAAGGAGTACTTGTGGCACCTTAGAGACTAACCAATTTATTTGAGCATAAGCTTTCGTGAGCTACAGCTCACTTCATCGGATGTATTCAGTGGAAAATACAGTGACCAAAAACTCATTTTGATTTGAATGGAGCCCTTAGTCTGCTTCTGCATCTACTTTAGCAGTAGACTAGCCAAAGTGCAGCACACATTAAATTAGGCCCTCTGCCTCCTGACAACGCAGAACTGCATGACACTTGTTGCCTACTTCATAGACATTTATTAATACTTCCCACTTCTATAAGGCTTTCCATCCATAATTTAATTTGAAGAGTCTCACAACACCCTGTGAGATAGAGAAGGGATACGGAGAGCGCATTTCAGCACACCCTGAGATGCAGCAGTTGTTAAATTGATCTTTACTCTACACAACAGTTTTGAAACAGGAAGTGAAGGGTGGGGGGGAACCCATTGTATCCAGTTGAAACGTCTGGGTGTATTTTAGCTAAGCAGAAGGACATTATCCCAAGAAGTAATTTGGCCAGGTCCCTAGGGACAAGCTCCACCACCACCTGATAAAGAGCGCTACACACTAATGCCAGGACTTCAGAGAGAGAGAGAGTGCATCCAGCAGCACAGAGCCCGCAAACTCCATGCTGGATCACTGGTTCAACAGCAAATCAGAGGGAAGACTGCAATCTGCTGAGTCACCACCGCCACTTTCTACAGCACAGCAGTAATGGTTCTTGCAGATCTCCCGTGCAAATACTGAAACAGACCCACATGACTTAGCTTATGAAATTACATGGGATTGTAGCACAAGAAGGGACAACAGGCCACTTGCCCTTACCTTTTGTGACGGGGCAAGGCCAGATAGCTATAGAAAAGTAGATGGAGATAGATATATTAGCTCCAGGCTAAACAAATCCCTGGTACCAGGATAAGTGAAATGGCAGCTGCTCCAGGTCAATTAAGACACCTAGGGCCAATTAAGAACTTTCCAGAAGGCTAGGTTGATTGGGACACCTGAAGCCAATCAGGGGCTGGCTGAAACTAGTTAATAGCCTCCCAGTTAGTCAGGTGGGGGTGCATGTCAGGAGCTGTGGGAGGAAGTTGTGCTGTTGGTGAGATTGAGTAGTACACACCATCTCGGGTACAAGGAAGGAAGCCCTGAGGTAAGGGTGAAGTGGAGCTTGAGGAAGTGAGGGCTGCTGTGGGGGAAGTGGCCCAGGGAATTGTACGTGTCATGTTTCTAAAAGGTCAGCTACCATAGCTGATACTATTAGGGTCCCTGGGCTGGAGCCCGGAGTAGAGGGTGGGCCTAGGCTCCCTCTGTCCTTCCCCTCCCCCCCCCCCCCCAACCTTTGGCCCCTGATTAATCACTGAGACAACAGAGACTGTGCAAGGAAGGATAACTTCTCCTCACCTCCCTCGCTGGCTTATGATGAAAATGGCTCAGTAGACTGTGACCCTTCTCCCTAGAGAGAGAGAAGGGTTACGTGGAGGGTCACAGTGAGCCTCTGAGGCTAGCGAAATCTGCCAGGAAATGTGGGTCCCATGTTAGCAAGGACAGAGCTTTGCCACACTTTCCAAACTGTTGTGGTCACACTGTCCCCTCTACCTGGCTGCTATTAAAGAGAATAGGCTAGGTCTCATGTGCAATGTTTTGAGTAATTATTGCCTTTCTGGAAATTTCAGGTGCTAGACAGAATAAATAAAAACAAGGTGTGCTCACCGTCTGGTGACCATCTTCCCAAGGCCAGTTCAGACCGTGCAGTTACTTTTTTTTTTTTTTTTGGGGGGGGGGGGGGGGGTTGAGAGACAATGCATGGTGATCGTTGCATCAGCTCCAGAACTTCAAGTTGGAAGCACAAATTACTGAACCCTTGGCAGAAAATGTCAAATCGTGGGGAATGTGGCTGTCTTATCTTTGAGCTTTGTCTGGGGCACAGCCAAGGGTTCCTTCTTCCTCCTTTTCACTTGAGGAAACCACAGTCTGCTAGTGCCCTAGCTCTCTTCCACCTTCCTGTCCCTGGATATGTTCCCCATCCCTACCCACAGTTGCTAAGAGAGTAATTTAGGGCAAGTTGAGGGTGGAGTACAGGTTATACACTTAGCCTGAGCAACTCTGCTTGAATGAGAGCCCTGACTTTTTTCTTCAATGGTATTTCATTATATAAATCTTGTACATTCAGCCATCAGGGATTCATTTCAATGGGTTTTCTAGAGCGCTAATAGGGTGCGGTAATACATTCATCTCTTCTAACTTGCCTCTGCTCTCTCAAATAGAGGCATAAGTGGGCTTCTCCAAGCACATGTGATTGCAAATAGATACTGAAGTTGTCTTGAATCACTTGTTAACCGGCCCACCAATTTAGTGCATTATTAAATTGGGGAGAGGAAGAGAGCAGCATTCTCCTAGAGAAGAAAACACAATCTCTCATCAGAGAAGAGCAATTCCCCCTCATCATTGCACTCCAAAGAAAGGCTTTAATGAGCCATTTACACCTGAGAGTGACAGTTTTAAGTCTTTCTTTTATACTTCTGAACAATCCTCATGCTCAGAGATTCCAATTTTTACTCTATGTAACAGGACACAACAGATTTTACTTAGCGCCATATAGGAATGGTTAATTCTCATTTGCACCTTCAAGAGTGCAGTTGAGAGCCTACTTCCAATACCCTATACATCAGAATTGGATCTATGGTTAATAGCAGGCTTTGGGATGTGTCTGGTTAAACACTGAGCTGGTGCAATTAATGCCGAAGAACCCAGTCCTATCCTCACTGAAGTCTATGGGAGTTTTGGCATTCTATCTAGAGTCTTTTAGAGACAAATGTACACAGGATTGGGCTGCAGGTATGAATTCAGCTATCACATAGTAAGGACCCATCAGTGGATGCCACTTGCTGCAAGAAGAAACAAATCTGGTGATGTTTTCTCTGTCATTTTAAATAGAAAAATATCCTTACTTGCTTCCTGAACAAGAGATGCAGAAGTTAGAATGTATTTGCTTAAGGAGTTAAACAGCTGGAAAAAAACTTCTTCAGTTGCCTACCTTACCCAAGTCCTGTGACAATCATTTCAGTATGTCTTGGAACCTAAGAGCTGTGACACGGTGAGAAAATGCCGCCTTAACAGGTTGGGAGGCTGTGTGTACCCCACCCACCTGACCTGTCAGTCAGGCATGCTAGGAAGGCAGGTTTTACAAGGAGGAAGCTGCGGTACTCAAGACAGGAAACACTGAGAAGGGAGCAACTAGCATAGGTCCTGGAACAGCAGGAGGATCCTTCCTGCTAGAAGCCTGCCAGCTCTAGGAGGAGTTCCGCAATCCCAGGGTAAGGTAGGGAGGGGCTGATGCAGCAACCCAAAAACTCCAGCAAGGCACACCCGAAACAAGGTGGTGCCTCAGGCATTTTTTTGTTTGGCCAGGTTATCTACCCCAGGAAGGACTTGGTTTGTGTTGCCCTGAACTTTTGTTTTCCCTCCCTCCCTCCCCCCAAAGTAAAGTAAGCAGGCCCACAAGGGTGGGGCCACGACCACAACTAAGTCTGTGGCTTGTACTAGACCAACCACCAACCCTGAGGTGGAAACTCCAGCCCAGCTAGTAAGATGTCCTCTTTTTACAAGAGTGATTTTAGGTGTTAGAGGAGACTAGAAGTCAGGAACCTGGATTCTGGTTCCCGGCTGCAATGGTGACTATGAGAAAACTAATTACTTTGTGCCTCAATTTCCTCATCTGCAAAACGGGGATAATACCACCTACTTCACGGGGATATTGTGGAGCTTCATTAGTGTTTGCAAGCATTATATAAATGCAAAGCTAACATAGGATTTGCCATCCTAGCTACCACTGTTCTATTAAGTTTGGTATCCTGCCTACTGGAACATTTAGGCATCCATAAATATCAGTAGTAGCCACAGTATGTCATCTCTTGCATGTAAGAGTTGTGTTTAGGGCTGGCTGCCTACCGTGTGGCCATGCAGGGCATCTGAGTTTGGGCAGCATGCTGAGTCCTGGCTGGGGAGCGAATGCTGCACATTTCTCTCTTAGTCCTATTGCCTGGCTGAAACAACAGTGCTAATGAGCTCCAAAGGGAGCTGAATCAAACCCTCCTTGCTGGAGGCAACAATCTTTGAGGGAGGGAGGCTAAGAGGAAGGGAGAATAAGAAGGTTAGGTTCCAGGAAGCTTCCTTGGGATGTAAACGTTGTGCCTTAACGGAACAGCAATATTCACTATACTTGGAACGTTACATACAATATATTAGCAGGGTGCAAGGGCCTAACAGAGGAGGCTGAAGATGGGCAGGCAAGCCCAATAGGGTCAGTGTGTGTGCACATACCTTAAGAAGGCGTGGATGGATTTTTTTTTTTAAATAAATCCTCACTTCCTTATTTTCAGTCGTACCCATTCCCTTTGCAGGTAGGTTCCCCTTGCTCTTAAGTTCGTGTGTTTTGTTTTCCCTTCTTCCCTTGGGGATGCCAAAGCATTGTAGGCTCTGAACCAGACTTTGCTGCAGGAAAGAAAAAACATGTTTTCTTTGCTGCAATGGTCCATATACACATCACAATTCTACATGCTACTTTGCAAGAGCTTCTAACTATTGTTCTTAGGACTGCAGAAAACACTATCAAGGCTGATACACCCCAAAATTAACCAGCCTTAAAAGGGAATCTGATCTTTGTTTGTGAGATATTTTAAAAGAACAATCTTCTCAGCAGGGAGCCAACTCATCACCAATCAACCCAAACACATGGTTTATTGCAGCCACATGCCTGTGTGAGATGTGCATGTCACAGTGTCCCTCCATTCCTATCAAATACTACATCAATGGGACTACAAACAAGAATTTAGTTGATGTAACCTGCTTACCTGATGCCAATATATGGGATCTTAAGAAATGCCTCAGGCCCTGCCTAAATTATGGAATTTAACTACATTGATTGCTGTTAGGTAACAATTCCTTAATGCAGACAAGGCCTTTGATTAGATGATTCAGAAGAACAGAGGCACACCTTCCTGGCCACGCGCTCATGCATGCACCCACCCCTGTGATCACAAAAATCCAGAACCCTTACATTGAATTCTCAAGGTAAGCTCCCAAATGAATCTATCAGTTTGGCTACACCATCATGTAGGCGTGAAATAGACCTTTTCAGAAGGTGATGTAGCACAGGGCCATTTCCAAGCAGTTTGTGCTGGATGTTGTAGAGAGATGCTTGAGTCTTTAGTCCTTCCCAGAACACTAGTAAAACTTTCTCTTCCCCCTCAGCAGAAGTAAACTAGCTGCTGTGCATAGAATAAATGTGATTGTCTACAAAATCAAATGCTGTTTTCTTGCTCCATTATTTGCACATTCTGTGTTTGTGCAGAACTATATTCCAAAGCTGAGAGAGCGAGAGCCTGGTTTGTGTTTGAAAAAGAAAAGGAGGAAAAATGTTGTGTGTGGTTTTTTTTTTTCTTGTTGAGTGCCAAAATATACAAGTTTTATTTGGTGTGATGGAAAGTTAAGGTGAAAAGGGCTGGATTTACACAAACTTTTTCTTTAAAAAATAAAATTTAAGAACTAATCAGGATTTGGTGTTGCGTCGAAAGCGTCCTGCCATTTTACAGGCCATAAGACAAAGGCGACTAAGAGCCTTTATTTCCCCGAACGTGCGTATTTCCAGGGCTCTGTTAAATTGAACATGCCCTAACAAAGGGAGGAGCAGCTGTGAGGTTAGAGCTCCCTTGTGAACATGTTGGTACCTTTATCCAGTCCTGTGGACCAATATCAACCTGAAGTTTGTCTGTCTTTAAGTCCCGATCGTGCATACTGCTCTGCGTGGGCAAAACCCTGTGCCCAAGCGGGGTGAGGCTCCAGGTACACACAGGCCCCCTATAGAACAGTTTGTAGGATAACGGGCCCCTCTCTGTATTTATGCTACTTGAATCCTAAGGTGATAGGCACCATATAAAAAATAGCTAGACAGATAAGGAGGGCCCCAGCCATTCTTATTCTACCATGATGGCTGGTATTGGCTACAAAGGCCTGCAAATAATGGCCATAACATTCTTACAGGCAGGCAGCTGCTCCCTTTCAGGTATGTCCTTTAAAGTTGGTAAATAACAAGTCAGGATCAAGTAGACTACCTTCCCCTTCATAGGTTAATAGGCATTACGTGAGCACATCTTACAGGAAACAGACTCCCTTCGATCCAGTTCATGGGATGGTTAGGGTTTTCCTCTAACAGCAGAATTTGTGTTCAACAGTAAGAAAAAATGAAAATAAGCAGAGGTCCTGCTCTCTAGCACTGTTTTGCAGAGATCTGATCAAAAGCAAATGTAGGTCAGACTGCTAGTCCTAAAATTGTTTATAAGATACAATATAGATGCTGGATAAGCTGTCTCTGTATAAATGGAATCCTGTAAGTTGTAGGACATGAGTGAAATTTTAAGGATATTTTCTCATTTTAATGTCTTCCACATCTATTACTCCATGGACCTAAAGTTTTAAAGTGATGTGCAACCACCTCAATGGGGTTGTTTTGGTGTGTTCTTCCCACCATCCTCTTCCCCTTGCAAATTATAAAACAATATCTGGATTCAGTCATTTGCTCTAAAGGTCAGGCATTTGGCTAATGGTATCATAATTTTCTGGCAGGAGCAGTGGCTGTGGTTTCTAAGTTATTCTCTTGGGTTAGGGAGTGTTTGGTTGAGGAGTGTGGAACATTATAGGGAGCCCAAATATTAAAAGGCAGAAGTTCTTAAAGTACATTTTAAATGTTTTAAAAAAAAAATCCACCTGAAAATAATTAGCACAGTCATTAGAGTGCTTGATAAAATGGATGCTTTTAAAATGTAGCTAGTTATCAACCATTAAAATGGGTATAAAAATCTGAATAACTGGCAGGGATACTTAAAGGATCCAGACTTGAAAGGAGCTCTTTTAAATGTCTTATGCTGTTGATTTAAGTTTGTGCTTTCTAGACACAATCAAGCTTCTTAACTTGGTTACAGTAAAGTGAATTCCAAAAATGTTTCCTCCAACTCACATCAAAGCATTTGCAGTTAAAGTTAATTAAAAATGTTCTAACTACTTTTGTAATTAGGAACAAGTGGAAGGTAACCTCCTTCCTCGATGCATCTGAATCCCAAAGATTTCTCTTTAAATGTCCTGCAGAGCCCCAGAAATACCTTCTGCCTCTTTTTCCTCCCCCTCCTAACCTCCACCATTCCTTTCATATTTGCTCTTGCAGCTGCAGGGCGGCTGATCCCCGTCAGTAAAGATGCTTGGCTAAGTTGGGTTCTTCTAAAACTGGTTCAATTTGTTCGCTGCTGTTGCAGTCTGTGAATTTGCCTCATGCAATCCCCTTCTGGCATCATATGTGAATAAGCAGGACTCACTCGCAGATTAAACACCGGCACACTTCTCGCGCCCAATTTATCATTGTGTAGGCCAACAGGCAATGTAGCTACAAGGTTGTTGGGGGTTGTGTGTTTTTGTTTTTGTTTTGGGGGGAGAGGGGTTAGTGTGAAAAACTGATCTTTATTTTCCAGAAATATATAAACTTATTCTCTCATTTCTCCATCTTCTTCTTGTACTCCTCTGATGTACAGGACATTGTTACATCTTATCAAAACTTCATCAAGGTGTCCTGACAATACACCATCTATGTATTCTTCTGTGCTTGCAAGCTTCATGTTCATGTAGCAGTCAACAGACACCAGGTAGCCCTTGTAGTCCATCGCCCACTTCAACTTCACCATCACCGGCTTCTCCGTCAGCCCGTTCAGGAAGGGCTTGGGGTTCAGGGGCAAGTGCATCGTAACACGGCATGGCACAAGGCAGCGGGAAAAACAAAAATTACTCGCAGGGCTGCATGTGCACCCGCTGGAGTCTGTTGCCAGTCTCCTCCCACCCTCCCCACTTAATCTTTCTGTAGGGGTGTGTTAAACTCAGTGCCCTGGCTCAACTTCAATTTTTAATTACCCTTGGCCATACTGAATCCCATCCCTGCAAACTCAGTGTTTTTTCTTTACTTCCCATTCTAAAATGGCTGTGAGCTGTTGAACAGCCAGTAGTGTATATACCCCTCCTAGCTAATCCGTGACCCACCACTGGTGGTTTTAGACATATGTAACAGCATAGAGCATTGTTCTGGAGGGGTCCACCCCACATGCTGCAGCAGCAGCCAGAGAACTGATAGGCTGAACAGTCAGAGGGGCTCTATCTTCCTTTCCATCTCGTCCTCAGGAAGTTCTACTTCATCTTCCCAATCCTTGCAGAGACAGTGTGCCCCACCATACAAGGGAGGGAGGGCATTTCTCCTGTTCGAGGGAGAGGGCAGGGAGATTTGTGTTGCTTTGTGTGGGTGGCTTTGAAGAACTGGGTCAGCTGAGCCAAGTAATCTACCCTCTGTTCAGTCTCTCTTTTATACTTTGTTGCATTCAAAGTATACTTACAAGTATAATTGATTATACTTGTTGCATGCGAATTCTCTGTAGAGTAATAGTGATGATTGTGAAATCAGAGGTAGTACCACCACTAGTCTAAAACTATTGGCATGGCATAGATACATGACTCACTGTATGCCTCAGAGGTGTAATTTGTGAAGTCAAAATGGCTGAGAACTTAAATTGGATGGTAACAGATTGTGAAACCCAGTGATTATTCAGCCTGGTAATATTCTGAATCAAAAAAGCTCTGTCTCAACCATGCTTGTGGCTGTTTCCCTCACTTCACACTGAGGGCAGGTCTACACCATGGGGTTAAGTCGACATAAGTTACGCAACTGCAGCTACGTGAATAACGTATCTGGAGTCAACGTAGCTAAGGTCAACTTATTGCAGTGTCTACATCGTGCTGAGTCGATGGGAGAAACTCTCCCGTTGACTTACCTTATGCTTCTCATTCCAGTGGAGTACCGGAGTTGGTTGGTTGGTAGATCGGCGGTCGAATTAGCGGGTCTTCACTAGACTTGTTAAAATCAACTCCCGGTGGATCGGTCGCCACAGCATGAATCCTCGGTAAGTGTAGACACACCCTGACTCTATAGACATTCTAGGCTTTAGAGTGACTATCCTGGAATCTTCTTATCTAGATTATTGTGCTGCTCAAACTGGCTGCTGTAGCCACTTCTACTGTATTGGTAAGACCCTCCCAGTTCAGCAATCATTAAAACATGCATGATCCCATGCTTTCTCTACACTATAGAAATGACTCCATTTAAACCATGGAGCTGGAGCATGTTTCTGGCACAATTGTGGCTAAACCAGGTTGTAGCACAGATTGATTGGCCAGGGTTAGTTGTGCTTAAGTGCTGTAGTCTGGATCGCTACCTGAACTGAAGCTGATTTTAAAATCAAAATCTAGTAATGAGTCGGCCCCAGCCTGCTGACCAGCAAAGCCCTATGAAAAGTAGGGTCAGCCACAATTGTTTTAACCAAGTTCAGGCATAAATGTTAAACTTGGAATTTCTGAACACTATCACTGATGGCTTCTAAAGGCCTGACCCTGCCTTCAGTGGCATAGGGTTGGAGCCCGATTGCCATTTTCCTCCTAAACAAAACACACATTTGGAGAAGTTCAGCAAAACTCTTCCAATCATTCTTCAACACTTTACTTCTTAGTTTGCATGACTGGAGTTCTTTAAACAAAACAATGATGGTTGAAAACTGGAGAACACTAATTGTGCAAGCCAAAGAAGGTTACTGATGGGGTCTTATGTATAAGTGCTGGCCTGAACTCCACCAAGTGGGAATACATGGCACATCCCTCAAGTTTCCAGTGGATGAGATGATCTCGCTCTGTCCTATTGAACTCACCTCAGATTCTCTCTCTCTCTCTCTCAGACACAAATTTTTAACCGCTCACTAAATAGGTCTGGAATCAGGGCATTGTTTTCCACGTTTGAACCTGCTCTCTCTGATCATCCTCCATTTAAGATATTTTTCCATTGGCTGCTCAGCAGATTACTCTTTGTAGCCAAATAGACTCCATTTAATTACACTGAAATGTAACTTACCTTTTGGCCAAATTCCCTTCAAATACAACCACAAAAAGGAGTGCTTCTTATGACCATTAGCTTTAGGGGCATAAAGAACTTTTATCAAAAGTTTACGATGGGAATTTCCAATAATATTTCTGCCCCTCACCCTAGGATATCATAGCCTCGAAGGATTTTAAGGCAGTCTGAGCCTCCTGCACTATTGTAACATTGCAGTTCCACTAGTGCTAGCCCACAGTGATGGCCTGCATTTTTACCATGGGGTTGTCTAGTCATAGAATATCAGGGTTGGAAGGGACCTCAGGAGGTCATCTAGTCCAACCCCCTGCTCAAAGCAGGGCCAATCCCCAATTTTTGCCCCAGTTCCCTAAATGGCCCCCTCAAGGATTGAACTCACAACCCTGGGTTTAGCAGGCCAATGCTCAAACCACTGAGCTATCTGGTGGGAGATTTCCCATAAAGTCCTCAATTGTCAATATAGTCTGAGTGGTTGGAACAACATGGAAGATGGCTAGCCAGACTTCCACAACTGTGGGAAAGAGGGTCACTGATAAACGGGGATATAAATCCTTTAATGGGATTCAGAGATTATAAACACTATGTAATATCTTGCAGTAATATTAGTACTTTGACTGTACACTGCATTTTAATTTTAGGATAACATGACCTCCCAACATTAGACCATTTAGCATCCCTGCAAGGAAGATATCTTTATTTTATAAGGACGTTAACTGAGCCACAGAGAAGCTAAAGCCAATCTGTTGCAATCTGGATGCATCCAGGCTAAGGCCACATTTAGCTCCTAAATAAGAGTGGCCTGATTTTCAGAGTTAACAAGAGCTGGGGGTGCTATCTCATCAGATAGGTGAGCATATAGCTGCCTAACATGAGGCACTAGAATGGCATGTATAAACCCTGCATAGTGATTAACCAGGGATTAACAGGAGCCTGAGCCCAATTAGGTCATTGGGTGCAGGGCCAGCTCCAGGCACCAGTGTTCCAAGCAGGTGCTTGGGGCGGCCATTAGGAAGGGGCGGCAGTGTTTCCACAGCAGGGGCAATTAGGCAGCATCCCCTCAGTCCCGCCGGCCCCAGCGGCAGCTTCTCCCATTTGCCATCTTGGGGCGGCAAAAACTGTAGAGCTGGCCCAGATTGAGTGGCACCTGGACAGGTATCAGGCATAACTGGTAATCTAACCCAGCTGGGTCTTCATAGAGGCAGGAGTACAAGGCAGTGGAAGTGACCCAGAAAGGAGATCCCAATGAGAGGTAGCTGGGAGTTCTCCCTCTTGGGCTAAAGGCTGAGAGAAGGCTGAAGACAGAGTTAGAGGAGCCAGGAAGAAGCCATGCTATGAAATGAGTAAGAACTTTTGCAGACATTAAGCTGAGCCCCAGTGGGAAGCTCTGATGAAGAGGAGGAAAGGGATCTGGAGAGGAAGCTTAGGAAGCTGAGGGTGTCAGTGAAGGCTGCTAGAGGCAGGAAAATCCTGGGTACAGACAGTTAAAAGGCAAAGGCTACAGGAGATGGTGATTCTCGCTGCAACAGGCCTTCTAGGGGGCTCAGTACAGAACTGAGACCTGCCAAGAGGTTGGGAGAGGAGGGGCTCTCACGGTGAGGAACCCAAGACCGGGTACAGTAAAATACTGGGCAACAGGTACTTGAGTAAGGATTTCTTTGAGTGGTATACATTGAGGTCTGGGGTGAGGACTCATGGGTCTTAGTAACACCCAGAAAAGGGGGCAGAAGAGACTGGAACTTTGGATATTGTTTTATGTGGACTTGGAGTTCCCTGGAAGGGGAGAGACTTTGACATGACTGGGCTGGAGGGTCAAGCTGTGGGAAAAGGCAGACCACCCAGCACCAGAGCTAAGGTCAGCAGGGGATGCTAGAGAGGAAAGCTGCTAAGCCACACTCAGCAATGAGAGGGCACACCTGTGCTGAGTCCTCTTCTACAGGTACTTAAGTTTGAAAAGTTTTAACTAAATGACATGCCAGGTCTCATCTATATTATGGGAATCCATCACACTGGAGGATCCGGTTACAAAAGAATTATGTTGTATGGGACTAAGCATCCTCTGCTCAGGTGGGATTCAGCACTAACAATATTCCTGAGTTGTGTGGCAAACTTGGACTCTGCAGGGCCAGATAGCATCATGCTATTTAGTAAGACCATTAAGATCCATTTTGGTCCCATCTATACCGGAGAGACCAGACATTGTTTGAACTGCACCTGGCACTATTTTACTGTAATTCAGTAGCTCTCAACCTTTTCTATCTAGCAATATGAGAAGGGTAGGATGGTCACGACTTCCTGACACCCATATGTGATCCCCAGATCGGTAGTCTATGATGCAACTCCAGTGGACTGGTCACAGTGGAGCCAGGACCTAAATCAGTGACAGATTTGGAAAAAATACAACCTAGAAGTTACTTGCTCTATCCACAATACTCCTTATAAGTAACAGGAAAAGCGAAAGGTTACATTTTGCTACAAAACATAAAATGCATCACTTAAAGTGATCAACAAGATCATTTCTAACTCTATTCAGTGCATTTCAAACATATTTGTGGCAGTTAAGAACTGTAACGTACTATGACTATGGTATTTTAAACTTTAGCTGCCTACTTGTGTGCCATTTACCACACTGTCCCCAGCATAGCTGTTACTGCCAGCCTCTGATCACTTGTGAGATGTGCACCAAAATGTTTGCAGTTGGCAAGAAGACCACTTGCTCATGAGTGCAATGAAAGGTCTGAGCTCCATGCTAGAGTGCGCAGTTGCCAAACATACTGCAGGACACTACGCAGTGCCACATTCCCTGTTGATTCTCTCTCTCACACAGGAATCAGTTGCAGACCAAGACAAAGGATTCACCCACGCTCAATTACAGTAATATCAATACCATAGTCCTAGTCCCAGACCAAATAACTCCACACAAACAAGAACCCTACATTCAGAGGGGGTTAAGCTTGAGAGTACATATCAGTAACTAAAGAGTGAAAGTAGGTACAGGGATGCTGTAGTTATCCTAAAACCAAGCATTAAAGACCAAAACCCAGACATCTTCAGATAAGAAATGAACAGCTAAGGCACCCGGAACCATCATAATGCTACCCTGTGACGGCATCATGCAGTAACCATAGAATTGTGACTAAAGCATTTAACATTTGTGATCCTAGATTTTAGATTAAACTGATTTTTAAAGACACCCCTGCGCCCCAATCCCCTGTTTGTGGCATTACTGTACAGCAGCTTCCGTAGTACACCATTGCAGCCCAAAGCAGCCAGAGCACACTAGCCACTTAAATTGGATTTATAGCCACTTTGCCTCACTGGAACACCGAGTGTGACAGCTATCAGCTTGGTCAATGGAAAAGGGACCTTCAGAACTAAAACCATGATCCTCTTCAGCTCAAGCTAAAGAGCCAAGGCGCTCTATTTGGGGCAGTTACAGATTCCCATCCTCTACAGATTGGTCACAGAGAGGATTGGTAACAAACACTCACTAGTGAGTTACAGGTGCAAAGCAGGCAGAAAGTGTACTGGTGGATCTGGAATTTATTTTGCAATTAACTTCCTGGTTTAGAAGGCTGTGTCAATACCAGTCTGCCTATGTAAAGAGGAGGCAGGGAGAACCTAGTCCCAGAGTCCAAATGTCTCTGTGCTTTAAGGGTTTCCTTTGAATTAGTGTCTCATTTCCTCCAACAGTGCCATGGGGAGCCTTTCATACACTGATGCTCAAGCTAGTATGCAGGCCTGGAATATTTCTTCAAGAGCAGGGACAGCTGGACCAAGTAATCTATCACTGAGATCTCGCAGTTGTACCACTGACTTTTTACAGCTAACACAACCGTGCATGTAAATTAGCTATAGAAGGAGGGTAATTGGTTGAGTTCTCTGATGTCAGAATGGCCAAATGTAAGTTACTTGAGCCTGTCTAGCTGTATATAATTACAGCAGTTAGATACAACCACCATTAATAAACTTACTTAATTTCTTCAAATATAGCCTAGGCACAAGATTAATTTATTTGAACTATATGGAAAATTTGAAGTCTGCGTTATTCTGTTTAAGATAATTTGGGACAAATTAACATGCTAAATTTTGTAAAGGACCCAGTTAAAATGAACTCTGATGGACTTTCAATACGTTCTCAGAAAATGCATTCTGTACTCAAAGGGTAAATGTTTACATTTGGTGAGGATACACTGTATTTTTCATACAGAACAAAGAGGGTGAATCCTTCCTTTAAGTGCAAAATGAAACTCAGCCTTAATTATGGAGTCTCAACCAGTGTCTCCATAATATGGTATTTCATTTTAGCTATCCTAGAACTGGCCTCTAATCACTGAAATACTACAGTGTGGACATAGTTTTAGCAAACTAACAGTAGGCAAACCCATGCACTGCAATAATTTTGCCTCTTACTAGCCCAACAGCTCTTTGAGATTGAAATGTACCATCCACCAGATTAATTCTGTTTGGTCTGAGAACAAGAGGCTTTGTCTGTTTTGGGTAGGTTTTGAAAGCCATGTTTATAATCCCTGTTGCTCCCACGCGACCACTCCTCTTGTAAACAGAACCATTTCTGGAGGTTCCCCCTCCCTGCCCCCCCCCCCCAAAAGGCAGAAACTTTGAGTCTTTTTTACATAAAAGGCTTTATCTTATCTGGAGTAACCGGTATAGGATAACCAGGCTTATCTTATCACTACATATTTATGTCAAGGTTTAAAAGGACTTGAGGCTGTTATGCCACATGGAGCAGAATACCTACACTGATAAAGCTGCAGTTCTATGATCTAAACTACACTTTCCTTCTCCCCCAGATACATGTGAGAGAGGAGTCAGAAGCATTTCCCTTAACACAGTGGAATCCTGTTCTGGGGTGTCCAGACAAGAGCAGATGGGCAAGGTGCCTAGGTTTTGGGGGATCACCACTGGTTATCTGACAGTCTGAACAAAACTGCAGCAGTCAGAGGCAGACCTGCCCTCAGAGGAAAAAAAAAGTCAGAGGGTGACAGGGCTGACAGAGGCCCATCCTGCCTATAATTTATGAGCAGGGGCATGCTAAGTATATCAGGCTCATAGAGATGCTAAGGGATGAATTATGGCTCAGTCACTGAGCTGTAAGCAGCTGTGGCAAACAAGCAATGGTAGAGGAAAGGCATTCAGCCTGCCTAAGGCATAACTCCTCCAGGAGCACCTCGGGCAGGAGGGTGGTGTGCACTCAGGAAAAGGCATTTACTACAAAATATATGGCATGAACTCCTCTAGCACTGCCTGACTGTCTTTAGCTGGTGTGTAGGGCAGGGCCCCAAACATAACTCCAGCCAACACTAACATATCATCTTTGGCCTATTAGCCCTGGCCGCATCACCAACAGGCAACCCTCCCATTCTGCTTTGTGCCCAAAGAAAACACACAGCCACACTACAGACACATCCTGCACAAGGACATTGGTCAGGAGAGACTCCCTGCACTCTTCTGCACCCTCAGCCACCAAAATTTGGCCTTTAGTTAATAGGTCTAATCTTGCTGGGGCCTTTTCCTATTTATTTCATTTGGAGCAGCCCCGATGTAGAGGGTCCTGCAGAAGTCAGGACTGTGGGGAACTGTGGATGCTGCAGAGGCAGCTTGTATGAGTGTTTTTATGTAGAGGGATTATCCATCTCCCTCCACACACTCTTGTTGTTCCATGCTTGTGAGATTCTAGGGCTTGATCTTGAGCAATGCAGGCACAGAATGTTGCACATGTATATACAAGGCAGAAAGTGATAAGCAAGATAAGGATTAGCAGGGATCCCAGACCTGCATTAAGTAGTAGGCAATGCTTAAATGGGAAACATACTTAAGTGGCTTGTTTTGCATGCTGAGGATTGCACTTAAATCCATTCTCTGCCTATGCCCCCAACTCTCTTGCTTTCAAGAATGCAAAGTAAGGATGTATGAGATTTACTGCTGCTCAGCACTTAACTTTGCTTGCACCCATCAGGTAGACTCTAGTCGCACTTGTGTAGCCTGCACTAAACGTAGTCTTTGTCCCCCTTTAAACCCAGTAACACTTGCTGAGAACATAGCTGGCAGTCTGAAGGCGGCTAAAAATTCATGGTTGCTCCAGTGGCTAGCTCACATAGGAGATTAATGAATCTCCTACAGATGCTAGCTACAGTTCTTAATTCTTTAATACAGTGGTAGTCTCATGCTGAAGGTACCAAGTTCAAATCCTACTGACACCCCAACAGGGGTCACTTACACTTTCACCAAGGAGGGATGTACAGGACCAAGAGGCCTTAAACTCACGCAAAAGAAACTGACTTGGTTTATTCGTTCACGGAGAGAATATCAGCACTGGGAAGAAGAATGACTTTTTCCTGTTGCCTGTGTAATATGGATACGTGGGGAAAGGTTGTTAATGTGGAGATCCAGAATGCATTGTGAACACCTTCTGTGCATTATTGTGAATTAATAAACAGTTTGAATCAAGTCTCCAGTAGGAGCATAGGGAGCCAAATGAAAGGCATGCCAACAGGTATAAAATTATATGAGAGAGTGTGTGTCAGAGGCACACTAGATATTTCAAGGGTTTGGATTCAACTAGAACCAATGAGGGGAATTCATTTTTTAAGCAACCATAAACTCTTAGCTGCCTCAGGCTGCCAGCTAATGATCTCGGCAAGTGTTACTGGGTTTAGATTTTAAAAGAAACTCAGACTTAAACAGAGCTTTTGCAGAAATATCATGAGTGACAGCATGTGCTACATCTCCCTTCTGTTCTGAGGCAGTTCATATGCCCAACAGCTACAATCCAGCACAACTCCTCTGTGCAAAATCACAGCGATTTGTACATTTCCCATAGTCAGTTGGAGTGTGCTTCCACACTTTACCAGTCGTGGGGTGGGTTTGTTATTGCCCAACAGTGGTCAGGAAACCAACAGCCCAGCCTAACACATTAGTATTAATTATGCTGAAGTTGTCAGGAAACTTACTCCAGTGCAGTGGGCCGATACAATGGTCTCTGCAAGACCTATGTCTCCATTCACACACCATGTTAAGGGTTTAAGTTATGTAGAGGCCCGTGAGCTGGCCCTCTGCCCTAGAATAAATTGCACCCTTAACCCCCAGCATAATATGAATCACAGCACAACAGCCCCTTTTATTTTGCATTCTGGCCTTTTAAAGGGGGATCTTTCATGCTGGAGAAAGATTTCAGACACACTAGCCTTATACGTAACACTGCGTGTGTTCATCCACTGACTTGTCTCCCTCACAGCCCAGAGTGGCTAACTGTGTTTTACATCATTAGCTATCTTAATGTACTGAGACAAGGTGCAGATACTTTTTATCTCCACATAGCTACTTGAGGTAAACCCCAGGTGGGGCATATAGGGATGCAAGAGGCACTATCATCATACACACTATTGAGCAATAAGTGAGTTTGATAATGTAACATTTTGTATTTGAATATCATGCAAAAGGGGATCGATTGGGGTAGCTTCTCTGATAACTCAAGCAGAACTGCCCTGACTAGTCAAAGGGCACAAGTATCAATTATCACAACTTAAGACAAGGAGCATACTTAGTATAGGACACCCTTGCATGTTTTGCGTGTGACCCTCAAACCTTGGCACTTCATCTGCTCTGCAATTCCAATCAAAATTTGATTGAATTAATCTATTAATAAAAATGCACTTGTTCTCACTCTCCCCTCCAGTCTCTGTCAACAGTTACTGCAGATACAGCATCCAGCTACCCCTCCTCTTATTGTCCACTTCCTAAAATGAAGTGATCCAACAAGTTTGCAACCTAATGGATAGATCGCACAGAATGAGAAAGTGGGCTGTCAGGCAGATTATTGAAATAGCTTCCATTGGCGTGAAAGCAGCGTGGCCATATTATGGCTTGGCAAATTTATTTTATGTAAGCCTTAACTTTCCCCTTCTCACCTTCCATTTTCCTCTGTTGTGAAAGCCTCCTCCCCTCCACCCCCTGCCGCTCTCTGGGCACCAAGAAAAAAAGAAAAGTACACTCTGGGGTAGAATGTAGAGGTGTGGAAAGGACTTGTAAAATACAGTGCTTCCTCTCTCACTAGCTGCATGTTCTCCTTAAATTTCAATGTGGAATACTCCATCCAGATGTAGATGTCATGATGCATATGTTTCAACATGCATCTCTGCCATGCTGCCTTGTGTTGGCAGAGCATGATTCCCAACCACACCGCAGGGGAGAGAGAGAGAAAGACTGAGACTGCTGCTACAGTCTCAGAGACCAGAATTGTTTGTTCTATGTTTTTTATAAACAATAGGTGGCAATTTCACCAATTAAGTGTGCAGGGAAGCAGCATGTTCAGATCAGATGCACACAGCAGATGCCACAGCATGACTATGCAACATAGAGATGCTGTGTGCTCTTAACCAAGGCAGAATTTTTTCCTAAGGTAAGATTAGCTCAGATAGCATAAAGCACCATTCCATTTCCAACATCACCCACACTAGGGAAAGCCTATCCATCCCTGCATTTAAACTATGTCTCCATCCTGCAACATTAATTCTGATGGCCTGCTGCTTTGCAGTATTTTATAGGATAAGCTTACTATTTTAGCAAGTTTGTGTGGTCAGACATGGACTCTAGGGGCATTCAGATGCCATGATGGATGTTCCAAACACGAATAAATGAACAATGAGGTTCTGCTGAACCCATGGTTTAAAGATTCTAATTGCCAATGCTCATATTTTAGCTGCATAAATAATAAATGTGGCATATTCCCTATTTTCTTTCACCACTGTATTATTAAGACAATAAAGCCGTTTCAAAGGTTTGGTTATCATGAGCTAATGGCACCTCTAGGGGATCAGTAACACTCCAGGAGACTTCTTATTCTAAAACAAAAACCCCTCACCACCCGCTGTCATTCTCTATTAGTTAATTTCTGCAAGCGTGTGTGCTCAGAGCTTCCTGCTTCCACATGCCACTTGTAGTGCGGGACAAGTTAAGTGATACAACTGCAGGCATAATTAGGTCATGAGGAGCTTCCTGAAGGACAATTTAAAAGAGAGAACGTGGTCAACAAATACAGCTTGGCTAATGCATGCACCCTAGGTAGTAATACCATCTGAACAACGTCTGCAGCTCCTTTCCCTCTGTGGCTTCAAGGCTATCTTTGAAGAGAGCTCCCCTAGAACAGGAAGGACTGGGGAGTGGGCTCTGCCATGCGGAGAGCTGCAAACCCTGCACCTGAAAGGCCTCCATCTCCATACAAACAGCCCAGAGAAACATCATTTACAATAAGGGGAAGGTGACTTTGAAAGAACCGTCAGCCTGCCTGGAAGCATCACTAGATGAGATTTTAAATGCATGTTGACAGAGGAACAGGCTGTGAAGATAGGCTTGCTGCCTGCCACAACAGATGACTTGAGAACATTCTCCATGCGCAACTTTTTTGTGAGGTATCCTCCCCCCTTTGCCAGCTGCCAATCTCGATAATCTTGGCATGACATTATTGGGATGTATGTTTGATTTATTATCCGCTGGGGCATTAAGACAGACCTATTTAACACATCAAAACAGCAGCATTATCAAACAGACCTTCATTTAAGGTGAGTATGCACCGAGGAGAGACTGCCTTATCTTTCATCTCCTGTTTATTTTGGTACTGCAGCAGTGGGTTCTTTAACTAATACTGTCTCTATCAGTTATCAATGCAATAATGAATGGGGAGGATGCCAAAACACATGAAGCTGTAGCACAGTTTAATCCACGCAGTTGGGGTAGCATGGAAGGGGAGCTGTGAGAGTGGGGACCTTTGATGGAAACGCTCTCCTCTCTGTCTGTCTGTCTGTCTACCAGGAATGCTAAACTGTGACTCTGAATGAAGGAGATTTTCAAGCCCATATCTTACAAATTCTTGTGCAGCATGCAATAGAGTGCACAAGGGGGTTATGCTCCAGCGCAGTATTCGTGGGTGGATGCCAAAAAAAAAAAAAGGTACTAATTAGACATGGTCATCTGCAATGACTATTAATGAATTCCAAGTGTCTTACATTCCTGCTGGGTAAAAATAGAGGGGGAATTTGTGAGGGCCAGAGAATAGAAATATTCCAAGGCAACTTGGGCTCAAACAAGAACATCATGCCAATACGATGCTTAGTTATGCATTCCCATCTTTGGTGTATCTCTCACTTCTAGACTGATCTAAACTCATTGAATCAGTGGGTGGCTTTAATGGGCAGTGGATCAAGCCACTACAGATCACCTAACAGCAGTCTTATTACTATGAGATCTTGTCCCGTTGACCTTCCAGTCCTCTCCCTCCTCCCCTAGCACTGTGTGTGGAAAAAAAATACACCCCCACCCCCCGAATGACAAAAAATTTAACGACAAAAAGCACTGGTGTGGACAGCGCTTCATTGGCGGGAGATGCTTTCCCAGCAATGAAGCTACTATCCCCTCATTTGGGTTGGTTTTATTTTGTTTCTGGGACAAAGAGCAGCCACATAGCACACCTTAAGGTGCACAGTGTAGACGTAGCCCTAGACTTCAGCCCCACCACTTTCTCAAGAGGTGTTGTGCAGTACTAACCACTTGGAAGCTAGGGTTGAAGGGATTTTGTGTAAAATGCAAGAGGATGTCATGGGAACCCCTTTTTGTGCATCTTCAAACACCCATTCCTATCCCCACAGGTTTCATGTACAGATAAGCTCCAGGATACAAAGCTAAATTCACTTAAAGCTCATTTAATCCAATTTTCAATGTGTAATTGTAAGTCACAGAAGTTTTTGCAAAGTTATGCTTCAAAATCAAATCTACTTGCCCTTTCACGGGCATATTCACAGTGCTAGGGGCATGGATTTAAAAGCACAAAATTTAACAAATATTCTCCTTACCATGCAGTTGAATCCTGGAGAACTAGGGAGGAGAAAGGAAACAAAAAAAAAAAAAAATGGAAGAAAAGTAAATATGGTACAGCTCTTCAAACAGGAAAGTGTGACTGTGGGAGTTACCATAAGCTTAACTCCTCTCTCTTGTAAAATGAGAGAGAAAAATCTTTTATCACATAACCACAATTGATAAAAACCATATGGGTTTTTATAGCACTTAAGAACAACATTAATTCAATTTGCTTGGATATGCGCTCATAATCCACATAGAAGAATGTCAGAAGGACTATAAACAAAGGACGTGTTAAAAGGCGAGTAGGTGTCCAACAATGTATCCTGAGGATCAGCATTTGGCTTACTCCTAGTTTTCATGTATGTTCTACCACAAGGGGTAAACCAGGATAGTGATGAAATTTGCTGATAATACTGAATTGGGACCCTTTGAATACATCAGAGGAATACTACAAAGCAACCGTGAGAGCTGAGAATTATGGGCACAAAACAACAATGAGCTTCAGCATGGAAAAACTGCAAGCTAGTGCATCTCGAGGAAAAATTATCCAAAACACAGATGTTCAACTAGAGGGAGAAATCTGGAAGGCAGTAACTAAAGGAGATCGGGGCATGAGTGGACAGCAAATGATACATGAGTCCCCAGTGTAATAGGGCCGCTGGAAGGACAAGTACACAGTGTTGGGCTGCATGTTCCTTTTCTATACAGCTTTGGTATGAGCTCTCACTAGTAAATTATAGCTAGTTCTGGACACTTTCTTACCAGGATGATATAGATAAACTGGAGGGAGTTCTAAGAAGTGAAACAAAATTATTATGGGGCTGCAAAGATTAGCTCATTGGGGAAAGAGGAAGACAGCAAAGCATAGTGTGTACAATTTGGCTAAGTGAAAACTAAAGGAAGGGGAAGATAGGCCTGTAAATATCTAAAAAAGTTTAACACAGCTCCAAGTGAGAGGCATTATTTTGGGTGCTATAGATTACTTCAATTAGCATAAACTAGATGCAATTAAAAAAAGGAAACTTCAATTTGAATGGCAGGTAGATTGCCTCGCTATAAGCTCTAGAACATTTTTTCAACAGCAGTAGTGAGTCCCAGTGTTTAGGAGTTTTAAAACTGAACTAAAATTAGAACTATGTAATGACATTAACAATCCTGCATTGGAAAGGGCCAATGGACTAGATGGCATAGGTCTAGTTTTATCATTAATCCTAGAAGGCTTTTCAAAATCTGGTCACACTATCTACCCAGGTCACACTATCTACCTAAGACTTACCTGTCTGCCAATTTTTGGGACAGACAGACAAATGCCTGCACCAAGATAAAAGATGTAAGAAATTTAGCACCCTAAAGGGCCCATTTTAAAAATTAATTTTAACGAAAACTAATTAACAGATTGACTTATAAATTCTCAACGTTTTTTCCACACTCCAAGAGTCAGTGAATCATATAATCTCAGGGTTGGAAGAGACCTCAGGAGGTCATAGAGTCCAACCCCGGTTCAAAGCAGGACCAACCCCAACTAAATCATCCCAGTGCTGTAATTCTGGAGAACAGATGACCTGTTCTTCACACAAAGTAATTGAATTCCTGACTGTTGCCTCCATAACTATGCTATGAGCAAAACTCACCTGCCTGCACCACACCTAACACAGTTTGGACACTAGCACAATGTAAACAAGTTTCATTGTATACAAATGAGTTTTCCTGGCCTGCACCATCTCCACTGCCTGCTGCAGCTCTCCAGCAGTTGGAGGTTGCCACTGCAAGCAGATGTGCCACTCTTCTTACGTTCTTCATTTACTGGAATGTGTGGTATAACTCATTGTTAAGACACATCAGTCCAGTTGTCAGGCTGGAGGCTGCCACTTTATTTTCCAAAGATCAGTGAAATCCAATTTGAAAAGAAAGGCGAGTTCTGCAGTTGTTAGAGAGGTGTGATAATGAAAGCCACTGGAGAGATCGCTGTGGTTTTTCTTTTCACATTTTATCTATAAAACAGCCAGAGGGCTTACAAAGAGTTTACAAGAGTGCGGGTGGAGGGAGTTGGATTGGGAGGGTGGGGGGGGGGGGGAAGCTAAGCTTAAAAGATAACAGCAGCAATGCACAAACCACTAACTGAAATCTCCAAGCTATCTGCTTGTGCCAACCTTTCTGAGAGAGAACTGTCATTTTCAAGTGCTGCTAAAGAGCAACAGTGCCATCTAGTGCCAAAGGAGCAAACCGAAGCCTTGATCAATCATGCCATGCAACCAGCTCTTCCAGCCTAAGAACAGCTCCATGGTCTTTACTTCACAACTATGTCAACATCTGGCCTCTGAACTAAGCTCTGTTCAAACATCCAAATGAAAATGAGACAGAAGAAACAGCTCAAATCCCATAGAGTAGAGAGGAACCTAATCTCTGGGCTAAAGCCAAAGTTTTAACGCAGTTATGAGGAACATGGTTAGGTAACCATTTACACTACAGTAGCTTACCTGGGTCAGTCAACAACCATGCAGTAGCTTGGTCCCCCTAATTTAGGTATAAATTGTATCTTAGGCACATGCAATATAAGCAACTTTTTGGGATCTCACAACTTAAGAATCTCCTCTGACTTCGAAATTCACAAGTTCCTTCTACCACAACAGTACCAGAGGAAGAAGCAAATCTTGCCCTGATTTGTACAAACCACAGCAACACTGACTGAAACATGACATACCCCAGAGTCCCTTCTGGAAGAATCTATCACAAACTCCAGGGACACTAGGCCCTCAGGTAATTTGCTTTGTATGAGCTTTTAAAATAATTACTAATGACCAGCTCCAAAAAAGGTCTAAACTGCTGTTACTGTTCCCCAATTAATTATTAAAAAGGACCTAATATTTATATAGTGCCTTAGAGCTTTATGAACTACCATCTGTACCTACAAGGCTGGCAGCCTATATGCTGTTACGTCCGATATACTAAGCAAGGTGAATAATTGGGTAAGAGACTTAAGGAATATCTAGGTGCAGCAAGAGTTTTTGATAATCCCCTAAAAAGAAAAGGAGTACTTGTGGCACCTTAGAGATTAACAAATTTATTTGAGCATAAGCTTTCGTGAGCTACAGCTCACTTCATCGGATGCATACAGCAGAAAATACAGTGGGAAGATTTATATACACAGAGAACATGAAACAATGGGTGTTACCATACACACTGTAACCAAAGTGATCAGATAAGGTGAGCTATTACCAGCAGGAGTGCAGGGGCAGGAGGGGGAGGGAGGAACCTTTTGTAGTGATAATCAAGGTGGGCCATTTCCAGCAGTTGACAAGAACGTCTGAGGAACAGTATGTGTGTGTGTGTGGGGGGGAATAAACATGGGGAAATAGTTTTACTTTGTGTAATGACCCATCCACTCCCAGTCTTTATTCAAGCCTAAGTTAATTGTATCCAGTTTGCAAATTAATTCCAATTCAGCAGTCTCTTGTTGGAGTCTGTTTTTCAAGTTTTTTTGTGGAAGAATTGCCACTTTTAGGTCTGTAATCGAGTGACCAAAGAGATTGAAGTGTTCTCCGACTGGTTTATGAATGTTATAATTCTTGACTTCTGATTTGTGTCCATTTATTCTTTTACGTAGAGACTGTCCAGTTTGGCCAATGTACATGGCAGAGGGGCATTGCTGGCACATGATGGCATATATCACATTGGTAGATGTGCAGGTGAACGAGCCTCTGATAGTGTGGCTGATGTGATTAGGCCCTATGATGGTGTCCCCTGAATAGATATGTGGACACAGTTGGCAACGGGCTTTGTTGCAAGGATAGGTTCCTGGGTTAGTGGTTCTGTTGTGTGGTTGCTGGTGAGTATTTGCTTCAGGTTGCGGGGCTGTCTGTAGGCAAGGACTGGCCTGTCTCCCAAGATCTGCGAGAGTGATGGGTCATCCTTCAGGATAGCTTGTAGATCCTTGATGATGCGTTGGAGAGGTTTTAGTTGGGGGCTGAAGGTGATGGCTAGTGGCGTTCTGTTATTTTCTTTGATGGGCCTGTCCTATAGTAGGTAACTTCTGGGTAACATTCTCAGTAAGAATCAGGGTGTTAACCTTACTATGCTGGTCAGATTCCAGATCAGTTAATTCAGCCTGGCTAAATATAATTTGCCTGAGGGAAGAGGGCAAATGGAATTTTGCAAAGCTGAGTTAATTGCTTTCTGCCTACCTGACTAAGTTTCCTTTGTAATTCGTAACTAAATATAGATTTCTGATATTCTGTTCCTGATAATATTGTATTATATTTAGACTTGGAAAGATTAGATTTTTAGTTATCAGTGATTGTGGTGAAAATCAACATTCATCAATTCACATCAACCAATAAAAAATAGTTCCATTGATAACAGAAATTTACTAATTGGCAAAGTAAGAAAAATGCTGCTTGAGAACTTAGAGTTTGATTTAAAGCTAAAATTGACATATGACAGTCTGTGTTTGTTATAAAACTAACTTTTTGAATCTCAGTATCTACTCATTAAATAATTCTGACCCCTCCATAATTTCCTCAACTGTAAAAATTTAAACTGATAATCTAAAAAATGCTTAAAACCCATAATTTTGCACAACTGTGAAAATTTAATCTTAATTAATATTGATTTATCTATCACAATGATATAAAAAACTGGATTCTGCCAAGTCTAGTTATATTGCTGGGCAGTCTTGAACAGTTGTTACCTTCCTCCCCAGATGTGACAACATTACACTAGTGATGACATGATCCAGATGTATAGATGGTATATGTAAAGGCTTTTGACATAATAGATACTGTAGCCATATAGAAAGACCGATACTAACAAATGCTTTTCAAGTCCTTTCAAAGGACTTCCTACCAGTACAAAGTGTACTGAGTACTATTATTTGTATTAAAGTAGCACCTAGAAGCGTCAGGTGAGATCAGGAACCCCATTGTGCTTGGCACTGTACATATACTTATCAAGAGACAATCCTTGTTTCAAAGAGTTTACAATCTAATTAGTGAAAGACCAAGTATGGGAGGGGAAACGGAGGCATAGGCAGGTGAAGTGATTTGCCCAAGGTCTCTCAGCAGTTCAGCTCTCCTGACTCTCACCCTATCTACTACCAGAAAGTCAAGGCTACTCCATTTACAATACTTCTTGTCAGTACTCATTGGATTAACTATATGCTGCTAACATTTTAACAAAAGGGCTCCCAGAAAAGTGTTCCCTTCATAGCTACACAAGCCCATTGATAAACCCCTTGTATCATTGGAGTGTCTGCTTGCAAAAGAAAGATGAGAGATAGGAGAATCTATTAATTTGTTTTCCATTTGAACAAAACCACTTTCTCACAGCTGTAACTGAGGAAGGATGCAACACCACTTGGTACAGAAACTGATAATAGATGCACTTGCCTGGAAGTGTTAATACTTTATAAAACTATACTGAGCAGAATGAAAATGCAGCATGGTATTTAGCTTGTACCATATGAAGTGTAGATCTTCGCCATCTTTCACAGTGGTCCTTTATAAAAACACCATAGTAATCAGTTTATTCATATTTATAAAGAAAAAACACCCATTTCCCAAGTCTCTAGGTATATTTACATTTAAAATAAAATAAATTGCTGGCAGCAAATCCCAATCTGCAATCTATAGATATCAGACAAACTCAAACAAGAAATATCCACCAATCATAATCAGAAGGCTCTCCCCTGAACCCTCAGTCACCCAAAAACCTGAAATAAACAGATTCTAAAGGTCAGATTCTGACTCTAATGTACTAAACAAGGGGAGTTTACATGTACATCAAGAAGATGATTCAGACATCTATAATTGGAGCTAAAAGAATATCTCAGCTGCCGTTCAGCCCTTAAATCCTGCTGCCTGGCAGGATGGAGTCCATTGAATTAGATTCCCTGTAATAAGCAACATCCTTTTACTAAGACAGGGGCCAGGACATTATCTTAGTCATTAGAGCAACTGTATTCACATATATCCATATCTCTGTGAAATCTATTTGGTGTAGACCTGCTGTGACATAACAGGAGCTGCACCTAATTTTTGGAAAGAGACAGGTTTTAGTTTTAGCATTACTTTCACATCTTGTATAAAAGATTTCAAGTTACCTACAAGAGTTTAAGCCCAGACACTATGCTCCACATCATGGGTCAAATTCTTCCCCATGTAACCCCATAGATTTACACTGGGGATGAATTTGGCCCATTAAATTCATGATTCTTGTGGTGAATGCAGAAGGCTTATTGACTAGTGCTGTGCAGAACATAGTAACATTCAGCCAAGCACACAAGCCAGTGAACATCTGTTCTCTAGTTACCAGTCTCTTCAGCATTTGCCCCATAGAAAATCTCAGCACCTAAACTACTACGGGATATTTCTGCAACTACACAGAAAGCAGAGCCTAAGGCAATGAGAATTTTCTGCAGTAAGAGCATCTCTAAACTGATCATTCATATTCCACAGAAAGCCTATCAGAGGCATTTTATCCACCTGAATGTATCTGACCCCCTGTCCTCCCCTCCCCTTCCATCTTTTTTAACCCATTCCATGGTGTACTGTACTTTCTACAGGGTTAATTTAATACATCATCAGTAAACTTTCTATTAACAGTTTAAAAAACTTACTTTGTCTCCATAGCATGTGGTTCCTTTGTTCTTTCTGGTGACTGCACATGCAGGAGTATCTCTTCTGCCTTCTTTTTCTACCACTTGGTTATTTTCTTGTATCACTCTTCCATCTTTCCGGCCCTTTCCTTTTCTTTTTCCTCACTGGGATATTTTTAAAATCAAATCTTTCCCTCCTCCCCTTTCTTTTCTTTCTCTCTATTTTTCTCACACTATTCACGCTCTCTACCCCTACACACTTATGCAATTGTTCAGACTTTCTTTCCAATGTTTCAACTAGGGCATGTACCTCCATTCCCTTGACCCATCCCCCATACATGCCCACTCAACCTCATTTGTTCCCTCCAGATATGCACTCAAAGGTGACCACTATGGAAAAGGAAGATTTCTTTTTTCCCTTTCTGGATTTTCAAAGGTTCTCAATACCTGATTCAGAGAAAGTACTTGAATCCATATCTCCTTTCCCATTTCCTTTTCTGAAGAAGAATTGATTTGGTCTCCACTCTGGGTACACTGAAATTGCATTCAGCTGGCTCTACTTGATCTAGCTGCAGCCTCGGCAGAACCAGCTTAGTCCAATCAGCTATTTACCAGGGACTCGGTGGTAGGAAGCTGCTGCAGGGAGGGATGTGATATTGGGCAGTGTCTGCTCAGAAAGTAGAGAGAAAATGAAAACATGAATGTATATATATGCTAGGCTGGACCTTGATGTAAGCAGAGGAGAAAACTGCCTCAGGGAAAGGGTTTTTTATGCTTTTGCCACCCTAGGTTGTAGCATAGCTTGCCTGTAAGGGAGGATTCTCTTTACGGTTTCAGGGAGATGAAGGATTGCTGCATGAAAAGTACAGGAGAATGGCTTACACCATCTATAGTGTTTTGTTCCTGGCACAAAATTCTGTGTTTGTAGGGCCCTTGGCATGATTATTACTGAGATATGGGACAAAATGTGCTTTATGCTGCTGATATACATGTCATGATGTTAGGTACTAAATGAATGAGGGATGCGCAGTTCCCTAAAGTTTTGTTGGTGTTTCCTGAACTACTGTGTAAGTTGCTGTGAAACTGAGTTAGAATCTGTGCCTACCCAGCCCCTCTCTGAGAGCAATGTGGACTGGGAAATGCAGTCCAGTTTAGCAGCCATTTTGATCGGTTCTGTGATGATGCATGAAGAGGAGGCATCTTGGGCTGTAGAACTAGTCTAGTCTAGCTGCTAGTACTCATGTTTGAAGCAGGAAGAAGTGCTAAATAACTTTGTGGATTGGAAAGCCTGCATCCCCCACTTAAAACCATGGTCTATATTATTAATCTACTCCATATACTTTAAAGAAATAAAGTCTGAACTTTTCCAACCAAGCGCACTTGCTGTCACCAGCTTTGCCAAGTAATGCTTGAGTAAGGTTATACAAAAGCCATTTTGCTTAAATGGGGAGAGAAGCCACTTATGTTTGTCCTGGTAGGAAGTATAAGTAACCTCAGCTGTACTAAAATAACAGAATATACATATACTTCATTTAAAAAAAACTGTTAAAAGGACATTAATGTTGCAAAGTCAGGGGTTCAGGTGAGGAACATCTGGAATTAAGGTTGCCCAGGCAACTTTGATTCAACCCCCTTGTGTGCATACATTATGATAGTCTATCACATACTGTTTTTTTTCCATGCCAGGGGCCTGTTATATGCTAATGCCCTAGCTCCCCCCTGAGCCTTGCATTTGAGTTGATGAGCACATATGTTCCAAATGAGCACCGAATGTGAGGGGTCAGAAAGAGAGAAACAGACACATACATTAGGTCCTGGATGGTTTTGTAGGTAGTAATGGGCAGCCAGCACAGAGCACAGGTGTAATAAATTTTCCTGGCCTACTCAGGAAACAGGGAGATGCATTCTGTATTTGCTGAACAGGTTTCTAAATGCTAGTAGTTGGTCGCTTATAGCAAAGTGAGAGGTTTCAGAGTAGCAGCCGTGTTAGTCTGTCTTCGCAAAAAGAAAAGGAGTACTTGTGGCACCTTAGAGACTAGCCAATTTATTTGAGCATAAGCTTTTGTGAGCTAAAGCTCACTTCATCAGATGCATTCAGTGGAAAATATTTAGCTCACAAAAGCTTATGCTCAAATAAATTGGTTAGTCTCCAACGTGCCACAAGTACTCCTTTTCTTATAGCAAAGTGAATCTCAATGGATCTCTCTGTGTATCCTACTTTTACCATTTCTCTAGGTGTGAAAGCATATTCCTGTCATAAGTCTCTGCTAAATTGGAACACTGGCATATTCTACACTGACCGTCAGAGTTCCTGCTCTTCACATGCAGACCTAAAATTTACCTGGAATCCTTGATCATTTTAAGAGCAGTTACTGTCAAGTATGAGGTTGTCTTCCCCCCCACCCCAGCTGTGTCACTGACCATAACTGTAAACAAAGAAGGGTCGCTTAACATGATCTTGCCCTGTCTCATGTGACTTAAGAAAAGTAGATACAGTGATCTAAAGTACAAAAGGGAATGAGAATGTGAAAATCCAGATTAAGTTCTGGAGAAAAGATACTCTGCCTTTAAGTGAAAGTGACTTTTTATGTCTGTCTTTCTGCAGATACTATATTAGAGAGGCTGACATAAGATATTCCCCAGAGGCCCAAATCCAATTTTAAATCAAACATAAAAGACTATCTTGTGAAGGCCAAGAATGAACTGCCAAAAGAAAAATTAGCACAGACACACAAGTTTATTTCCAGCCAGTCTCTTAAAATAACTGCCTTTTTGTTTAATCATCCTGATCTGATTTTTAAGCGTAGTAAGGATTCAGAGCCTGAAATGACCAGTCTGTTCCAGGACCACATCCATCTGTAAACCTGTTGCACACAGTGACTCCTAGCCAGGATTACTTTAGTTAGCATTGAGATGGGTCATTCCTTGACCCCCTTAATTTGTATTCGCTGAGAATACTTTAACCATAGGCGCCGACTTCTGCTTCCGGTGGGTGCTCGACCCCTCTCTTCCCCTGGCCCCGCCCCGACTCCACCCCTGCCCCACCCCCATTCCAACCCCTTCCCCAAAGTCCCCGCCCCAAATCTGCCCCCTCCCTGCCCCTATTCTAACTCCTTCCCCAAATCCCCACCCCGGCTCCGCCTCTTTCCCACCTCCTCCCCTGAGTGCACCACGTCCCCACTCCTCCCCCCCCCTCACTCCCAGCACACCGTGAAACAGCTGTTTGGTGGCATGAAGTGCTGGGAGGTAGGCAGAGGAGCGGGGATGCGGCACGCTGAGGGGAGGAGGCAGAGGAGGAGGTGAGGCGGGACAGGGCAGGGAGGGAGGGGAGCTTGGCTGCCGGTAGGTCCAGAGCATCCGCTAATTTTTCCCCGTGGGTCTCCAGTCCTGGAGCACCCATGGAGTCAGCACCTATGGCTTTAACCCTAATCCAAATACAAAAATGTATAGGCTAAACAATGATGTGTCTCCTGCATTTCCTTCCATTTTCATCTTTCAGAAACTGCAGCAGTTTTGCTTCTTGGGTATCATGTTACTTCAACACACAAGGAGTTCTCATGCTATAGCTATTGACCACTGGAGAAAGGTCAAGGTTAAGTCTATTATTACACCTCAGCACATACTGCCATAATGGATGATAATGCCATGAGATGACCAACAAAGCTGTCTGTTAAATATATTTATATAATATCATAATCTTCAATGCTTCATACTTCTGGCCTCATCACATTTCAGATTACCTACATTCAACAGACATGTACAAGTAACACATGAAGATGTTGAGTTAGCCTCAGGCGCTTTACTATTACCTAAGCTGCTTTGGTAGCTATTAGTACCAAATTTGGAATTTGGTAGAATTCCAGCAAATTCATTGGCAGGATAAATCTCTGTAAGCTATTTAAAGTGATATAGTGATACATTTTCTGTGGCTTTATAATAATTTTACTCCAAGTCAGTGTCACCAATATCACCAATATATTTCCCACAGACAAAGGCCAGTTTAAAAACCTCATTCCCTGATTCCTCCTACCTAAATCCTTTTTATTTTCTTAAAGATCCTCTGCTTCCTTTTTAGAGCCATGTAGATGCCCCATCTACTCCCTCCCTGTGTCACTTTACACTCCCACAACCCTGTGCTGTCACCATAATTCTTCTGGGCAAGGAAGAGTGATTGGGACTCCTTTAAAGCTCATCAACAGCTCTCTTTAATGTCAGAGGAAGTGTTGGTGAGAAATGTAGAGCAATCCTACCGTCCACTATCAGCTGAGTTCCGTGGCACTTCTAGCCCTAGTTGTTATTTATGCGAGTAACATTGGTAAGATTATGCTTCACAGATGCAGGACAACATACTGAGAGTCACATACTCACCATAACTTTGTAGCGTTTCTGACAGATTTCCTTGGGGTAAACACCATACAGAACCCAAATAAATAGAGCACTCAAGCTGTATCACTGCTTCTCCTCCTTCCACTGTCTCAGGAGCTCCCACTAACCTAATATTTTTAAACCATGAGACTGTCCTCAAAGTCAGTGCTTTGATTCCCCACCTCACCCTGTGATGCACTGTACCTCAAAATAGCATTCCAAATCCCCCATATTCACTACTGTTATATGATTCACATGTTTTGTACAAAGTATGCCTTGGAAAATTATAATCTGTTGAGCATCATTGTTCTGTCAAAATGTATGCATCATAATTGTACATGAAGCTGAGATTTTCTTTTATGTTTGTTACTGAAACATGTGTGTCGTGAGTCTGGGAAACGCCCACAGACGAGCTCTTCAATAGCAACAAAGGAGTGGCCAACATCCAGCCAGTGAAAAAAGCAAAGAGAATGTTAGGAATCATTAAGAAAGAGAGAGGTTATAAGACAGAAAATATCATATTGCCTCTATATAAATCCATGGTATGCCCACATCTTGAATGCTGCCTGCAGATGTGGTTGCCCCATCTCAAAAAAGATATATTGGAATTGGAAAAGGTTCAGAAAAGAGAAACAAAAATTATGAGGGGTATGGAATGGCTGCCATATGAGGAGAGATTAATAAGACTGGGACTTTTCAGCTTGGAAAAGAGATGACTAAGGGGAGATATGATTGAGGTCTATAAAATCATGACTGGTGTGGAGAAAGTAAATAAGGAAGTGTTTACTCCTTCTCGTAACACAAGAACTAGGGGTCACCAAATGAAATTAATAGGCAGCAGGTTTAAAACAAACAAATGTAAGTATTTTTTCACACAATGCACAGTCAACCTGTGGAACTCCTTGCCAGAGGATGTTGTGAAGGCCAAGACTATAACAAGGTTCAAAAAAGAACTAGATAAGTTCATGGAGGATAGGTCCATCAATGACTATTAGCTGGGATGGTGTCCCTCGCCTCTGTTTGCCAGAAGCTGGGAATGGGCAATAGGGGATGGATCACTTGATGATTACCTGTTCTGTTCATTCCCTCTGGGGCACCTGGCATTGGCCACTCTCGGAAGACAGGATACTGGGCTAGATGGACTGTGGTCTGACCCAGTATGGCCGTTCTTATGGTGGTATTCCACTCCATTATCCACTCAGGCCCCTAGATCGGTGTCCATGACAATAATTTGTTAGATCACTGTAGATTAACTCAAACACTAATGGAAGACGAACATCTTCATTCCAGTAGGCCAGCTGCTCCAGCCCATGGGTGCTCATGGATCTATACCTGCAACTTCGAAAAAGGCACTGCTTTTATTTAGTAGCACTAAATCAGTCCATCTTGCCCTGTTTCTCTAGCAGTCTCTTCTTCTTCTTCAATGCTTAGCCGAACAGTTGGCTGTAACAATCATTCACCATTTGGTCCGTTCCTGTGCAGCCACACGGGCTTGACAGCCCGGGAGTCCAACATCGGAAAGATTTGATGAATCCGTGTGATAGAGGGTCTGCCTCTGGGCCGCCTTCACCCCTCAGTTGGTAGAATTTTATCTCAGATGTTACAAGCCACCTGGAAAATGGCATTTGCTGGAACATCTTGTGGCATTCTCGCGATATGTCCAAAAAGCTTAAGATGACATCTGTGGACAATGGCCCCAGTAGTATGTAGACTGGAGTGACCATAAACATCTGCATTACAAATGAAGTAATTCCACTTTATGCCCAGTATATGGCGTTGGCATTTTGTGTGGAAAGCCTCCAGCTTTGCCCAGTCTGAGCAGCGTGGTTCCATGTTTCACACAGTATGGACAGGATACAGTTAAAATAGATCCTGATCCTGAATAGGTCTCTTCTTCCAGCCTTCTTACTCTGCCTCCAGTAAAAGGGAAACTCCCTCCTCTTTATGAAAGGCACACTACATTTTAATCACTCTATTAATAGCACAACACATTACAAAGTCTTGTAACAGTTGCCACTGGCATCTGTGCTGGGATTGGTTCCTGAATGAAAAGACAGCTTCCCTTCTCACTCCTATGTGGGGAAACAAAATACTGGGAAGAAAAATTTAAGATCACTATCAGCTACGTTTGCCACCTCTGAGGTATAAAAAACTAGGACATCCGGAATGATCCTGAGACCACAAAACTGGACATCTGGCATCATGTATTGAGCACACTTCCAGATTTCCTGACTGCTACCTCAAAAAAGGGACAATACTGGGAAACCCTGGACAGGTGGAAACCCTATTCTCATCATTTGTACCACTGGAAGAGCTATATAGGACCCCCATGGAGTGCATTGGCACAGCTCCTAAATTGGCCAGAGGGGTCACGGTTAGTGTTGCAAGGCTTCAATTGGTAAGATCATATGCTTCTGCCTTTACAGTACTTCCAATTCTTGCCAGTCCAGACAGCAAGAGACAAGAGGCAATATTCTCAGCTGGCGAAAATTGGCGTGACTTCACTGACTTCAATGGAATTCCACCAATTCACATAAAATGAGCATCCAGTAGTGCAATTGTTAGATTGTGGCCATATCTCCTAAGTTACGGTGCAGGGTACTCTGACTCCACCTGGTCCAAGATTTTCTTAATTAAACATCTGCAGGTCTCTCTTAATTCTGACAGTCTCTTCAGTTACCTTCACAGTTCACATTATGTTATGGTGAAGGTTAAGATTTTGTCACCAGTATTTTTAGTAAAATCACGGACAAGTTGTGGGCAGAAAACAAAAAATTAACAGAAGCCCATGACCTGTCTGACTTTTACTAAAAATATCCTGAGTGGGGGGGCTAACAGTTAGAGTACCCTGATGCTCTTGCCCCGGGGGCTGCTCCGGCCCCAGCCACTGCTCCTGCAGTGGGGACTAACCAGCTGCCGCTCTGGGGGCTGACTGCTGGCCACTGCTCTAGTCCCTCTGCTGCTCCTGAGGATAGGGGTGACAGCTGCTCCAGCTCTGCTGCTGCAAGAGGCTGAAGCTGAAGAAGTCATGGAGGTCCATTAAAGTCATGGAATCCATGATTTCTGTGACCTCAATGACAGAATCAGATCCTTTGTTATGGTCTAATTATGTTGGTTTTCAGTGCTAATCTCTCTGAGTGAGATGAGCACTGTCGTTTGAACGTGAGAAAGATGAGATAAGTATATGTTGTTTTTTTACTATAGGAGTCTGCTAGACGTTTTCCACTTAAATAATTTTCCAGCAGAGAGATATTACTTTCAAGTACAAGAAGATAACTAACTACTCTTTCAGGAGTACTTTTAAATGGTGATGGATAAAGAATCCAGGCTGTTTGGACTGAGAAATTATGTTAATTTGTGTGCAGATAAAAGTAAGATATGAGCAAGGTAATATATTATATATTTTCCCCAACAATCTTCTTAAATCTTTCTCCTGCTCCTTAATCTGCAAGCAGCTATAAACTGCATTTTATCATTTTTTAAATGGCTTGCCTTACTGAGCAGAAAGAGTTGAGAGATTTGGAGAAAAACATCATTCATTCATTGTTTGAAGCAGTATCTTATTCTAGTCAATAGGGCTCTTTTCCCTGGGGTAGATGAATCCCTTCACTGCACTGAAGTGACTTGTATAACCAGCATGCTTACTTTGGGCTGCATGTACTGTCAGTCCACACACACCTCTTAGACCTATGGGAAAATGTGGTATTATTGGCCGCCCTGAGTTTCTTTAGAAGAGCTATGAATCCAATGTATTTTTTTGTTTGTTTGTTTTTGCATTTAAACTGTTACCATTATTCATAAGCAAGAGTGAATTTAGGAGCCTATTTAGCCAATTTCACTACAATTTCAGCCTCTTCCCACAAACAAAGTCCTTTTCTCCGAAAATCCAGGATGAACTCTTGTCTTCTACACTGCCATCCTTAAACTACTTTCCAAGTGGGGCAACACAATCTAACTTAACCCAGCAGGGGAAGTATCTAAAATTAGCCGTGGTACAAATTGGCACTCCTTTTGCAGCCTCAAAAGAGGAAAAGGACTGAATGGGCTGTAAATTATCCTCTGAATTCTAGTATCAATCCCTTTAACTCAGATTTGAGGGACGCGTTGGTGGGGAAGTAGGTTGACAGTATAGTATGGTCAGTGGCCATGCCTGTTATGTGGATAAATACGGAATTTTACATTCCAGTGCTATCAGTACTTAAACCAAATGATAAATCTCCCAATTCTCAATGGAGGTGAAGGTTTGTAGAAATATTAATGTAATCTTCCTATGTGTCTTCAAATAATAAATGCTAGTTTTCCCCCTCCAGACAAAAGATATAAATCTAAGAATGTGACTAGAGAAGTTCTGGGGAATTTATGTAATGTCATTTCATATAAGGAAAATATGGTAAATCACATGTAAATCAAAAGAAGTATCTTTAAAGAGAGCTGGTGAAACTCAAATTTGTCCCAAGATATAAGGATCAATCTACAACCCTTGTTCACATGATTAAAATTTACTTTGTGAGGAAGACAGCTAATGTGAGTTAGGAATGGCCTCTGGGGAGAAAACAAACAAACAAACGTAAGACCAATAGAAGTGTTTTCATTATTACTTTGTAATCCCAATGGAAACTTTTTTTTTTTTTAGACAAGCATTCTCACACAGTGTTTGCAACCCCAAGACTGCAGCATTGAGATCTTGAAAGTGACTCTAAAGAAAAGCAAAACTGACTTCACTTAGGGTATGTCTACACTACGGAATAAGGTCGAATTTATAGAAGTCGGTTTTTTAGAAATCGGTTTTATAAATTCGAGTGTGTGTGTCCCCACAGAAAATGCTCTAAGTGCATTAAGTGCATTAACTCGGCGGAGCGCTTCCACAGTACCGAGGCAAGCGTCGACTTCCGGAGCGTTGCACTGTGGGTAGCTATCCCACAGTTCCCGCAGTCTCCGCTGCCCATTGGAATTCTGGGTTGAGATCCCAATGCCTGATGGGGCTAAAACATTGTCGCGGGTGGTTCTGGGTACATATCGTCAGCCTCCCGTTCCCTCCCTCCCCCCGTGAAAGCAAGGGCAGACAATCATTTCGCGCCTTTTTTCCTGAGTTACCTGTGCAGACGCCATACCATGGCAAGCATGGAGCCCGCTCAGGTAACCGTCACCCTATGTCTCCTGGGTGCTGGCAGACGCGGTACGGCTTTGCTGCACAGTAGCAGCAACCCCTTGCCTTCTGGCAGCAGACGGTGCAATACGACTGGTAGTCGTCCTCATCGTGTCCGAGGTGCTCCTGGCCGCGTTGGCTGGGAGCGCCTGGGCAGACATGGGCGCAGGGACTAAATTTGGAGTGACTTGACCAGGTCATTCTCTTTAGTCCTGCAGTCAGTCCTATTGAACCGTCTTATGGTGAGCAGGCAGGCGATACGGACTGCTAGCAGTCGCACTGTACCATCTTCTGCCAGGCAGGCAAGAGATGAGGATTGCTAGCAGTCGTATTGCACCATCTTCTGCCAGGCAGGCAAGAGATGGGGATGGCTAGCAGTCGTACTGTACCATCTTCTGCCGAGCAGCCATGAGATGTGGATGGCATGCAGTCCTTCTGCACCGTCTGCTGCCAGCCAAAGATGTAAAAGATAGATGGAGTGGGTCAAAACAAGAAATAGACCAGATTTGTTTTGTACTCATTTGCCTCCTCCCCTGTCTAGGGGACTCATTCCTCTAGGTCACACTGCAGTCACTCACAGAGAAGGTGCAGCGAGGTAAATCTAGCCATGTATCAATCAGAGGCCAGGCTAACCTCCTTGTTCCAATAACAACGATAACTTAGGTGCACCATTTCTTATTGGAACCCTCCGTGCAGTCCTGCCTGAAATACTCCTTGATGTACAGGCACCCCCTTTGTTGATTTTAGCTCCCTGAAGCCAACCCTGTAAGCCGTGTCGTCAGTCGCCCCTCCCTCCGTCAGAGCAACGGCAGACATTCGTTCCGCGCCTTTTTTCTGTGCGGACGCCATACCACGGCAAGCATGGAGCCCGCTCAGCTCACTTTGGCAATTAGGAGCACATTAACAACCACACGCATTATTCAGCAGTATATGCAGCACCAGAACATGGCAACGCGATACCGGGCGAGGAGGCGACGTCAGCGCGGTCCCGTGAGTGATCAGGACATGGACACAGATTTCTCTGAAAGTATGGGCCCTGACAATGCATGCATCATGGTGCTAATGGGGCAGGTTCATGCTGTGGAACGCCGATTCTGGGCTCGGGAAACAAGCACAGACTGGTGGGACCGCATAGTGTTGCAGGTCTGGGACGATTCCCAGTGGCTACGAAACTTTCGCATGCGTAAGGGCACTTTCATGGAACTTTGTGACTTGCTTTCCCCTGTCCTGAAGCGCATGAATACCAAGATGAGAGCAGCCCTCACAGTTGAGAAGCGAGTGGCGATAGCCCTGTGGAAGCTTGCAATGCCAGAGAGCTACCGGTCAGTTGGGAATCAATTTGGAGTGGGCAAATCTACTGTGGGGGCTGCTGTGATGCAAGTAGCCCACGCAATCAAAGATCTGCTGATATCAAGGGTAGTGACCCTGGGAAATGTGCAGGTCATAGTGGATGGCTTTGCTGCAATGGGATTCCCTAACTGTGGTGGGGCTATAGACGGAACCCATATCCCTATCTTGGCACCGGAGCACCAAGCCGCCGAGTACATAAACCGCAAGGGGTACTTTTCGATAGTGCTGCAAGCTCTGGTGGATCACAAGGGACGTTTCACCAACATCAACGTGGGATGGCCGGGAAAGGTGCATGATGCTCGCATCTTCAGGAACTCTGGTCTGTTTCAAAAGCTGCAGGAAGGGACTTTATTCCCAGACCAGAAAATAACTGTTGGGGATGTTGAAATGCCTATATGTATCCTTGGGGACCCAGCCTACCCCTTAATGCCATGGCTCATGAAGCCGTACACAGGCAGCCTGGACAGTGGTCAGGAGCTGTTCAACTACAGGCTGAGCAAGTGCAGAATGGTGGTAGAATGTGCATTTGGACGTTTAAAGGCGCGCTGGCGCAGTTTATTGACTCGCTTAGACCTCAGCGAAACCAATATTCCCACTGTTATTACTGCTTGCTGTGTGCTCCACAATATCTGTGAGAGTAAGGGGGAGACGTTTATGGCGGGGTGGGAGGTTGAGGCAAATCGCCTGGCTGCTGGTTACGCGCAGCCAGACACCAGGGCGGTTAGAAGAGCACAGGAGGGCGCGGTACGCATCAGAGAAGCTTTGAAAAACAGTTTCATGACTGGCCAGGCTACGGTGTGAAAGTTCTGTTTGTTTCTCCTTGATGAACCCCCCCACCCCTTGGTTCACTCTACTTCCCTGTAAGCTAACCACCCTCCCCTCCTCCCTTTAATCATTGCTTGCAGAGCCAATAAAGTCATTGCTGCTTCACAGTCATGCATTCGTTATTCATTCATCACACAAATAGGGGGATGACTACCAAGGTATCCCAGGAGGGGTGGTGGAGGAGGGAAGGAAAATGCCACACAGCACTTTAAGCACAGCACTTTAAAAGTTTACAACTTTAAAATTTATTGAATGACAGCCTTCTTTTTTTTGGGCAATCCTCTGTGGGGGAGTGGCTGGTTGGCCGGAGGCCTCCCCACCGCGTTCTTGGGCGTCTGGGTGTGGAGGCTATGGAACTTGGGGAGGAGGGCGGTTGGTTACAGAGGGGCTGCAGTGGCAGTCTGTGCTCCAGCTGCCTTTGCTGCAGCTCAACCATACACTGGAGCATACTGGTTTGGTCCTGCAGCAGCCTCAGCATTGAATCCTGCCTCCTCTCATCACGCTGCCGCCACCTTTGAGCTTCAGCCCTGTCTTCAGCCCGCCACTTACTCTCTTCAGCCCGCCACTTACTCTCTTCAGCCCTCCACCTCTCCTCCCGGTCATTTTGTGCTTTCCTGCACTCTGACATTATTTGCCTCCACGCATTCGTCTGTGCTCTGTCAGTGTGGGAGGACAGCATGAGCTCGGAGAACATTTCATCGCGAGTGCGTTTTTTTTTCTTTCTAAGCTTCACTAGCCTCTGGGAAGGAGAAGATCCTGTGATCATTGAAACACATGCAGCTGGTGGAGAAAAAAAAAGGGACAGCGGTATTTAAAAAGACACATTTTATAAAACAGTCGCTACACTCTTTCAGGGTAAACCTTGCTGTTAACATTACATACATAGCACATGTGCTTTCGTTACAAGGTCGCATTTTGCCTCCTCCCACCGCGTGAACGGATTTTGGTTGAATGCCAGCAAACATACACTGCAATGCTTTGTTCTACAGTGATTCCCCAGTACGTGTTGCTGGCCTGGAGTGGTAAAGTGTCCTACCATGAAGGACGAAATAAGGCTGCCCTCCCCAGAAACCTTTTGCAAAGGCAGAACCGCAAATGCCAGGGCAAAGTAATCCTTTCACATGCTTGCTTTTAAACCATGTATAGCATTTTAAAAGGTACACTCACCAGAGGTCCCTTCTCCGCCTGCTGAGTCCAGGAGGCAGCCTTGGGTGGGTTCGGGGGGTACTGGCTCCAGGTCTAGGGTGAGAAACAGTTCCTGGCTGTCGGGAAAACCGGTTTCTCCGCTTGCTTGCTGTGAGCTATCTACAACCTCCTCATCATCATCTTCTTCGTCCCCAAAACCTACTTCTGTATTGCCTCCATCTCCATTGAAGGAGTCAAACAACACGGCTGGGGTAGTGGTGGCTGAACCCCCTAAAATGGCATGCAGCTCATCATAGAAGCGGCATGTTTGGGGCTCTGACCCAGAGCGGCTGTTCGCCTCTCTGGTTTTCTGGTAGGCTTGCCTCAGCTCCTTCAGTTTCACGCGGCACTGCTTCGGGTCCCTGTTATGGCCTCTGTCCTTCATGCCCTGGGAGATTTTCAGAAAGGTTTTGGCATTTCGAAAACTGGAACGGAGTTCTGATAGCACGGATTCCTCTCCCCAAACAGCGATCAGATCCCGTACCTCCCGTTCAGTCCATGCTGGAGCTCTTTTGCGATTCTGGGACTCCATCATGGTCACCTTTGCTGATGAGCTCTGCATGGTCACCTGCAGCTTGCCACGCTGGCCAAACAGGAAATGAGATTCAAAAGTTCGCGGTTCTTTTCCTGTCTACCTGGCCAGTGCATCTGAGTTGAGAGCGCTGTCCAGAGCGGTCAGAATGGAGCACTCTGGGATAGCTCCCGGAGGCCAATACCATCGAATTGTGTCCACAGTACCCCAAATTCGAGCCGGCAACGTCGATTTAAGCGCTAATCCACTTGTCAGGGGTGGAGTAAGGAAATCAATTTTAAGAGCCCTTTAAGTCGAAATAAAGGGCTTCATTGTGTGGACGGGTGCAGGTTTAAATCGATTTAACGCTGCTAAATTCGACCTAAAGTCCTAGTGTAGACCAGGGCTTACTTTCATTTCCAAGTACAAAGAAACATAAATAAAGGGCATAAACAATGAAAAAATTATAAACATTTTTTAAAAATCCAGTTTGAATATAACACAATAAAGTTGGTGATAGTAACTTCAGGAAGGAACTAATGTTTTTTTAAAAATGTTTTTAAAATTGATAGCATCCCTCTAAGAAATTTTATTTATTTAGCGTGTGCATAGTCGTCTAGCCAAGCGATGGCATCTTCAGTGGCATGATGCAGTTCTTCTAGGCCACCGCTGAACCTAGTCAGCAGGCATTCATCGACAATGTGTGTCACCGTCTGTGTTGCACCACAGCTGCACAAAGGGCTGTCACGAAAGTCCCAGTGATACTGGTTTGCTGCACAGAGACCTTGCCTGGTCCAGAACCTGTTCAACACGGACCATTGACGACAGGGTAGGTCAAAACCAAGCAGGCAAATTGTGGGGTCGGCGACGGGGGACTGGTTGGGGATTATAACAGATACCCATTCCTCTCGCCAGAGGGTTTCCTCCCTAACATCCTGGCATGGCGGATGGCGACATGACGGCCAACGTGCAGCTGGTGGTTTTAAAAGGTCATTATGCAGCGACAGGCTTGAAATGCCTGATTACACTTATAAAGGTTTGTCAAGTGGGTACTGCACACTTCAGTGATGTGTACAATCACTCTGACCTGTGAAGTGTGAGCAGTAATTGAATTATCTTTGGCTTATGTATGATTGATAGTTGGGCATAGACCTGTGTCTTGTCAGTTTTTAAAAATATATACATAAACTCTTATTTCTGTATTGTGGTTACGAAATTGACTTTTAAGATTACATCATCCCCCAAACCCATAGAAAAGAATTATGGGAGGGGAAAATGTGCTGAAACATGGCAAGGCAGAAGTAGTTTGCCGCAACACAGAGAAGATAGGGGGATGGAAGAGTTTGGAGGTCGCACGGAGGGACTATGGGCAAATTCTGTGTGCGGCATGGCAGTTACTCCACATTGTTGCCTCCCCTTTTTGCCCCAACAGCACAGTTCCTTCCCCAGACATGCCAACTCTTATGAATTTATCGCAAGAGATGCAATTTCTAAGTAAAATTAAGCCTCACTCATGATCTCAGGATAGAACTCTCAAAAGCCTCCAGGTGCTACTGCAATATAAATAATAAATATCTGATATGTGCATTGGGGTGTGAGCTACTGCCTTCAAAGTCCTTTCCAGTTTGTCTGAGCTGTGTATTGATCAATAGCAAAAAGAGAAGGGGAAGAGAAAAGCAAAGAACTAATCTTCAGCTTCCTTGACTTCAGAATTTTATATGCACATGTAACCAACAAAAGATTTAGAGATTGAAATTCAATAATATCTTCACTTCCTGTCACAGGAAAGAGCAAGAGAGTGACACAAATTCCTCAAGAGTGACGAGTTCGGTGGATGCGCTCTAGAAGGAGTTCTATCTATTCCACCATGACCAGAAGATGATGGCTAGATATGGGGAGTGTTATAGATATGGGGAGGGATAAGCAAGATATTTGGGGTTCCATAAGGAACTCCTCATGGTGTGTGTGAGGGTGTGGAAGTAGAGTCAACATACATGAAAAGCAATAATGGTAGTGTACTGTTCAAATGCACGTAGTGCTGAATCAGTACATCTCTAATTATTATTTATCTGTCTGGCTAGGCAGCATAGCATTTAAAACCTAATTTGTTGTATAATTTAATTTGAATTGAATCTCCCATAAACACATGACTCACTAAGCTAGCTGTACATTTCACTTGCCATCTTTCTGCATAGGTGCTGTAGGAGCTGAACCAACCACTTGCTCTGTGCTATCACCGCAGTGCAGTAATTCCTTGGTGTGATAGTAGGGGATCTCTCTGCAGGAACATTTGGAAAATGTGTTTTCTCAAAGCCACAATACAAAGAAACAAGTTTCTCCCTCTACTAATGCTATTGTTTACAAAAAGATTTGGGTATAGTGCTTGCAGCTGTATCCCCTCAGGTAGTTAACATGTACCGCATATGCTGGCATTTTCTTCTGTTACTCCAAGATAACAAGTGTTAAAGGCATCAGCCCACAGTAAGGACTAAGTCCAGAGAAAGCCTAAAGTTTATAAACAAATTCTGTCTGAGTGATGCAAGCTGACTTTCATGACTCAAGGCTCAGAAATACTAAGGCTACATGGTAAATGTGTGTCAATAAAGACATTGTACTCTAAATGCTGATTATGGTCTTGGTCCTGAAAACCCTTATTTATGCACCTGAATAACTTTGCCCATGTGTGTAGTCCCTCTGAAATTCTCTTTCATCCTTATAGCCAGTGGGAGGGGGAAGGTGCCAGTGAGAATTTTGCATGTGTGTGGTGTATTAGGGCTCAATCCTTCAATGCTTTGTGCCAGGAGTGATGCTGCTGTGGGTACTATGTACACTTTGATAGAGACTGAGCACCTCACAGGTTCAGGCCCTCAAACATGATAGACTGAAAGCCCTCCTTTCACACCCAAAAGTCCCAGGAGCCTTCTAAGAACCCAAGTCTGTAAACACGTGAGCAAGGGTGCTCAGATGGGAGGGAGGTTTCCAAAAAGTGAGTCCTGTACAACGACTTCAGAAGAGCCCAGTATGTGCCTGACCAGGAACACAGTCTGGTTTGTAAATCTGGGGCCCAGTCCTGCAATGTTTATTCACCTGAGGATCCCTGTTGAAATCAAAGTATGACTCTTGTGGGTACAGCTATCTAGCTGTCTTAGCGTCGCCAACTTTCATGAGTCTCACAATAATTGCTCTTAAAGTTCCAACTTGTGTGAATTGTGTGAATACTAGATCCAGTTGGAAGAATTCTGACTAAACATGTTTGCCAGTTTATCAAAACAGAAACCTTCTGTGAGGATTGTTCTATTTTGATGAAGTTCTGACAGAACCCAGGCAGGATTCAAAACCTGTGTGGGCACCAGGGCCGGATTAAGGTTATGAGGGGCCCAAGGCTAATGGGAGGGAAGGGACTAAGTATGAATTACATATTGCAAAAAAATTATGAAGTCATCAAACATTTATCTACATACATACTTACATATTTATTTACGTAAAATTAACAAGTTTATTCTGTTCTCACTTCACTCAATTCTTTAAACAGATACTTCTGAGTAAGAGGTAGCAGGAGGGATGCGATGCTGTCCTTCTCTTAGGACTCCTTCCTCCGAGGTATGTGCTCATCTGTATGAGGATGAACACTGCAACATTCCCCATCCTGCTCACCTCTTTCCACCTGGTGCTTCTACCATCAGCTCTCCATATGGCACAGTGCAAAGCCAAGCCCTGTAGGTGTTTCCCCCAAGCTATGGACGCTACACCACATACCCTATCTCACTCTGACTGCAGTCTGGGAGGCAGCCAACTTTTATTATAAAAAGAAAAGGAGGACTTGTGGCACCTTAGAGACTAACAAATTTATTTGAGCATAAGCTTTCGTGAGCTACAGCTCCGATGAAGTGAGCTGTAGCTCACGAAAGCTTATGCTCAAATAAATTTGTTAGTTTCTAAGGTGCCACAAGTCCTCCTTTTCTTTTTGTGGATACAGACTAACACGGCTGCTACTCTGAAACCAGCTATTATTATGTAAAAGAAAACCACTCAGGTGTAAAATCCACTGAAGTAGAGGAAGTAGTAGTGGGAAAGTTACATTGAGGGGCCTTGTATTTTAGGCTGTCTTGCTCTGAAAGCTGCCTCCCAGCGTTGCACTGTCTGAGGACATTGAATTACTGTTTTCACATTGAACCAACATATTATTTGTAGGATGATACCCAGTTTGTGTAGTTAATCTCCAGTGATTCACCACATGAGGCCATTCTGTCACCAAGTTCTTCCACAATTAGAATCATAAAATAGAATCATAGGACTGGAAGGGACTTTGAGAGGTCATCTAGTCTGGTCCCCTGCACTCATGGCAGGACCAAGTATTATCTATTCTAGAATGTGTGATAAGCAGCTCTGACATGAAGTTTTTAAAGCGTGAGTTCTGTGTGCACCGGCTGCCTATGGTTTGCATTTGTTTGTTTTAAGCTTTCTGTAAGAAAGAGGTAACAGCTAGAAGTGACGCAGATCTTTAGATGGTTCCCCAGACATAATATTTAGCACTTCTGTACTATGTTAGCTCTTCAAAATCACTGTACAAATATTAAACAAACTTAATCTAAAGGCTTTCAGCTTTGGAATGGCTAGCAGTTGACAAAACAGAGCTATTCCCTGTTGTGTTCTCTGCCCCCTGAACAAAAAGACTTCATTGAAAATCAGCATCTTAAAAGAACCATTAAGGATTCAAAAGAACAGTCCAACCAAGGCTGCTGTAGTGACACCCTTGTTACATTAGGTCTAGTGTTTGTTTAAGGCTGGTGTAGAATGAAGGGAGAGCTTTCTGTTTTGTTTGCATGTGTAAATCAAGCAGACCTTGCTTTTTTTTTTTTTTTTTCTTCTTAAAGTGCTCAGAGTTTAGGGAAGGAAAGTGAATGAGCTTCTGCTATAGCAGGTGTGAAAAAGCAGAAGGGACCAAAATCTATTCTTGTGCAAAAATCTGTTCTCCCTGAAGTCAATAAGACTACACAGGTGTAACTCTCAACAGGAATTGGCCTGTGTTCTCATTCCCTTCTCAAATCACACACATTCCATGTTTACCCAACATTTTCCACTTGGGAAAGAAGTTAGTTTGAGTTGCGGCAGAAAAATGAGGACTAACTGCAGGTTTATTTAGCTTTACGTTTTTGGAATGAAACTCAAAAGAAATTAAATGTGAGGTGCTTTTATGATGGATTGAACTGCTAGAGAACCAGCAAACAGACAGAACCTCCATTTAGCTTATTCAGCCAGTCTTTCTATCATAGCCTGCTAAGAAGTGGATTTAAAATCCTTGAGGGAGAGGGGAGGGAGAAATATACACTGTGTGCTGAGCTTCCTCCACTGCTTTTGCAACCCCTTAAAAGTAAAAAGATGTGTTGGCCTGTGGAACTAGGCTGAGCATAAGGAAAGAACTTGGTTGCCTGTGCATCCCAGTACAGAAAAATTCATCAAAGAAAAAAATTGGATTTCTTTGATTTTTAGAACAGTTCAATATAGTGCATCATAAATCTGAAGCCCCTCTATGGAAGGTACTGTAAAAGATAAAATACTGGTATCCAGAATGGGATGTTTTGTTTTGTTTTCCCTACAAATGTGTGAGAATTCATTACTTATACATGAAAGGGGCAAGAGTTCTGACTGGAGCTGGATAGAATGCGTGCAGGTTCTGTGCAAGCTTCCCCCCCTACTGCTCTGGTACTGCCTCTCCCCCCCCCCCCCCGCCATCCCGTTGCCCTGCCCCGGCACTCACCAGAAACAGGACCTAGCACACATAGAAGATGATGGTGATGGGCACTAGGACCCAGGAGGCAGCATCCTGGAGCTGCCTGCCAGCCTCAGCCCAGGAGAGGGATAGAGGGAGCTTCTTCCCTCCCTGACAGCTAAGCAGAGCTCCAGAGAAATCAGGGGTGGAGGGTACTGGGGGCGGGGACACAATGCCCACTCAAACTACAGCCACAGCTGGCACAGGTTCCCATGGTAACCAGATTTTTAGTGTCCAGTCACCAGTGTTAACCGGATACCTGGCAGTGTGTTCCTGCAGCGCGGGGAGACACAGACAGGAGGGAGCGGAAGCAGCTGGCTGCCAGCTGGGCTCCTTCCAAGCCACAGGGGCCTGCTTGCCTTTCCTGCTGGCAGGAGCGCTCCAGCAGGGCTGCATAAACAAGCTCGCTTCCCCTCACCCGGCCCCTGCCTGACCAGCAGGGCCTAAAAATAGGAGGGCCTAAGGCTAAAGCCTTATTAGCCTATAGGTTAATCCGGCCCTGGTGGTCACCCATCTCACTTGTCAGGGAGACTGCCCCCAACCAGGAACCACAGGGTTTCCGGGGTCCTCTATAGCAGCCTGCCAGGTGGATTGCCCCGGAGTCATGGCTCCATTCCCTTTCAGGAGGAATGTTGAAATTCTTTGTTTTTCATCCAAATCTGAATGAAACCAAACTTCAAAATATCAAAATCCTCTCTGAAATACAACTACCCAGCTCTAGTAGTACATGATATACTCAACTTTCTTTTCTTTTTTAAAAAGCAAGTTCCCACTCTCATTAGGGTTGCCAGTTTTGGTTGGATGTATTCTGAAGGTTTCATCACATAACATAATCTTTAATTAAAGATTAATCTTTAATTTCTGGAGACTGCAGGACAATCCTGGAGGGTTGGAAATCCTCTCCCTCCCCCTCTCTCTTATGTTTGCAGGTAAAACCGTGAAAAGATGACCCAAATGCACCCTAAAGGCTCATACCAAAAGGCACACAAAGAACCCCAAATGTATTATTATATTTAAAAAATATTTTAAAGCCGGGGGGAATTTGGGTTACTTCCAGCCCTCCAGAATTTTCCTTAAGTCTCCAGGAATTAAAGATCAATCTTTAATTATAGATTATGTCATGTGGTGAAACCTCCAGGAATACGTCCAACCAAAATTGGCAACTGTAGCAGGGAGGAAGGAGAAATACATGCTTTTCTAATATTTGGAGCTTTCTAAGTCCCACCCCATGCTTGTATTTAAGAGTCTCTAATTAAGTGTCTCTCAAGTATTTAAAACTGGAAAGACTGGGCCCGAAATCAATATTTAGTTTTTCCCTTTCAGTGCAGAATTATATCTGGAGCAATTCACTGGGAAGACCATGGTACTGGTTCATTCTGTGTCAGCTAAACTCTGTTGATTTTGCTATAGTCAAATTAACTGTAGCTTAATTACTCGATATTTAACAGAAATGAAGGTATCACAGATAACAGAGGTCAATGTCTGTTGTTATAAACATTATTACTCTTTGAGGGTAATTGTTATAGGACATTCATTTTGCCCATGACAAAGATGGCCGCCAGCGGGCTCTGTGATGAATATATTATCACAAAAGGGAACAGTGCCCACATCCAAAATGCCCGACGCACCCTCGCCACTGGTGCCCACCTCCAAGATGGCCGCCGCTGTCCTTCCTCCGCCTCAATAGTCGGTTGGCTTCCCCAATCCAAGATGGCTGCCTAGCACAGAGGAAAGAGGCGCTCTAGCGTGGCCAGGTCTGTGATGGGACCGGAAGCCTTTTCTATCCGTGCCTCCCCGCCCTCTGGGTTCTCTATGGTGACCCTGCTCTGGTCTCCAATAGGAGGCGTGCGGGAGCTCGGGGCCCCGCCCAGAGTCTGATCAGCTGATGGCTGGCAATGTCTGTTGACAGCAGCAGCCTCCGCGGCAGGACTGGGTGTAAGAGGCTGGCGATGGGGGAGGGGATCGCTGCGAACCCCCTCAAGTCCCCTGGGGCTGGGGGCAGGGCGGTGAGCGGGAGGGACGTTGCGGGAGGGAGGACGGGGCCCTGCCAGCGGCCCCAGCCCGGCTCCTGTGTGTCTCACCCTCAGGGCTGTGAGAGGCCTTGGAGGGCCAGGCTCCGAGGGGGGCCCCGCTTGCCCTAGAGAGGAAAGGAGCGGGGAGTAGAGTGGAGGGACTTCAGCCCACACACCGGAGCAATGCAGGAGAGCTGGGGCTGGTGTGTGGGCAGGTGTCTGAGGGGCTGCTGCTGCGGGGGAGCGGGGTCTGGAAATAAAGAGATGAGAGGGGAAGTGATGGCTTGGGACAGAACAGACAAGAAGGGGAAGAAGGATAGGCGGGGAGAGAAGGCTGGGGAAAGAGAGAGAGAATCATAGCTGTGAAAGCTGCGAGAGGAAGAACAGATGGGAGGGGAAGTAGGAGGGGTATGTTTGTGAGAACTGGGGAGGGAAACCCTACTGTTTCCAAATGAAACTTTTCCCCTGTGTGTCTTGCGATTTATTTATTTATTTGATCAGATGTGAATCCAAATGGAGCACTCTGAAGGAGGAGACCAAAACCAGCAGCAGCAGCCTTGGGGGAAGCTGATCCGGTTAGGTGCTGATGAAGCAGAGCCCCATGTCTTACTGCTGAAAAGAGAATGGACAATTGGGCGGAAGAAAGGTAAGATGGCGTGTGATTTGCTAGAGGTCGGACTAGGTGATCATAGTGGTCCCTGCTGGCCTTAAAAATATATGAAGATGGACTCTGAGACATGACAGGTATGTTGGTATCTGGTGTGAGGATAAGGTGGAGATAGGTTAGAAGAGGCTCACCTCAATGCTTGCCACAAAATCCCTTGTTCCCTACTCTGTCATTTCTATGAGAGAAAAGTTGTGCTCTCTCCCTGTCTTTGGCTTTCTTTTTTAATGGTGTTCTTGGTGATATCACAAACACCCAATCCCGTGAATTTGTCTTGTTGATTTCCCTGATTGTTTCTGTGCAAATAAAAAAGCACTACATTTCAAACCAAGTTTTGTCATGTCATACCCATTTTGTCACTACTCTCTCCTTTAGCTCTTGTGATTTAAAAAAAAAAAAAAAAGTGGGGTGGGGCGTGGAGGGTCTGTACTGCTACATTTTCACACTTCAACACACACCTACAATCCAAAAAGCCTTAATTCTTCTGGCTGCATGATGGTTGCTAACATTAAAATAATTTCTGTGAGAATTGATTTGAAATGCAAGTGTTTCTGGGTTTAAAAGTGTTGACTATTTGACTTAATTTTAAGGCAATTCCATGTTTAAGGCAAATTATCCACTTAAGCTTGCACTGTGCCAACTGGCACTAACTTTAGTTGCCTGTCCATCAACTCAGTGCATATCATGTTGTAGCACCCAGCATCAATGAAAGTATATTATAGTTTATAGACTCTATATAGTCAGTCAAAATGGAATTCATGGAACATATTATAGGGAAAATATGGCTGGGAAGGAGGGATTAAGGTAGTGTCAAAATGGTGAAGGTTCCCATCACCCCTCAAATCATTACTAACCTTCCCCTTAATACTCCTGGCTAATGGCAGTGAACTGCGCTGGATTTTAAATTTTCTTTGTCTTTAATAATCTAAAGATGGTGATAACACATATAAGAAAATCTTATTTTTAAAAGAAGAGTTTTAAGTGGACTGATCAGTCTCTGTGATGGGATCTGCCTATGTAGATACTCATGGGATATTTATAAACATATTGATCATAAACATTTTCTTCTTAAGGTTGTGACTTGTCCTTTCCTGGCAACAAACTGGTGTCTGGAGATCACTGTAAGATTACAGTAGATGAAGAATCTGGACAAGTATCATTGGAGGATACCAGGTTAGCCCTGCTTTAAACTTTTATTACTGCTTGCTAGAGTAAAATTCTGTTTAGTGCTCATGAAAGGAGCTAGGTGTACATATCAGAGAGTAGTTGGTAAGTCTCTTATTTTTTAGGTGTTAGTTTTTTCCAAAAATCCCTAAAACTCATCCCCTCCCCCCCATGGAATGCCTAGCTTACTGGATGAAAAACAAACTGATGGTGGGGAGGGCCTGGTAGTTTTGTATACTGTGTGTCTTATTATGTGATTGCAATTATAGCATTGTGAAAAAAATTATCAGTGACTTTAGGAGTTTTTAAAAACTGTTCATGGTGAATTAGTATATGGCATACTCATTCCTTATATTATCTCTCTTCCCTACCTCCATCCCCAGCTTCGGGGGCGGGGGGGGGGGGGGGGGATGCATTCGTACTGACAACCTCAAAAACGTGCAATGGATATGAATAGAGATTCGTATTTGTTATTCCTTTTGGTGTTTAAAATATCTCTGAAGGTAGCTAGTATTTCATAGGAACTTTGGGGCTTGAAGGGTTGTCTGGATTTTGGCTTTATTTATAGTTTGAGCTCCCTTTTGGATCTATGGTAACGAGCACCGTATAAATACTTATGCCTATTGTATTATATTTTGAAATTATTTTGTCACCTCAAGCACTTCAGGTGGAGAGGAGAGAGAGAGGGGCCTAATAGGTAACATTATAAATCATTAAACTTAATTAAATAATTGAAATTGCTCAATACAACATTGTAGCTGTTGATGTTGCCATTAGTCATTTGTTATCAGAAGTTTTTTTTTTTTTTTCGTTCTTTCCTCTAATCAGTATTTCAGGGAGTTATTATGTAGTGATATAATGCTTACATGAATCTTTCCACAATTAGGGCCTTTATGTGCTTAATTTAGGGCTTGTCTACACTTACATTTTATATAGGTCTAACTTGCTGGCTCTGGGGTGTGAAAAATCATCCCTCTGAGCGCAGCAAATCTGAGCGCTTTAAAGCACTAGAGTAGGCTGGCTCCGAGCGCTGGGAGCCGCTCGTCCCCTCGTGGAGGTGGATTACCAGGAGCTTCCCAGCGCTTGCGTGTGACCACACTTGCACTTCAAAGTGCTGACGCGGGAGTGTTCCCGCGACAGTGCTTTGAAGTTTCTAGTGTAGCCATGCCCTTAGCTCACCATGAGTAGTCAATAGAACTACACCATAGTGCATAAAGTTCAGCATATAAGTTTTTGCGGGATCAGGTCCAACAAACTTGCTCTTCTGGGAGAGATTATTTCCTGCTGGGTTATAAGAATGCTGGTGAGAGCTTATGCAGTGTTGTTCTACCCATGTCAGTCCCAGGATATTAGAGACACAGAATGGATGGGACAATATCTTTAATTGGACCAACTTCTGTTGGTGAGAAAGACAAGTTTTGAGATACACAGAGCTCTTCAGGTTTGGGAAAGGTATTCTCAGCATCACAGTTAAATGCAAGGTGGAACAGATTGTTTAGCATAAATAATTAGCACATACTGTAAGGGACTGTTCAAGGTAGAATGGCCCATTGACACCTCTATAGTCATAGAACAAAAAGAGGGGGTTAGTGCTTTACAGCTTGTTGTAATGAGCCATAAATCCAGTCTCTCTGTTCAGTCCATGATTTTTAGTGTCTAGCGGAGTAATACATTTAAGCTCCCAGGCTTGTCTTTTGAAAGTGTTGTTGTGCAGGTTTCCTTTGAGGAAGAGGACTGATAGGTCAGATATAGAGTGATTGCTTTGTGAAAAGTGTTCACCCACAGGTGATAGGATGTTTTTGACTTGTTTCATTTTCTAATCACTACTGTAGAATGAAGTGATTTACTGGTTTCACCCACATAGTTATTGGGACATTGTTTAAGTTAGCTGGGATGTATAATCTTTCTTGCCTGTTGCAGGATGTATGGGGTCTAGTCAACAGTTTCCTTTGGCAAAATTTAACTAAGGCCTTGTCTGCACTGCCACTTTACAGCGCTGAAACTTTCTCTCTCAGGGGTGTGCCCCTGAGCGCTGCAAGTTTCAGCACTGTGAAGTGGCAGTGTAGACAGTGCACCAGCACTGGGAGCCACATTCCCACCTCTGGTAGCTACTCCCCTCGTGGGGGTGTGGTTTTTTTTTTGTTTTTTTTTACAGCTACTACACAGCCATGTTAAAGCGCTGCCATGCTAGTGAAGACATGCCCTTACTTATCCACTCCCTCCTCATTCTCTTGATCAGAGTTGGTAGATATGATGTTGCAAGTGGGATTCTTTCCGGGGCCAGAAACTTACTTCTGACACTGATTTAGGCCACGTATTTTTTCTTTTTATAAGGTAGGAAATACTTTTTATCTTTGTGTGTAGGGAAAAGTCTTGAACAAGCAGAAGCTGCAGAGTAGAAAGCACGAAGTATCATGAGCAACTGTAATCTGTCTGCCTAATAAAGGGCTTAGGGACTTCATCTAGCAGTTCAGCTGTCCCACAATTGACAAGGTTGAAAACGCAAAAAATAGACCCTGACAGTTCCAAGGGAGTTCCATTCAGAGGAGTGCTGCCTGCTGTGCTGGCAGAATTAACCTAGATCAGTGCAAAGTGCGGAGTGGAATGATCAAACCCTGAATGAACAGACCTGACCGTGTGGGAGCTACAGTCAAATTTAACAACGTGTGAATGGAATTCTCAAGCAGGAATTTGAAGTGGGTCACCGCATCCTAACCACAACATTTATCTTTGCCTTCTAAGGCTATGTCTACACTATGGACCTTATAGCTGCACCACTGGAAGGTCTCCTGTGTAGCTGCTCTATGCGGACAGGCAAGAGCTCTCCCACCGGCATAATTAAGTCACCCCCAAGAAGTGGTGGTAGCTATGTCAGCAGGGGAGTGTCTCCCACTGACATAGCGCTGCCCACAGAGGTGCTTTGTAGGTGAAACTTATGTTGTTCAAGGGGTCGTTTTTTTCACACCCCTGACTGACAAAAGTTTTGCTGACAAAAGTGCTAGTGTAGACAAAGCCTAAGTCTTTTCTTTCTACCCTTCTTCTGCCATAATATATATTCCCTCTGACCCTCAACTCACGTGTCAGATCCCACACACACACAGTTTGCTCTCCAGACACTGTAGGAGAGCTCAGGTGGCTAGCTAACAAAAAGGGGCAGCCAGTAGAAGAGAGTAGCTAACTACTGAGCTAACTAAGACTTTGCTGTCAACGTTGCAAGAGTGTAGTTTGTGGAAGGGTGGAGCTAGATGCACTGTTAGCCCCACTGAAAGGCTGCAACCCGAAGTAATGCCTCTCTTCCACAACTGAGAACATGGCATGTTATATTTTCACATACCTGACAAAAAGGAAGAGGGCCTTTTATATATTCTGTCTGTGCATGGGTGAGAGTTGACTTAAAGCACTGTAACCACACATGGAATAGGAAGACAGTCCTGACTGCCTTACTACTTGCAGAAGATTAAGCTTCTCCTCTCTCAGAATTTGTCTGAGACCTCTGATATTCAAGGCCTGCTGTCAATATCAGCTGAGCTATACAGAGTCAAACTGGCCATAAGAAGTTGTATATCTAAGCTTTTTCCACCCAGAAAGTGCCTTGGCTAGACTACACTGGCAATACTAAAGTGCTGCCACGGCAGTGCTTCAACATGGCTTGTGTGGTCATGGCACAGCGCTGGAAGAGAGCTCTCTCAGCGCTCTAAAAAACCCACCTCCACAAAGGGCGCGTCTCCCAGCGCTGGTGCACTGTCTACACTAGGGCTTTACAGCACTGAAACTTGCAACGTTCGGCGGGACGGAAGGGTTCACACCCCTGAGTGAGAAAGTTGCAGCACTGTAAATTGCTGGTGTAGACAAGCCCTTAGCATTTACTAGAAGAAACAATACTGTATTAGATTACTTAATCAGTTTCATTCACGGAACAGTTGGCTTGTCCCAGGGAAAAGCAATTAATTCTTTCTTAAAAACAAAAATTCAAATGCAACTCGTGAGATTGAGGTAGACTTTTGAAGGGCCTTTCCCTGTCCTCCATTGGGCAGTTTTTGTGTGTGTGCCTGCATTAAATAAGCAAACTACACTCTTAACTTTTGGATTGGCCCTTCCAGAGCCAAGAGGCACATTGATGGAATTGTATGGGATAACTTGCACCGCTATACCCTACCCAAATGGGAATTGGGTCAGGATACAGAGATTTATATTTCTAGTCTTAAGAAAAGTGTTATGGGATCTTTTATGACCTGGATTTACGTTTCATCTGATAGCTGAGTTTCCTTCTCCTCTCACTCCAAAACAATACAGCTGGTTGGCATTGGTTTAGTACTGAATCACAAGGAATGTCTGTTGGACTTGGGACATATTAGACTTTCTTCTTCACTTGCAGTACAATGATTTGTAGTGCCTGATAAATACATAAATTTAGCCATTTTTGATGTTTGTATGTAAAAAATCCATTTTGTGATATCCAGATACTCCACAAAGTGTTAGACTTCTCTGGTTAGAGCCCTAAAACTGGATATGACACACAAAATAATGTGACAATTTCCTGTATTATTGGCTAAGATCTAATTTTAAACACATTCAGTTTTCTTTAGTGTTTAGCAAAAACTTGGGTGCTTTTCTTTGAGTGATGTGATTTCGCCCCCCACCCCCCTTTCTATTAAACAAGTGAATCTCTGGGCAGCTGGAGGGGGAGAAACTTTGACCAAAGATTGCTCATCTGCTGCCCTACTGATTTCCTCATTTGGCTTTGTTAAGGATGATGATTTGGGCCCTGGTTCTCCAAATGACTAGTGTAGTCAGAGCTTTGTTCAAGTCAATGGGAGTCTGCAGGAGCACAGAGATTCACCTGCATGGAAATGTGTGTGGGATTCAAGCTTTAGTGTTGATTTGGCAGCAGTTTTGGCATGTTTTTTCCTCCAAGTAGCAAACTTCACTGTTTGATATCCAAGAGTGCACATCTTTCTAATAAGCATTTAGCTAAAACACCTTAAAGTCCCTTATGCCCATTTTGGGGTTTAGCAGAACTGCTTAATAATTATGTTAAAGGTACTTATAAAACCCTTTGTATTGAAATTTTTTAAAGTTCATATATTTGCCCTCGTTATGGCAATAAATCTTGGGGCCAGAAACCTTCTGAAGATCGCTAAGAGAGATTCTTTATTTTGTCAGACTGAGCTGTTTTTTTTCCCTCCACCTGATATTTATGTACACTTCAAAACAAGACTTGAGACTTTGTGTCTGTGGGTTTTGCATCATCGCGTACATAGACCACTGCTTAAACACTCAGATATGACTCTTATTTCATTAGAGTAGTGGTTGTGTCCTTCTGTTGAAACCTGTCCAGATGGGTAATGTTGCAAGCAGAGTTGTTCCCTTTGATACTTTGCATGAGTAGCCAGCCTATGATATAACTGTAATCCAAATTAGTGCAATTGTTTCATTGTATAAAATAATCCCTGAAAATTCTTCTGCATTAGTTAAAGGAGACTTGTAACGGTTTCTTTAAAAATTGGGCATTTCCCCCCCTTTTTTGTTGTTGCTGTTTTACTATTATGAAGAAGGCCCAAATGGTTTGGGTTTTTTTGTATTTGTTTGTTCTGGAGTTTTGCTGGCAGATCTCCAGCAGGTCTCAGTGGTCATTTTGAGCAATAATACTTGATTGAAGGAGATTGAAGAAGTTTTAGTCAGTTTTTTTTAATCTTTAACAATGGTTTCCTTGGTTCAAAATATTTCTTTGTCATTTAACATAGGTAAATTAATAACAAATCAAAAATGTTTTTTCACAGTTTGACTAAAATTCTCTTCCCCTCCTAATTGCTCAACTTTCATTCCCTTGACTTTGGTGATGCACTTTGCTGTTTCTCCGGTCATCATAGAGTCTTCCAGCCTCAGCAGGAGCTGTATTTCTAATGTAAAAAGACAAGGAGAAAATATTTATTTAAGTTTTCTACTCTTTTAAAAAAAAATTTTAATAAAGGAGCAAAGAAGGAAACAAGTCCAATGTTTTTCCTCCCCTCTGCAGGGGACCTTCAAAACAGCATTTCTTGCAGTTTGCGCTGTGTTGGTTGACTTATCCATGTACAATATAAAAGTGTGTCTGATGAGGGGGAAGCAATATATTTCTTGACTGAGAAATCACTTAGTGCCACCTCAAAAGTGATTTCTCCTAGCAGTGCTTCTGACTTCCTATCGTCAATCTTTCTGGATATTTAACAATCTCTTTACTTTCTCTTCTTGTGTAAATAGCTGACTGAAGGCCTTTCTTCTGAGCCGTTTTTGTTTAAAAGGATAAATAATGAGAAGAGAAGGATGGGATTTGTTTCTAGATAATTTTCCACCATGAAATAGAAACTAACTATGGTACGTTTGGGAAAATCTGGGCTGTGGTCTGGGTGAGTAACTAAGTTCATCCACAAGATGGCAGTAAAAATTTGTAGTACCGAAGGTTGGCATAGATAACAACAAAAAAGCCCCAATGTTCTGTAGGCATCTTTATACATATAGTATTAGTTGCTGAGGTTCTTGGATGGCAGAAATCTGAACTCCTTTAGTTCTATGAGGCTTTTAAAAAATGCTAATATTGCAACAGAGCTGAAATTACTAATTTCAGTGTAATTTGACTTGATTTTAAAACACTTATAGCAACTATATGAAGTGGTACATCCCAAAAAGAATGAGTGAAGATAGATATAATTAGATATTTAGTCAGTAGCTGGTGGTACTGTGCACTGATGTGTTTCCAAATTTAAGTCTTCAGATAATTTTTTTTGAAGGTTGTTTCCACTTCAAAATGATTCCATCTAGCTTGGCTTTTAACTCCATTTAAGTGCATGTACATGTTCTTTCCTCCTATTAACTTTCTTAGGGTTGCCAGGTGTCCAGTTTCCACCAGAACACCAGGTCAAAAAGGGACCTTCCCCTGCCTGGTGAAAACGAGTGAGTGAGGGTGGGGGAGAGTGAGTGACGGAGGGAGGGGGGATGGAGTGAGCGGAGTAGGGCCTCAGAGAAGGGGCAGGGCAAGGGTGTTTGGTTTTGTGCGACTGGAAAGTTGGCAACCCAAAATAATTGAGGTAAACATCATTGGAAAAATAGATACTTCCTTCTTTTCTTCCTTCTGTCAGTAATCCACAGGTGGTAGCTCAAGAGTGTGATGTTGAAAACTTATAGACCTTAAAAAATAAAATAAAAAAATAATTCCAGCAATTCATTTTCTAACTCAAATAAGAATAAAATAACTGACTAGAGTCACTAATAACCAGAATCATTTCCAATCTTCAACCTTTGGCATTTTAAACTTTCAACATCTGAGAGGAGGAGGAGGAAGGAAAGAAAGGCCAGCATGCGGTCCCTGGTTGTACAGAAAATGGGTTCTTCCACCCCATAAACAGTTTAAAAGAGAGTCCTTCCTATCAGTGTTAATCCCAACACTACAATTTAGCACTTTCAGATAGGTGGCTGAGATGTTCTTCTGCTTCTGTCCCTTTCTGTCTTCCGTTTATCTTAGCTGTAACTCATTCCGTAGGGAGCAATTCTCTAATTATTTTGAGCCATTCTCCAAATGTAAGGGATCGTTGCCTGTCTATCTGTCTATTAGCCACATGTTTCCTTCCCAGGAGCCGCAAACTAGCAATGAAGTCCTCAGCAACTCTGCAGAACAGCCCCACAGGGCAGATTTTTCCCGTTCAGTTATCTGGCTTCTCTTAATCTTGGCTACATTTTTTTTTTTTTTTTTGAGTACCAGCAATTTTCTCTGCTAATATCTCTCCCCCCACCTTCTTCCTCTCCCAATCAACCCCCACGATAATTATGAAAGCATTTGGGCTAAATAACTGTCTTTCTCTTTGCAGCACTAATGGAACAGTAATTAATAAACTGAAAGTGGTTAAGAAGCAGACATGCCCTTTGCAGACTGGGGATGTGATCTATGTTGTTTACAGGAAGAATGAGCCAGAAAACAGTAAGAGGATATCTTCTTTTTTTTTTTTTTTTTAATGGCATTGGCTAGTCATAAGGGATACAAGGGAATATCAGATGGTGAGAATAGAGCTACTCAGTGAATGATAGAGCAAGTAACTTTTTAATATTAACCACATTTTTTCATGATGTTGGGGGCCTTCTCTAGTTATCAGCATCATCATCTTCTATTATTTGTATTATGGTAGAGCCTATAGCCCGCGTTTGAAATTGGAGCCTCATTTTGCTAGATACTCTATAAACACATAGTAGAAAATAGCCTACAAAACTTAGTCTAATTAGACAAGATAGATGAAGGCTTGGAGGAGAAATTGAGGCATAGAAAGGTGGAGAGACAAGCCAAAGGTCATGCAGTATGTCATTGGCAAAGCCA